>NC_133455.1:93129837-93431921 GCF_048565385.1 Saimiri boliviensis
AAATACATTTAAAATACAATTTCCTTTTTTATTCCTCCAGAGCCTGAGCTGTATGATTTTTTGGTGTGCTTCCTAAAAAACGTCATTTCTAGAGGTACATTCTGAGTTTTGAGAAGGTTTAGAGTTTTTGCTAAATAGATTGAGGACCTGCTTGCTTGCTTTCTTTTTTTTTTTTTTTTGAGACGGAGTTTCGCTCTTGTTACCCAGGCTGGAGTGCAATGGCGCGATCTCGGCTCACCGCAACCTCCGCCTCCTGGGTTCAGGCAATTCTCCTGCCTCAGCCTCCTGAGTAGCTGGGATTACGGGCACGCACCACCATGCCCAGCTAATTTTTTGTATTTTTAGTAGTGACGGGGTTTCACCATGTTGACCAGGATGGTCTTGATCTCTTGACCTCGTGATCCACCCACCTCAGCCTCCCAAAGTGCTGGGATTACAGGCTTGAGCCACCGCGCCCGGCGAAAACCTGCTTTCAAATCTAGAGTTTGATGATTAAAACAAGGTTCACCAGGTGTGGTGGCTCACACTTGTAATCCTAGCATTGTGGGAGGCTGAGAAGGGAGAATCACTTGAGCCCAGGAATTCCACCAGCCTGGGGAACATAGTAACACCCTTTATCTACAAACATTAAATAAAATTAGCCAGGAGTGATGGTACATGAGGTTGGAGGATCACTTGAGCCTAGAAGGTCAAGGCTACAGTGAGCCATGATCATACAGTGGTGCACTTCAGCTTGGGCGACAGAGCGAGACTCTTGTTTCAAAAACAAAACAAAGCGAAGACAAGCTTTACTTTTTCATCATCAGTAAAGTGGAGATGATTTGAGTTTCACATTCCTGGGTTTATGTTTGTGTAAGTGAAGAGCTAAGAGCAGAAAGAAGGAGCTGTTCAAATTCAGAAGGAGCAGAGGATGGAATTCCTTCTTGAGCTGGTGCGGAATGCTGATCTGCTCCCAAATAATACTCCAGAGGCGGCAGTGTTTCCAGCGGGGACAGTCGTGGTTAGCTGTACGCTGTGCCTGGAGTGCTATGGTGTGGAACTGGAGGGAGGCCCCAGACTCACAGACACTTTCCGGACATTCTTTAACCTCTACCCAACAGGTGTAGCTGGTGGGGATGGACCGAGTCGGTGGGAGGAGGCTCCTGAAGAGCAGCTGATTCTTGCCTTTTGCGTGACTGTGGTCTAAGGACATGGAAGGACAACAATCTGACAATGGAACATTGTGTAAGGTATTTGTTAATGCATTTTTTTTCTTAATATTAGGTGTTTTGATAATGCCACTTGCTCTGTCTCTTACTATTCTCTGTGTGGATTGGGCATGTTGCCTGACTGTTGATGACGGCCATTGGGCCTCATTTCTTGATTGGATGAAGCTGAATTATTAAAGGTCCCAAGCATGAAGATTTGGGTCTGTTTCGACTTCTCTGTCTTCTCAGTCCAATGAATGTGGCCACTGGGGGTATGCGTCTGCTGTGCAGTCCCAAGCTTGCCCTCAGGTGAGCTGTTCTGAGGTGTAGACTGGAAGATAGGGAGTTAGCACCGTCATTGAGCCTGCCTGCCTGCCTGCCTTCTCTTTCTTTCTTTACTTCCTTCCTTCCTTCTTTCTTTCTTTCTTCTTTCCTTCATTTCCTCCCTTTCTTCCTCTCCCCTCCCCTCCCCTCCCCTCCCTTCCTTTTTTTTTTTTTTCTCTTTTTTGAGACGGAGTCTAGCTCTGCCGCCCAGGCTGCAGTGCAGTGGCACGATCTCGGCTCACTGCAACCTCCACCTCCCGGGTTCAAGTGATTCTCCTGCTTCAGCTCCCCAAGTAGCCAGGACTACAGGTGTGTGCCACCACACCCAGATAACTGTTTGTATTTTTAGTAGAGACATGATCTCACCGTATTAGCCAGGATGGTCTTGATCTCCTGACCTCATGATCTGTGAGTCAAGATGGCCAGAGGCAGACCTATATTATTTCTAGTTAAATAATTATAAGCTTGCTTTACTTATTGTACACTGAAGTTTATACCCCAAACTAAGCTATATCAAATATTCACGCAGTAAAATAGAAATCACAGGAGGCCTAAGGTAAAGACCATCTGAGAGTGCTGTAAAACTGTGCAACACCGAGGGATGGTTGCGGAGTGGGAAGCTGCTTTGGTCCCATGAATGTCTTCTCAACATGGAGGCTACATGAGGGTCTCATAAAGAGGACTTGTGCAAGATCTCTGAGAAGGGAGGTGATCTCTGCTTACAAGATCTGGGTGGGGGTGGTTTGCAGATGGGAGCTTGCAAGGAAGAAAAGCCTTGCAGGGCAGACTGCCTAGGTTCTCAGGATACCGAGAAAAGCCCCTTGATGCATTGGGTGTGGTCAGACCTGGTGTTGCCTTATCCACTATGCTTCTGATGCAAATGCACCTTGATAGCAACCAGAGGTAGAATTCAGTGTTCTAGGTTTGCGTAAGAATCACATCTGCGCCAGGCACAGGGTTGCTTACACCTGTAATCCCAGCACTTTGGGGGGCCGAGGTGGGCGGATCATGAGGTCAAGAGATGGAGACCATCTTGGCCAATATGGTGAAACCCTGTCTCTGGTAAAAATACAAAAATTAGCTGGGCATGGTGGCATGCGCCTATAGTCCCAGCTACTCAGGAGGCTGAGGCAAAAGAATTGCTTGAACCTGGGAGGTGGAGGTTGCAGTGAGCTGAGATCATGCCACTGCACTCCAGCCTGGTGCCTGGCGACGGAGCTAGACTGTCTCAAAAAAAAAAAAAAAAGGAATCACATCTGCTACTGAATATTGCAGGAGACACCTCTCCCCCTGGCTGTCTTGCCCATATTAGTTTCAAGGCCTCCCCCAGTAGTTTCAAGGCCTCCCCTGATCAACCCCACTGCCCCGCACTCCCCCACCACTCAATTAGCAAGTTTGTGCACCTAATAAAAACCTGTGGAAACCAGAACTCAGGGCCAACACAGCACCTACGTTTGCGCTGGTTCCCTGGATCCATGCTGTAAAATTCTACTTTCATGTCTGTCTTTCCTTTCTCAATCCTCGTCCCCGCCAGGACTAAGGGCATCCCAAACAGGGTTGGGGCTTGTATCCAACAATGATCCACCCGCTTCAGCCTCCCAGAGTGCTGGGATTACAGGTGTGAGCCACTGTGGGTCTTTCATACAAAGCTTCATCTTTCAAACTACCCCTTATTAGTAATAAAAGCAATATTTGAACCTACATTTCCCTTATTCCTTTGTATTATTTTCCAGTGGGCCCTGAACCCAGGTGGGAAGAGATGCAAAATTAGGCCACCTGTACATATACGCATAGAGTACACGCTTATCAGCAAGCAAATACACAATAGTTCATACAACCTGCTCTTTTTTTTTTTTCTTTTGAGACGGAGTCTTGCTCTGTCACCCAAGCTGGAGTACAGTGGCATGATCCCAGCTCACTACAACCTCCGCCTCCCAGGTTCAATTGATTCTTGTGCCTCAGCCACCTGAGTACCTGGGACTACAGGCATGCACTACCACAGCTGGCTAATTTTTGGGGGGGCCGGGTGGGGATGGAGTCTGGCTCTGTCACCCAAGCTGGAGTACAATTTACAGTGGCATTACCCCAGTTCACTGCAACCTCCACCTCCCAGGTTCAAGTGAGTCTCCTGCCTCAGCCTCCTGAGTAGCTAGGACTACAGGTGCGCACCACCACACCCGGCTAATTTTTTTATTTTTAGTAGAGATGGAGTTTCACCATGTTGGTCAGGCTGGTCTCAAACTCTTGACCTTGTGATCCACCCGGCTCAGCCTCCCAAAGTGCTGGCCCATGCCAACTTTAAAAGTCTCTGGTGCTCATTAAAGAGAAAGCACTTGTAGTAGCCGCCCCAAGGGTAGGCTTTCTGATTAGCATCCTGGACAGCTTCCTGAAGGTAGAGAGGAATCCCTAAGAAGGACATTTGACCCACCCACACCCACATATTGCAAAACACACAGCTTCTGCAATGGTAAACGGCTGGCTCAATATCTTTGCAGTCCCAGTTATAATGGCTTATCAACTTGGACGTGCCCATATACAGAGGCGAAGCAGTAACAAGTTTCTTATTTCCATATATATTTGAACTCCAGTGTGAAGAAGCTGTAACATTTATAAAACAACTAAATATCATATGTTCATGGATTGATCATCTATTTTTATTATTCTTTTTGCTTTCCCTTTCAGTGTTTGAACATGTTCCTTATTATAAATTCAGTTGAATGATTCGAGATTGACCTATGTCATCTCTCCTGCTCCCATCCTTTGTAATTTTTCCTAAGGCTAACTGGTGGCCATAGTTCAATTTCCCACTGTAGGTTAGGTTGACTCTTATCATTACTATAACTGTCATTCCACAAGATCCCCCTAACTCAAATTATTCTGTGTCCTGTCTTTAAAAAAAAAAAAAAATCACAGAATTTTGCACAGGCTTTGAACATGTTAACCCATGTCTTCAAAAATGAATGAATCTACAAGAACCCAAGCTGTGCACTGGAGAGCTCAATGAAGACATATGAAAGTCATTCTTTTTGGCCGGGTGCGGTGGCTCAAGCCTGTAATCCCAGCACTCCGGGAGGCCGAGGCGGGTGGATCACGAGGTCAAGAGATCGAGACTATCCTGGTCAACATGGTGAAACCCCATCTCTCCTAAAAATACAAAAAATTAGCTGGGCATGGTGGCACGTGCCTGTAATCCCAGCTACTCAGGAGGCTGAGGCAGGAGAATTGCCTGAACCCAGGAGGCGGAGGTTGCGGTGAGATGAAATTGTGCCATTGCACTCCAGCCTGGGTAACAAGAGCAAAACTCCATCTCAAAAAAAAAAAAAAAAAAAAAAAAAAGTCATCCTTTATGATCTCAAACATATTTCATTAGAGATTGCTTGCATTTGGCGGGGTGTGGTGGTTCACTCCTGTAATCCCAACACTTTGGGAGGCTGAGGTAGGGAATTCACCTGAGGTTAGGAGTTCCAGACCAGCCTAATCAATATGGTGAAACCCCATCTCTACTAAAAGTACAAAATTAGCCAGGTGTTGTGGTAAAAGCCTATAATCCCAGCTACTCAGGAGGCTGAGGCAGGAGAATCACTTGAATCCAGGAGGCGAAGGTTGCAGTGAGCCAGGATTATGCCATTGCACTCCAGTCTGGGTGACAAGAGTGAAATTCCCCCTTAAAAAAAAAAAAAAATTGAGCCCTGTGGCTCACACCTGTAATCCTAGCACTTTGAGAGGTTGAGGTGGGCGGATTACGAGGTCAGGAGTTTGAGACCAAGTTGACCAACACAGTGAAACCCCATCTCTATTAAAAATAACAAAACAATTAGTTGGGTATGGTAGAGCATGCCTGTAATCCCAGCTACTCAGGAGGCTAAGGCAGGAGAATCACTTGAATCCAGGAGGCGAAGGTTATAGTAAGCCAGGATTATGCCATTGCACTCCAGCCTGGGTGACAAGAGTGAAATTCCCCCTTAAAAAAAAAAAAATTGACTGGGCCCTGTGGTTCACACCTGTAATCCTAGCACTTTGAGAGGTTGAGGTGGGTGGATTATGAGGTCAGGAGTTCGAGACCAAGTTGAGCAACATAGTGAAACCCCATCTCTATTAAAAATAACAAAACAGTTAGCCGGGTGTGGTGGAGCATGCCTGTAATCCCAGCTACTCAGGAGGCTGAGGCAGGAAAATCACTTGAACCCGGGAGGCAGAGGTTGCAGTGAGCTGAGATTGGGGTACTGCACTCCAGCCTTAGCAACAGAGTGAGACTCCATCTCAAAAAAAACAACCGACCAAACAAACAAATAACAAACAAAAAAACAGATTGTTTGTACCTACAATGTTCATTTTTTCAGCCTCCATCCAGAAGAGCCAAGTATGGTTGGGACCTAATATTATTATGTAAATAGCTTTAAAAATGATTTGGTGTGGGGGCCGGGCACGGTGGCTCAAGCCTGTAACCCCAGCACTTTGGGAAGCCGAGGCGGGTGGATCACGAGGTCAAGAGATCGAGACCATCCTGGTCAACATGGTGAAACCCCGCCTCTACTAAAAATACAAAAAAATTAGCTGGGCATGGTGGCACGTGCCTGTAATCCCAGCTACTCAGGAGGCTGAGGAAGGAGAATTGCCTAAACCCGGGAGGCGGAGGTTGCGGTGAGCCGAGATCGCGCCATTGCACTCCAGCCTGGGTAACAAGAGCGAAACTCCGTCTCAAAAAAAAAAAAAAAAAAAAAAATGATTTGGTGGGTTAGTAATGGAGCCATCACTCGGCACCCATTGTCCCAGGCTGTATATATATTTGGAAAGATTGCTAAGAGAGCGTTCTCTTTAGGGTAAAAGGTCAAAGTAAGTGTAGCTTGACACAGACCCTTCTTGGTGACCCGAGTTTCTTCTGCCCACCTGCCTTGTTTTCCATGAGGAGTCCTTTTGAGCTCACACCCTTGGCCTTACGGAAGGAAGTGGCTTTGAGCGCACCTCTACCTGTCTATATTCAGCCACAGCTGAAGAGTGCAACAGGTCTATCATGGAGAATATTTACCATGTAACAAGATGGGTAATGAATGCAACAGTCTTGCCTAGTCACATGTGAGATGGCAGCCTCACTCACTTATGTCATTAGACTTCTGCCCATCACATTCATATAAACAATTAAAAGGGGCCAGGATTTCTTCATTTTTGTCTTGGGGTTGAGTCATAGAATCTCTGGTCCTGAGGTAAAAAAAGTGATTTTTTTTTTTCTTTTGAGACAGAGTCTCGTACTATTACCCAGCTGGAGTGCAATGGCATGATCTTGGCTCACTGCAACCTCTACCTCCCGGGTTCACGCAATTCTCCTGCCTTAGCCTCCCGAGTAGCTGGGATTACAGGCGCATACCACCTCACCCAGCTAATTATTTGTATTTTTAGTAGAGATGGGGTTTCGCCATGTTGGCCAGGCTGGCCTCGAACTCCTGGCCTCATAATTCAGCCGCCTTGGCCTTCCAAAGAGCTAGGATTACAGGTGTTGAGCCACCGCGCCTGGCCGAAAAAGTGATTTTTACAACTTAGTTGGGTATGTTGTGATATACGTTATCCCCCATCCCACCCTGTCCACATTGCTCAACTGATTTCCTCCCTTGGGGCCCTACATGTCCTTCACGACATCCTCCCTCATGCCCTTGCCATTTCATGTTTTATGTAGCAGTTGCTTCAACTGTCCATTCCAATTTTTCAGTGTACTAAATGTTTTAGGAGTGATGTTTAGAAACAATAAAAAAAAAATCACCATGTTGTAAACACGTGGCTCATTATGCCTTAAAATGCATTCACTAGCTTGTTGCTTGATAAGTTGGGGGTCTGTTTTGGAGGGCTTCTAGTCTTTTTATGCTTTTGTGCTCTTGGTGTGACTGAGGGCAGACGAGGCTTAAACCAGAATCATTGTCAAAACCAATTAAGAAAAGCCTCCAAAAGTCTCGCAATGCAATGGAAAAAGCCCATGGAACTGACATGCCAGTTATGCCCCAGGCTACATCCTCACAGGATGTGGCCACTGACCAAAGGGAATTGTTCCCGTGGTGTCTGTAGAGCTCACAGTGCATGGCGGGGCTTCTGCAGATCTGCTCATTCTGAGACCTGGGCCACTACCTTCAAAGTCTGTGCAGTGTATTGTTCCAGCCACCAGCACTCTCTCTTTGGGCTGTGACTGGTTGACAGTGACATGACCAAACCATTCTTTTTTTTTAAAATTGTACTTTAAGCTCTGGGGTACATGTGCACATCTCGAAGGGTTGCTGCATAGGTACACACATGCCATGGTGGTTTGCAGTCTCCGTCCCGCAGTCGCCTGCATCAGGCATTTCTCCCAGTGTTTTCCCTCCCCAGCCTCCCTGCCCCCGCTCACCCTTCCCTAGCCCCCTGCCCCCAACCTACCCCAGTGTGTGATGTTCCCCTCCCTGTGTCCATGTGTTCTCACTGTTCAACACCCGTCTATGAATGAGAACATTCAGTGTTTGGTTTTCTGTTCTTGCGTCTGTTTGCTGAGAATGATGGTTTCCAGATTCAGCCATGTCCCTACAAAGGACAGGAACTCATTGGTTTTTACGGCTGCATAGTATTCCCTGGTGTATATGTGCCACATTTTCTTTGTCCAGTCTATCATTGATGGGCATTTGGGTTGGTTCCAGGTCTTTGCTATTGTAAACAGGGCTGCAGTGAACATACGTGTGCATGTATCTTTGTAGTAGAACAATTTATAATCCTTTGGGTATATACCCAGTAATGGGATTGCTGGGTCAAATGGAATTTCTATTTCTAGGTCCTTGAGGAACTGCCACACTGTCTTCCACAATGGTTGAACTAATTTACACTCCCACCAACAGTGTAAACGTGTTCCTATTTCTCCACATCCTCTCCAGCATCTGTCTCGAGATTTTTTAATGATCGCCATTCTAACTGGTGTGAGATGGTATCTCAATGTGGTTTTGATTTGCACTTCTCTAATGACCAGTGATGATGAGCATTTTTTATATGGATCAAACCGTCCCTGAATCATGCTAGCAGGCCTTCATGTGAGCGGTGAGTAGGGCCTACCTGAAAGAGCTGACAGAGCTGTTGATGGCACTGAATGAGGCAATGTATACATAGCTCTTAGCACAGAGCCTGGAACACCAGAGTTGTTCAGCATGCGATCTGTGATTATCTTAGAACACCGCCCCTCCTTCACAACTTGGTTCCAATATCACCTATTCTGTGAAACCTTCCTGACAACACTCACTGCTAGCACAGGTATGAAAAATCTTGGAGTTGCTTAAACTTTTCACTTTACAAAGATCTTTCACTTCCATCATCTCACTTGATTTCTGTGACTGCCCTGTGAAGTTATATGAGTATTATTATTATTATTATTTGAGATGGAATCTCTCTCTGTCACCAGGCTGGAGTGCAGTGGCATGATCACGGCTCACTGTAACCTCCACCTCCAAGGTTCAAGTGATTCTCCTGCCTCAGCCTCCCAAGTACCTGGGACTATAGGCATGCACTACCACACCCGGCTAATCTTTGTATTTTCAGTAGAGACAAGGTTTCACCATGTTGGCCAGAATGGTCTTGATCCCCTGACTTTGTGATCTGCCTGCCTTGGCCTCCCAGAGATTACAGGAATGAGCCACCATACCCGGCTGTTATTTTTTTGTTTTTAAGTTGAAGAAAAGTACAACGGGATCAACTTTCAAGTTTGTTTACCAAATTAAACACCAAGAGTTTGTAACTGGGTTCTCCTCAGTCACCCAAAGACTCTAGTAGCACATTAAAGAAGTTGTATGTAAGGTTTGTGTTGCTCTGTCTAGCATGTGATCATGGGCTGCCCACAGTATATTTTGGTACTCAGTATCCTCATGAAAATAGTCTGGTCTACCCAGGGTCTTTATTAGGAGAAATGAGAATACTTTTATGGCATGTGCTTTACACTTACTAAATTTTTTAAAAAAAGAATAGGCTGGGTGCAGTGGCTCATGCCTGTAATCCCAGCACTTTGGGAGGCCGAGGCAGGAGGATTGCTTGATCCCAGGAGTTCAAGACCAGCCTGGACAACATAGTGAGACCTTGTCTCTACAAAAATAAAAAATTCGCTGCGCATGGTGGCTCGCACCTGTAAACCCAGCTACTTGGGAGCTTGAGTCTGGGAGATCGAGGCTGCAGTGAGTTGTAATTATACCACTGCACTCCAGCTTGGGTGACAGCCTGACTCAATAATAAACAGACAGATAAATAAAATAAAAAATAAATAAAAAGAACAGAAGAAGCAAAAATGTCAAAAAAAGAGAACTAAGAAATTGAGCTGGGTATGTATAAACAGTGCCAAACCATCTAACTTCCCTCCACCAGCAATGAGAGAAAGCATTTTTTTTTTTTTTTGAGACGGAGTTTCGCTCTTGTTACCCAGGCTGGAGTGCAATGGCGCGATCTCGGCTCACCGCAACCTCTGCCTCCTGGGCTCAGGCAATTCTCCTGTCTTGGCCTCCTGAGTAGCTGGGATTACAGGCACGCGCCACCATGCCCAGCTAATTTTTTGTATTTTTAGTAGAGATGGGGTTTCACTATGTTGACCAGGATGGTCTCGATCTCTTGACCTTGTGATCCACCCGCCTCGGCCTCCCAAAGTGCTGGGATTACAGGCTTGAGCCACCGCGCCCGGCCTTTTTTTTTTTTTTTTTTAAGACAAAAGTCTCACTCTACTGCCCAGGCTGGAGTGCAGTGGTGCAATCTCAGCTCACTGCAACCTCCGCCTCTCGGGTTCAAACAATTCTCCTGCCTCAGCCTCCTGGGTGCCTGGGACTACTGGTGCATGCCACCCTGCCCGGCTAATTTTTTTTATTTTTAACATTTTTTTAGTAGAGACAGGGTTTCACCATGTTAGCCAAAATGGTCTCGATCTCCTGACCTCGTGATCTGCCCACCTCAGCCTCCCAAAGTGTTAGGATTACAGGCATGAGCTCCGTGCCCGGATAAGAGAAAGCATTTTTAAACTGAAATGATTTTAGTAGCTATGAGAATTGGTTTGACTTGATTTAATAAAAATGATCTATGCAAGCTGGTTCCATACCTGTAGCATCAGCTGGGGTTCCATGACAACAGAAATAATTACTCATCTGCAAACGGTCTTTGCAACAGATAAGTGTTTGATTACCGTCTTAAAATTACTTTGTGATTCAAGGAATTTTATTTCTATGTAAAGGACAAAACAATGATTTTTTTTTTCTGGAACTGGTCGTGTTTTAAAAGGACAGGAGGAGATCAATTATGGGGATGTTCTTCTGTAATCCGTGTTTAGATTTTAGAACTGTGTATCCATTCTCAATTAATCAGATGACAGCTCACTCTGCAGGACTCACATGGTGTCCTGATCATTTATGTGTTCTTGATCACCCCTTTCCTGTTCCCTCCTGTGAATCTTACTCCTTTCAGCCCCTGTACTCTGACTTCCTCTCAGCAGATGGCTGGAAGCAGAAAATAAGAGTCCATCATCTTATTTCAGTAGATTAAAGGAAACAGAAAGACCTCAATGGAAAAGTTGCAAAAGATGGAAAGAAAGAGAAGAAATAGAAATAATAATAAATAAATGTAGCGGTTTGAGTCAGAAGGTTCAATTCATTAGTTACCAACAAAATGTACATTGGAAGGACAATAAAGTAATACCCCTTTTTTACCTGTCAAATTGGCAAAGAGTTTTAAAAGTAATACCATTCAGCACTGATAAAGGCATGGGAAAGCTGCAACTCTTTTCCACTTCAGCCGATATATAAATTAGTTCACAGACTTCAAAACATTCATACTCTTGGACCTAGTAGTAATTCTACTTGAACTAAGTTCTATACAAGGTTAAACTCCAGTAATAGGAGAATGATTACAATGATTTCTTTTTAATTATTATGATTATGGTTATTATTGTTTTTTGAGACAGAGTCTCACTTTGTTGCCCAGACTGGAGTTCAATAGTGCAATTTGGGCTCATGACAACCTGCATTTCCTGAGTTCAAGTGATTCTTGTGCCTCAGCCTCCCGAGTAGCTGGAATTACAGGTGCGCACCATCACACTGGGCTAATTATTTATATTTTTAGTAGAGACGGGATTTTGCCGTGTTGGCCAGGCTGGTCTTGAACTCTTGACCTCAGGTGATCCTCCCGCCTCAGCCTCCCAAAGTGCTGGGATTACAGGTGTGAGCCACCGGACCTGGCCTCTTTTTAATTATTATTATTATTTTTTTTTGTGAGACGGAGTTTCGCTCTTGTTACCCAGGCTGGAGTGCAATGGCGCGATCTCGGCTCACCGCAACCTCCGCCCCCTGGGTTCAGGCAATTCTCCTGCCTCAGCCTCCTGCATAGCTGGGATTACAGGCACTCACCACCATGCCCAGCTAATTTTTTGTATTTTTGGTAAAGTCAGGGTTTCACCATGTTGACCAGGATGGTCTCGATATCTCGACCTCGTGATCCACCCGCCTCGGCCTCCCAAAGTGCTGGGATTACAGGCTTGAGCCACGGCGCCCGGCCTTCTTTTTAATTATTTTAAAATTTCTTTTAAGTGTTTAGCCACAAGCTAGCCACACATCTGAGGTCTTCACATGAGGTCTTCATTTAATCCTCATCAGAATTCTATGAAACAAATACTATATTTCCTTTTTATGGAGGAGTAAACAGGTACAGAAATAACTGAGGGACAGTGCATCTAATGCTAGGCTCTGAACTAGTATGCTTAACTGCCTAGGTTCAGAAGAGACTTAAGGCAGCAGGTGGAGCTGTATAAAATGCAAGACAATCTCAAGTATTTTGTAGGAGAGAGAAAAACAATGGCAAAGACAGACATAAAACAGAGTCAGGAATGAGCCCAAAAATATATATCATTTGACCTATGCACTTGCTAAGAGGACCACAAATTTGGCTAGAAGCTTTCTAGCAGCTTGTGGATAAAATGAAATCTGATCAGTGATACAATTTACAGTATCTATGAGATAAAAGCAGACCAATTACTCAGAAGAAGCCAACTATTCTTGGTAGTAAGACCAGACATAGATTTATTCTGCAGAACACAAAAGGTTGTTGTAAAAAGAGACACTGTGTGAGCTCATGGATCATGACCTCAACAACATCCTTGTATAGACAAGATGACCACTCATATGGTTTGGCTGTGTCGCCATCCAAATCTCATATTGAATTGTAGTTTCCATAATCCCCACGTGTCGTGGGAGTGACTCGGTGGGAGGTATTGAATCGTGGGGGTGGTTACCTCCATGCTGTTCTGATAGTGAGGTCTCACGAGAGCTGATGGGTTTTACAGTGGGCTTTCCCCCTTTGGCCCTGTATTTCTCCTTGCTGCTGCCATGTGAAGAAGGATGTGTATTGTAAGTTTCTTGAGGCCTCCCCAGCCATGCTGAACTGTGAGTCAATTAAACCCCTTTCCTTTATAAATTACCCAGTCTCAGGGATGTCTTCATTAGCAGTGTGAGCACAGACTAATACAATCACTGCCACCGGGTTGAGTCTTCCAGCTTTTCTCTTAAGGCTTATGGCCCAATATCAAAACATGGTAACAAGCAACCAGGATATGGCTTAGGCACCTAGATCCCTACTGGTCAGGGGATTATAGAGTAACTGACAGTGAGTGGACTGATAGTCTTTGATAGATGCTGTGAGAAATGAGACTGAGATTGTGCTATTATCTTTTGATAATATCTAGAATTCATCTTTTCTATTTTGTAAGTCTCTCTCTCTCTCTCTTTCTTTTTTTTTCTCCGAGACAGGGTTTTGCTCTGTCACTCAGGCTGGAGTGTGGTGGTGTGATCTTGGCTCTCTGCAGCCTTCCCAGGCTTAGGTGATACTCCTACCTCAGCCTACTGGGTAGCCGAGACTACAGGCACATTCCAAGTCACCTGGCTAATTTTGTATTTTTTGCAGAGATGGGGTTTTGCCATGTTACCAGGCTGGTCTCGAACTCCTGGGCTCAAGCTATCTGCCTGCCTTGGTCTCCCAAAGTACTGGGACTACAGGCTTGAGCCACTGTGCTCAGCCTATTTTGTCAGTCTTATATGTATTAAAGACCATTATATTAGAGATCTGAATTGTGAAAAAACATTATAATATGAAGTCATCATTTATATATCTATTAAACATGGTGTTTAGGAAGTCTTTTGATAATATGAAAATGTTCTTAAACTATAATATTAAATAAAGCAGAATATAAAACTATATGTAATATTTAATCTCAACAACGTTTAAAACATGAATGGAGATGCAGTGAGCTGACATGGCGCCACTATACTCCAGCTTGGGTGACAGTAAGACTCTGTCTCATAAAGAAATTTATATACAGATAATATATATATGGAGTAAGATATGAATCTTTAGTTTTTCCTGATATAGAAACTTATTTTTTTTCTTTTTCTTACTGAATAGAAAGATGAAAGGCAATTTCTGGATGGGTTGGAAAATCTTCGAAAGAGGCACCAGTTTTCAGTTGCTCCTTGCTTGGGTCCTAGGTATGGCTGACCATCAAACCAAGGGGAAAGAAGAAGAAAACAGGTTTTGATTTGATTCGATTGGGAAGCAGGCGTTATATGAGGAGGCCTAAAGACTACGTGGGAGAAAAAACTGGGGAGAAAGGTAGCAACGTGCAGGATTTCCAGAGGGGTCTTTAAAAACCTAAAAAGTGAATCCCTGAAGTTGTCCATGAGAGAGAGGGCCCAGAGCTAGGAGATTTCTGTCCCCAGGTTTTGGAGCTAACTCCTTATTCGCTGTTAGACAGGCCTTCACCTGAATGACAGCCTGCCTATTCCCAGCACCCCAGGGTCTACCCCAATCTCTTCTTGAGAGATATGGAGAGGGCCTTGCTCCTTCCTGCATTTGCATTCAACTGACAATTGCCTCACCACAAGACTCTGTTGAGTTCCTCATTCATTACCCTGTGTGAGCATCCTCTATAACCATGCCCTAGGACATCAGTATGACAAAATGGGGCTGATGAGGGGAAACTCTTTATCTTTAAGGGGAAGAGGCTGAGAGGCTGAACTAATAAACTTGAGGTTTTCTTTTCTTACTCTTTTTCTTTTCTTTTTTTTTTTTTTGAGGCAGAGTATCACTCTGTCACCCAGGCTGGAGTGCAGTGGCATGATCTTAGCTCATTGCAACCTTTGCCTGCGGGGTTGAAGCAATCCTCCTGCTTCAGCTTCCTGAGTAGCTGGGATTACAGGTGTGCACCACCATGTCCGGCTACTTTTTGTATTTTTAGTAGAGACAGGGTTTCATCATGTTGATCAGGCTGGTCTCAAACTCCTGGCCTCGTGATATGCCCACCTCGGCCTCCCAAAGTGCTGGGATTGTAGGTGTGAGCCATTGCACTCAGCTCAGATTATTTTAATAGCATACGCACATGCACACGCGCGCACGCGCACACACACACGTATACTGCAAGAACTCCACCTTCAAGAATCTCACCTTCCCCTTTCCCCTGCTGCTTCTTAAATATGGGTGTTACCCCTAATTCCTTCTCAGTCCTTCTTTCTTTTCTTTCTAGATCCTCTCCTTGGGCTATTTCAACTTCCATACAAATTCTGATATGCATTAAATCTAAAATCTCCTTTACGAGTCTCCTTAAATCACAGTCTAAGGATATCCAGAACAGAGTTTCCATACCAAAGTCATGTCTAGTTTCTTATCTACAAGCTTTTTATCTTTGTCTCTGTTTTTGTTTTTTATGCTGGAACTGCTTGACAAATATTATTCCATCATCAAGAGGAAGGTCCTGGGAACAGTAAAGAAATGAGCCCTTGTGCTGAGTATTTTACAGGCATATATCTTCATTTAATCCTTATAGCCACTGTATGTAGTAGGCATAATCATTCCTTATTAGCAGATGAGGAAACCAAGACTTTGAGCAGGTAATTTGTATAAGATCAAACAGCTTGGAAAACCTTAGGATGACTAACATTTAAAGTCAGGTCTGTCTATTTTTTTAAGAAAAGAAGATTGATGCTTTTCTGTTAGGGAATCAACTTCTTATTCCCAGGTGTGGAATCCTGTGCTAACCAAGAAACAACTAACGCTTCTCGCAGGACATGTTATGAGATGTATGAAATGTTTTCTATGTCACAATAGCTTTTTTCTTTTTCTGAGATGGAGTCTTGCTCTGTTGCCCAGACTGGAGTGCAGTGGTGCAATCTTGGCTCACTGCAACCTCCACCTCCTGGGTTCAAACGATTCTCCTGCCTTGGCCTCCCAAGTAGCTGGGATTACAGGCGTGCACCACTATGCTCAGCTAATTTTTGTATGTTTTTTTTTTTCTTTTGAGATAGAGTCTTATTCTGTCACCCTGGCTGGAGTGCAGTGGCATGATCTCAGCTCACTGCAACCTCTGCCTCCCGGGTTCAAGTGATTCTCCTGCCTCAGCCTCCTGAGTAGCTGAGATTACAGGTACGTACCATCACACCCAGCTAATTTTTGTATTTTTAGTGGAGATGGGGCTTCACTATGTTGACTGGTCTCAAGGCTGGTCTTAAACTCCTAACCTCGTAATCTGCCCACCTTGACCTCCCAAAGTGCTGAGATTACAGGCATTAGCCACCGTGCCTAGCCTAACTTTTGTATTTTTAGTAGAGACAGGGTTTCACCATGTTGGCCAGGCTGGTCTCAAACTCCTGACCTTAAGTGATCTGCCTGCTTTGGCCTCCGAAAGTGCCACAATAGCCTTTTTACCTAAGTTTTATTTTAGAATCCTGAGGAGAAGCTGTGACCTTCTAGCTTCATTTGCTCTTTGACATTTCCTGAAACCTCAGCCTGTTTGGCAAGTTGTAATACAGGATTCACATTTCCTGATTTCAAAATTACGACAAAGCAGTGGTAAAAAGACATTGTGGTAACGCCATAAATAGTATGATGGTTTGAATATTTATGTTCCCTCCAGAATTCACATTGGAACTTATTCCCCAATGCATCACTTAAGAGGTGAGGCCTGGCCGGGCGCGATGGCTCAAGCCTGTAATCCCAGCACTTTGGGAGGCCGAGGTGGGTGGATCACGAGGTCGAGAGATCGAGACCATCCTGGTCAACATGGTGAAACTCCATCTCTACTAAAAATACAAAAAATTAGCTGGGCATGGTGGCGCGTGCCTGTAATCCCAGCTACTCAGGAGGCTGAGGCAGGAGAATTGCTTGAACCCACGAGGCGGAGGTTGCGGTGAGCCGAGATCGCGCCATTGCACTTCAGCCTGGGTAACAAGAGCGAAACTCCGTCTCAAAAAAAAAAAAAAAAAAAAAGAGGTGAGGTCTTCAGGGGGTGATTTGGGCATGAGGATTCTGCCCTCCTGGATGGGATTAGTGCTTTAAAAAAGGGCCATGGGGAACTAGGGTAGGCCCTTTTTTTTGCACTTCCACTCTTCCACCATGTGAGGACACAGCAGGAAGGTGCCACCTTGGAGGCAGAGAGCAGCCCTCGGCAGACACCAGCTCTGCTGGCACCTTGATCTTGTACTTCTCAGTCTCTAGAACTATGGAGGAATACATTTCTGCTCTTTATTAATTACCCTGTCTCATGCATTTTGTTATAGCCATCTGAATAGACTAAGATAGATGGATATGTAGACCAATGGAATAGATTTGAGAGTCTAGAAATAAACCCATATGTCTGTGGTCAAGGGACTTTTGACAAGGGTATCAAAACCATTCAATGGGGAAATAGCCTTTTAACAAATGATGTTGGGAAAACAAGATAGCCACCTGCGAAGTATGACATTTAACTGTCACCTCACACAATTTAAAGAAATTAACAATGAACCAGAGACCTAAATGTAAGAGCTGAAACTAAAAAAATTTAAAAATAAGTCATAGATCTAAATATTTTCAACCTCAGAGTTGGCAACGATATGACACCAAAAGCTCAAACATAAGAAAAAAATAAATTGGACTTAATCAAAATTTAAAACTTTCATTTTTTAAAAGATCACTTTATTTATTTACTTTTTTTTTTTTTTTTTTTGAGACAGAGTCTCACTCTGTCACCCAGGCTGGAGTGCAGTGGTGTGATCTTGGCTCATTTTCAGGTTCAAGCAGTTCTTCTGCCTCAGCCTCCCAAGTAGCTGGGATTACAGGCATGCACTATTACATCCTGCTAATTTTTGTATTTTTAGTAGAGACCATGTTGGCCAGGCTGATCTCAAACTCATGGCCTCAAGTGATCTGCCTGCTTCAGCCTCCCAAAGTGCTGTGATTACAGGCATGAGCCCGGCTAAAGGACCACTTTAACTCATGGCCTCAAGTGATCTGCCTGCTTCAGCCTCCCAAAGTGCTGTGATTACAGGCATGTGCCCGGCTAAAGGACCACTTTAAAGATGTAAAAGGACAACCCCCAGGGTGAGAGAAAATCTTTCCAAATCAAATATCTGATAAGGGGCTTCTATCTAGAATATACAAATAACCCATACATTCAATAATAAAATGATAACTAACTCAATTAAAAAATAGACAAAGGATCAGGACAGGCATTTCCCCAACAAAGATATATGAATGGCCAAGAAACACATAAAAAATTCCTCAACATAATTAGCCATCGTGGAACTGCAAATCAAAATCACAGCAGGATATGCTACTTTACATCTACTAGGGTGGCTGGACTAAAAAATTCAGATGATACCACGGTCATCAAGGATGTGGAGAAATTAGACCCCTCATACACTAGTGCTGGGAATGTGAAATGGTTCAGCCACTTTGGAAAACAATCCAGAAGTCCTTCCAAATGTGAAACTCTGAGTTACCACATGACTCAGCAATTTCACTTCCAGGTATGCCTAAAAGAAGTGGCAATGTATGTTCACAACAAAACTTGTACACAATGTTAATAATGTATTATTCATAATAGCCAAAAGATGGAAACAACCCAAGAGCCCATAAACTGATGAATGGATACAAAGGTGGTATATGTACACAATGCAATATTATTTAGTCATCAAAAGGAAAGTGGTATGTATGATACATGCTACAACATACAGTAGACATATTTTGAAAACATTATGTTAAGAGAGAAGCAAGCCTCAAAAGACTACATATTATATGATTTCATTTATGTAAAATACCAAGATTAGGGAAAGCTATAGAGACAGAAAATAGTTCAGTAGTTCCTTAGGACTGGGCTAATGGGGTGGAAGATGGGGGATGGGATAGGCGGACGACAGCTAAAGGGTACAGGTGATTAAAGTGAACAAGGGCTGTCCCTAAGAGGGCTGCTATCTGAGCAGCTTGGAGACGAAGTCCTGGCCCCAGAAGGCACTGGTGTGGAAGTCACACATCTCCGTTGAGGGTGCATCTGGAGGTCTCAGTATGTGAAGGGCAGATTTCCCACCAGCCATTCACAGCAGAGCGCCGCGGTGCCTGGCAGATCCACCTTCGCACTGGATGTTCTTCCCGCCAGCTTTTCTGGGGGCATGGAATTGTCTGCTTAGGCTGTCTCCACATCTTAAATTTCTTTTTCTTTTTATTTTTTTGAGATGGAGTCTTGCTCTGTTGCCCAGGCAGGAGTGCAGTGGCACAATCTCGGTTCACTGTAACCACTGCTTTCCAGGTTCAAGCAATTTCTCCTGCCTCAGCCTCCTGAGTAGCTGGGACTACAGGCATGCACCATCACACCCGGCTAATTTTTGTATTTTTAGTAGAGACAGGGTTTTAACATGTTGGCCAGGCTAGTCCCAAATTCTTGACCTCAGGTGATCTGCCCACCTTGGCCTCCCAAAGTTCTGGGATTATAGGGGCTCAGCCTACATCTTAAATTTCTATTCATGCTGCAATCCACTACAACTTGGTATCTGCCTTCTCTGTTCCACACAAATGAATCTCGTCAAGAGCACCCACCTCCAAGTCGCCAAATCCAGTGGCATTTTGTGTTTTTTGTTTTGTTTTGTTTTGTTTTTTTTAGACGGAGTTTCGCTCTTGTTACCCAGGCTGGAGTGCAATGGCGCAATCTCGGCTCACCACAACCTCCGCCTCCTGGGTTCAGGCAATTCTCCTGCCTCAGCCTCCTGAGTAGCTGGGATTACGGGCACGCGCCACCATGCCCAGCTAATTTTTTGTATTTTTAGGAGAGACGGGGTTTCACTATGTTGACCAGGATGGTCTCGATCTCTTGACCTCATGGTCCACCCGCCTTGGCCTCCCAAAGTGCTGGAATTACAGGCGTGAGCCACCGCGCCCGGACCCACATTTTGTGTTCTTATCGTACTTGGCTGTGATCTCTTGTTGGACTGACTTGGTCCTTATACCCTCACTCCTTATACACTCTTTTCTCTTTTGTTACCTTTCAAATGTTTCTCTCCTGATTTTTCCCCTATCTAGTCCCTCTGAACTCTCTTTGCTGGCTTTTCCTTTCTCACTCAGCCTTTAATAGGGGACCTCAGGGCTAAATCCTAGACCCCTTTCTCTTCTTTATTTACATATTTCCCTGGATAATCTTATCCATTTTCCATGAATTTCAATACCATCAAATGCTAATGATTTTCAAAGGAAAGTCATCATACCACCCAAGAAGTCTCTTCTTAATTTTGGTCTTACATCAAATTGTTGACTTAACATTTCTAGTCAAATGTCTCAAAAGTGGCCAGGCGCAGTGGCTTATGTCTGTAATCCCAGCACTTTGGGAGGCCAAGGTGGGCAGATCACCTGAGGTCAGGAGTTTGAGATCAACCTGGCCAACATGACGAAAGCCATCTCTATTAAAAATACAAAAATTAGCTGGCTGTGGTGGCACATGCCTGTAATAGTCCCAGGTACTGGGGAGGCTGAGGCAGGAGAATGGCTTGAACCCAGGAGGCAGAGGTTGCAGTGAATTGACATTGTGCCACTGTACTCCAGCTTGGGCAATAGAGGGAGACTCCATCTCGAAACAAAACAAAAATGTTTCAAAAGTGTTTTAAGCCCGGTATGTTCAAAACAGAACTCTTGATTTCTTGAAACTGTTCCATCTAACTAAATGGCAACCCATCTTCCCAAGTCAGAAAATTAGAATTTATGATTCCTTTTTTTCTCTCTTTCTCACATTCAATCTTCAACAAGGTCTTAAAAATTCTATGCTCCCATTCCATTCCTTCCTCAATATAAATCTCTCTCTCCTTTTCCGTGCTGCTAGCGTCTCAGTCTGGGCCACCATTTTCTTTCTCCTGGAAAACTGCAACAGCTTCCTAACTAGGAACTCTACTTCTATCTCTTGATATCTTCCCGCTTTTTTGTGTGTGCAGTAGAAAAATTTTAATTAAAATATGTTTTTTTGTAGAGAGGGTTTCACCATGTTGTCCAGGCTGGTCTCGAACTCCTGGACTCAAACAATCAGCCTGCCCTGGCCTCCCGAAGCGCTCTGAGATTACAGGCCTGAGCCACTGTGGCTAGCCAACGACATTCTTAAAATACAAATAGGACTATTTCATTTCCTGACTAAAGAATCATCAAAGGCCTCCCACTCCCCTGAGAATAAAACTCCAATTCTTCATTCTGACTTGCAAGGCAAGTATAATGCTCGCCTAGCTCTGGTGTTGCCTGACTTTTTGATGTAGTCTTAGGCCGTCTCCCTTCAGCTTATTAATCCTAAGCCTCTTTGTCCTTTCTTTCTTTCTTCTTTTTTTTTTTTTTTTGTTTGCTTTTCAGACAGGGTCTTGCTCTGTTACCCAGGCTGGAGTGCAGTGGCACAATCATGGCTCACTGCAGCCTTGACTGCCAGGCTCATGGGATCGTCCCATCTCAGCCTCCCAAGTAGCTCGGGCTACAGGCATGTGCCACCATACCCGATGGATTAAAAAACATTTTTTTTTTTAAAGTAGAGGTGGGGTCTCGGTATATTGCCCAGGCTGATCTCGAACTCCTCTTCCCACCTTGTCCTCCCAAAGTGCTGGTATTACAGGCGTGAGCCACTGCACCCAGCAGCCTCTCTGATTTTTATTCTTTGCGTTCACCAAGCTCTTTTCTGCCTTTGGCTTTTACACATGTCATTTTTTTTTCCTGAAAAGCTTCTCCCCCACATTTTGTATCTCCAACTCCTTTCTGTTCCTTAGATAATAAAATGAATATCACTTCTTCAGAGAGAGCTCCACGGATTATCATTTTTTTCTCCTTTCTACCTAAATTTTATTCTTTTCTTTTAAAACTTATTAAAAAGCACACTGCTTATTAGTGTGTGATATTGTTCTATTCACAACAGTCTCATAATTAGATTATCTTATTATCTCCTCTTTAAATATGGGGCAACTGAAAAATACACAGCTGGCAAGTGACAAAGTTGGATCAGACGGAAGTGGACTAGCTTGTGCTTTTTTTTTTTTTTTTTTTTTTAGTTGAGTCTTTCTTTGTCACCAGACTGGAGCTCAGTGGCACAATCATAGTTCATTGCAGCCTTAATCTCTTGGGTTCGAGCTATCATCCTGCCTCAGCCTCCTAAGCAGTGGGGACCACAGGCAGGTACTATGATGCCCAGCTAATACTTTTTAGTTTTTTGTAGCCATGAGGTCTTGCTCTGTTGCCCAGGCTGGTCTTCAACTCCTGAGCTCAAGCGACCCTCCTGCCTCAGCCCCCCAAAGTGCTAGGATTACCAGTATGAGCCACCATACCCAGCCTAGGAATGCTTTAAGAAATTATTTTCTATATGCCTGTCATTTATACATATGTAATACATATGGCATATACAAAAAAAGAGGGAAATGTAACTATGCAGTACTGGAACAGCATGGTGTATAGGAAAATAAATTTGGCTGGGCGTGGTGGCTCACATCTGTAATCCCAGAACTTTAGAAGGTTGAGGTGGGAGGATCTCTTGATCCCAGGAATTCAAGACCAGCCTAGGCAACATAGGCAGACCCCATCTCTAGAAAAATTTAAAAAGTTTTGGATGCCAGCCACCCAGAAGAATAAAAAGTTAGCTGAATGTAGTGGCACACATCTGTAGTCCCAGCTACTTGGGAAGCTGAGGTGGGAGGATGGCCTGATCCTAGGAGGTTGAGGCTGCAGAGAGTCATGATCATGCCACTGCACTCCAGCCTAAGTGATGGAGACCCTGTCTCAGAAAAAAAAAGAAAATAAGTTTATCTTCTTTACGTTAAATAGTAACATATAAAGGATCAAAGTTCAACTAAGCAACATCTTAAAGTGTGAGAACAGTGTGCAAGACATGCCTGAAATCAGACAGAAATGACAAGTGACAAAAGTGTGTCAATCAGATAAACGGGGCAGGATAGTGCATAGGGGCTGGGCCACCATGGAAACGTAGAAAAAAGGAAAGTCACAGAGGCAAACGGTTCTTAGTTTGATCCAAAGGAGAGGGAAGCACAGGCAATCTAGTCCAAGTCTTAGGATCCTTCTGGAAGGACTATGCTTGTGGAGTGAGGCATGGCCAGGGGCTTCCTGGGAAGGAGGCAGGTTAGCTACCTGCAATTCCAGATTCCATTTTTTTTCTCTTCAGCAGTTCATCATCATTCATAAATGTGTCAGAGGTCAGATGTCACAGGGGCACGCAGGAGGGGATTCCCACCTGGAGTGTGAGATAAGGAAACAGTTTGAATGTTGTAGTCATTACCATCCGCTTCTCTACAAGGCTGGAATTTATGGTGGCTGCACATTTGGAATGTTTTCTCCTTTTATTTATTTATTTTTAGATCAGACAATCACAAGAGAATACTCTTTTGTTTTATTTTTAGATCAGACAGTCACAAGAGAAAATTCTGCTGTGATCACTGGCGTTTAGAAGGAACCTTGTCTGGTTTGTGAAGCAATGAACGGAAAGCACATCCAGACAGTCCGTTAGTGGAAGCTTTGGAAGGGCACTGTCATTTGCTTTTCCTCCTACGCCATCAACAATTGTCGTTTTTGTTTTTTTTTTTAATTTTTTTTTTTTTTTTTAGGTAGAGTGTCTGTCGCTCAGGCTGGAGTGAAGTGGTGCCATCTCAGCTCACTGCAGCCTCCATTTCCTGGGTTCAAGTGATTCTCCTGCCTCGGCCTCCCAAGTAGCTGGGATCACAGGCATGTACCACCATGCCTGGCTAATTTCGATATTTTTAGGAGAGACCGGATTTCACTATGTTGGCCAGGCTAGTCTCGAACTCCTGACCTCAAATTAGCCACCCACCTCGGCCTCCCAAAGTGCTGGGATTACAGGTGTAAGCCACCAAATCCAGCCAACAATTGTCTTTTTTTCTTTACCAGGTACACAATGATGGGATAGTTGGGTCCTGCTTTCTAAGAAAACGCATGTGTGTTGAACACCTGGCCACTGAGAAACAGCTCTGAAATAGGTGCCATGCAGAAGAAGAGAGGGAAGGAACTGGAAAGACCCACTGATCTGTGGGTCTCACAGCTTCCCGTTACACAGATATTGCTCCTTTTCTCTCCTATGACGTTCTTTCCTCTTGATTCTCGTCCATTCTCCAATATTTCCTCCACTCTTACTCTGCTTTCATCTCCTTTTGTAACCGTTCATCAATAATTTTCATATAGATTAATATGATTATCTTACAAGCATAAAACATTTAGCTGCTGGGTTTGTATGAGTAATGAGTGAAGATGAAGCCAACATAATGATCCCGTTTAGTGCTCCAGAGTTATGATTCCAGAGTGGCCTGACTTTGGACAAATCACCCCATCTCCTTTGCCTTTCTTTCACCCTCTGTAAACTGGATAATGGCTCCTACCTCAAAGCATTGTTAGGATTGGAGAGAACGCATGTTATATACTTAGGAGAATGCTTGGCACTGGTCTCAAGAACTCCTGACTCTAATTGTTTAAAAAATGCTTATTGTAGGGCATTGTTGGTATCTTACACAGGGAATTTCGTGCAGTTTTCCTTTATTGAAGACATAGAGTAAGGTGCTTTGATGGAAACTATTGGGGCAAGATACACAGTAGCTAGCTAGAGGTTTTCTGGTTGCATGCATTATGGAGATTTTTTTTCCTGAATGGATATCGCTCTTGTGATAAGCTGGGCGAGGGCGAGCAATATCTTAGGGGACTATCCTGATAGGATGGTAAGGTTATTTGATGAGAGTGCTAGGTGGCCCAGGCCAGACTTGGGAGAGGCAGGGAGAAAGGGGAACGACGGAGAAGGGCGCCTTGAGGTGCGCGTTGAAGGCTTTGGAAAGCCAGCGTTCTTTTGGGTGTAGGTGTCCCGGAAAGCTTTCTGTGCGCCCAGGGGACGAGGAGGATGCGCGGGCCGCCACCGCGGTAGTTTTGTTTGCTTGTCTCGGAAGAAGGTGTTCCAGACAGTTTCCTGAGCTTCGGCCCCGGACGTGGCGAGAGCCCGGGCGCCCACGCCGCCCTCGGGGTCTTCCACCGCCACGGGGACAAAGCCCTGGGAGGAGCTCCGGCTGCCCCGCCGCGCGCGCCCCGGCGCTTCCCAGTCCCGGCCGACGCCTGCGCCTCCGCCTGGCGCGCCTCGCGGTGCAGCGGGCGGTGGCCCCGCGCGCCCGGCGGGAGGCGCCTCGGGATGTTTCCGTCTGGTCCTTCCCTCCTCCCCCCGCGCTGACTCCATCCGCTCCCCGCCCCCTGCTCGGAGCCGCCGCCACGCGGGAAGGGAGGGAGCCGGCCCCGAGACTGCATCGTTCCGCACCGGCTGCTGCAGGGCCAGAGGGAGCAGGTGGAGCGAGCGAGCGAGCCGAGCCGGACGGAGCGCGCCAGACCCAGGGCGACACTGCAGTGACGCGGCCCGGGAGACATGGCGGCCGGGCGTCTCTGAATAAGCAGAATCCGGAGCCCCTCGCCGCCCCCGGCCGCCGCAGCCCGGGCCATGCCGCACGGCTGCTAACGGCACGCAGGGGCCGGCCCCGAGGACACATGCGGCGGCCGCTGCCGCCTTGCCCCTGACCCTCTGTTCTCCATGTTGCATTTCTCATCAGTTTCTTGGGCGGTGTAGCTACCGCTGCCACAGGAGCCGGCGGGGCATCGCGCTGCTCATTCATCCAGCCTCACTTTCTTTTCCATTTCCACCCCTCCCTCTCCATTTCCTTCTCCCTTTCCCCGCCAGCTTTGCATCTCTCTCCCTCACCCCGTCACCCTCTCCTGCATCCATCCACCGGGGCTATGGCCGCAGAAGAGGTATTGCAGACGGTGGACCATTATAAGACTGAGATAGAGAGGCTGACCAAGGAGCTCACGGAGACCACCCACGAGAAGATCCAGGCTGCCGAGTACGGGCTGGTGGTGCTGGAGGAGAAGCTGACCCTCAAACAGCAGTATGACGAGCTGGAGGCTGAGTACGACAGCCTCAAACAGGAGCTGGAGCAGCTCAAAGAGGTGAGTTGCCTGTCACCTCTCCCCTTCCTGGCCCTCACTCTCACCACCCGCAAGGCCCACTCATCATGATCAAGAAGTCATAAAGGATGTGATTGAAAGGACTGTTTCTTCGTCTAGGGCCCTTTGTTGATTAGAGAACATTGAAAGAATCCATTGTTTTCTCCCCCAAGAGAAAAATTGCCGAAGAAGTGAATCTATAAGCTGGAATTTGGGAGGCAATGCTGTTCGGCCTGCGGGGGAGGGAGATTCATAAGAGTCTTCAAGTCTCAGCACTCTAAGACGGCATTCAAGTGGGTTGGAATGTATAAATCAAACTTCTCAAAACCGCTGTTATCTCAAACCCAGGTTTCAGCGACAATCCCTTAGTCCACAAAAGTGATGAGGTTTATGCTTGAGGACCCGCAATTTCAGGATATAGACTGTATGGTACCTCAGCTTTTCTCACTCCTTGGTTAGAGAGGGAACTCCTCACCAATCCCATTTGACAAAGGCTGGGCAATCTTCATTCTGCTTGGCTTTAGTCATTCTTGTTATTAGGTAGCAGGAGAAAAACAACTTTGCTGGGTGATCCTACTGCCTCGATTTCACCTCGGAGCGAGGCTGGGCCATGCCCAAGTCTTATGAGGTCACCCTGACATGAAAAAATTGAACTCACCTACAAATAGTCTGAAAGAGTGGTGTATAGCAAATACGTGGGTAGTGTTGCATTTCAAATGAGGCTCTTCTGGTTGAAATGATATATTTATAAAACCAGACTATCACAAATGGGTGATGTATGATGTCTATCTTTAGTTTTTTGGTATTTGGCGTCTTTTAAAAGCTGTCTGATGTATGGGAGAAAACAATGAACGTGCTTTGATTTCCTATCAAGCACTCTTAAGAACATACATGTTGTTTAAGTAACTCGGTCTGTTTTATCTGATTCTTGAGGCACTATGGGTAGCAAGTAACCAGTTATAAATTTAAATGTAATATACGCTGCTTTTCTATGTGTCAAGTTCTTATTTTAGGTGGATATTGACATATAAATGTTAATTATCAGTTGGCATATAATATTACCAAAAATCTATTTCTTATGAGTTTGGTTTTTCTTGGGAGGGGTCTTAGGCTGTTACAGTTAAAAGATGTGATTTATAGTATATTGAATCAACTTGCCTTCTTATTTAGTATGTAATATGGTAAGCATTTATACTTTTAGATATCATATTTTTCTTTGGATGCCTGTCTACCAAAAAATAAATGTACTAATTATGATTAAAAATCCCAGCTAGGAATCTAATCTTTGTGTGTGTCAGGCTGTAAACTTCTAATTCATGTCTTATTTACCATGTACCTGTCTGGTCTTAACAGCTGGACTTGTTTATATTTTCCAACTTAGATTAGGCTGACATGTTTAAATGCAGTGATGCTAAACCTCGTGAAGTGAGGAAGCAGGATGGTGACTGTAGTTCTCAGAGATGTCTTGATATTGTCTATACCTATCAGCACTGCTTTGCCAAGACGGGAAAGTGCAAACCAGATAGTGGCAAGCCATCACCTTCTTGATAAAGGAGATGGACTTAATTGAATGAAATGTCCCTGTTACTGACCTTCTTGCCTGATTCGAACTATCCTTTTAGGGTTATTTCTGTCATTGCACTTATCTTGCATAGCAAACCTTGATGCAATTGTGTTTTGCCTTTGCTATAATATGATCTTTGCATCCAAAGTCTTTAACACAAAAGCTAGCACACAGTGGGCATGAAATATTTTATGAAAGAATCAATTTGTACTAGAGGAAGGCACACTTTTATTAAGCATTCACTAGTCAATACTGGTTAGTGTTAGGGAAATACTAAGGAAATTAGGATGTATAGGAAGTGACAGATATTAATAAAACTACATGTATTAGTTTCACCAGTAGTAATAAGAAAAATGAGAAAAAATGTTTTGTAGGAATAAAGCAACTGTGGTTTCTTAATACAGAATAATGCAAATACCAATTAAATTTTTCTCTAAATATTTTAATGTGTATTTTATTCTGTATAGCAGAAGGTTAATATAAATTTATCAGCATTATTATTACTAATGATTCTTGTTCATGTATTCAGTAGCATTTAGCGTAAATGAAATTCAATTTAAGGTTCCTAAAAACTGGTTTATATATTTATGTTATACTTGATTACTTGATAGTGAGGCCTGTTATTTTTATTCTTTAAGCATGGGATATACTTTAGTTACTTTAGTTGGAAATATTACTTAAATGAGTTAAATCAGTTTCAAGTAAGATTTCTTGTATGAAAAGTAAATCTAAAATAATTGTGCAAACTGAAGTGTTCCAACAGTAATATTATATAGAAGTTAGTTTTGAAAAATATATTTTGTGAGCATTTTGATTTTTCAAAAGGAAGTTTTGCTCATTATCAGGTATTTATAGTAAATAATGTTACACTACATCTGTAAAGCCAAGCATAAAAGAAATCTTTGGCTTATTTCTAGGCTCTTTCAACAAATATGACTTATTTAAAAATAATTAGACCAGTTTATGGGAATATCAACAGAAAACTATTTTACTTATTTAATTTTTTTGAGACAGAGTTTTGTTCTTGTTGCCCAAGCTGGAGTGCAATGGCATGATCTTGGCTCACTGCAACCTCTGTCTCCCGGGTTCAAGTGATTCCCCTGCCTCCTGAGTAGCTGGGATTACAGGCGTGCACCACCACGCCCAGCTCATGTTTTTGGTATTTTTAGTAGAAATGAGGTTTCACCATGTTAGCCAGGCCGGTCTGGAACTCCTGACCTCAGGTGAGCTACCCACCTCAGCCTCCCAAAGTGCTGGGATTACTATATTAAGTCCAATTTGGACATTAGTAACTTGCAGCATAGCAACGTGGCTCAGTCTTTGCAGGTCATTTTGTTTTCCAGAGTCAGCACCACTCAATGTTGCTACCTTCCTTCCCAGGCTAGGTACTGCTGTGACAATAATGTGAGTGGGCAGTGTTGCCTGCAGATGTGCAAAATCAAGAAGATGAAATTCATGAACTTTTAAAAATCCTAGTTATTTCTTCTATCAGTCCAATTGTTTTTTGACCTGGCCTGACGTCACTTAGTGCTTTGCATGGACTGCTGTAATTCAGCTCACAAAAGAACACACTTGAAAGAACAGTACTAAGGATTTGGAAAAAGGATGACTTCTAACATCATCAGAATGTTCTCCTTTTCATGATGCTTTGGGCAACTGGACAGAGCAGTACCGTCCACTTGAATGCTTGAGTCTGGTTTTGTGATTTCACAAGTAACACTTGCTCTTCAGTGATCTGAGGGGCACCCATGCCCAGTCATGTTCAGGGCCTGGCTGATGATATGTTTGGGATGTGCGTAAATCATCACTGTGCCCCAGTCACCCAGGCCAGAATAGTGTTTGAAGAAGAGTCACAGCTCTAAAATAACCTGAACACTAAAAATATACATATATAAAAATACCCTAGATCTTAAACTTAAGAGTTTTTTTTTTAACTTAAAAATGGTTGAAATTTAGAATGTTGTAAAGTTGAAAAAGAGCCCCTTTAGAAAGGAATGATTCAGCATTACTGGTGGCATTTTAAAAAGGAAATGTGTCTGTGAGACGGCTTTAGAAAAGTTTTGCAGCTTGGATACAGTAGACTATGCACTAATGAGCTTCAACCCATTTTCTTCTCATTTTGTCAACCCTGACACTAAGGATAGTTACCAGCTGCTGAAGAAGCACTTTTTGGACATTGTGAGGCTTTTCCTTTTGGAGCCAGCTCTGTGCTTTTTCAGGGTTTTAGTTAAGTCATTCAACACGTAAATATGTATTCATACAGTTTTAGAGCTTGTCACATTGGTGACCTGATGAATGCCATTTAAATTACCTAGATTCATCTTTAAGCAGAATTAATTTTTTTCCCCTCAAATGCTTAGAAAGATTGTTAGTTTCTTCTATATTTGTAAGTTCTAAATCACGAAATCATATGGCAAGAAAAACCCCAGATTTCTTTTCCAATCTATGAATAAACATAAAGAGCAAGTTAATACTTAATTGTTCTACCTTAACTATGATTTTAACTTCTCTCATTTTTGTTTAAATTTACATTTATCATCAAATTAACTTTAAAATCTAAAATATAGCTGGGCGCGGTGGCTCAAGCCTGTAATCTCAGCACTTTGGGAGGCCGAGGCGGGTGGATCACGAGGTCAAGAGATCGAGACCATCCTGGTCAACATGGTGAAACCCTGTCTCTACTTAAAAAATACAAAAATTAGCTGGGCATGGTGGGGCGTGCCTGTAATCCCAGCTACTCAGGAGGCTGAGGCAGGAGAATTGCCTGAACCCAGGAGGCGGAGGTTGCGGTGAGCCGAGATTGCGCCATTGCACTCCAGCCTGGGCAACAAGAGCGAAGCTCCGTCTCAAAAAAAAAAATTAATAAAATAAAAATAAAGAAATAATAAATAAATATATTAAGATCTGCTTTTGGAAGCTCTTTACAAACAATCTTAACAAACAAACAATCACTTTCAGTCACATCTCTTTTTTTCTGGACCCAGTTGCTCTAATTTGCACTCTCCCTTCTTTTTTTTTTTTTTTTTTTTGAGACTGAGTTTTGTTCTTGTTGCCCAGGCCGGAGTGCAATGGCACGATCTTGGCTCACCTCAACCTCTGCCTCCCGGGTTCAAGCGATTCTCCTGCCTCAGCCTCTGGGTAGCTAGGATTACATGTGCCTGCCACCATACCTGGCTAATTTTGTATGTTTCGTAGAGACAGGGTTTCTCCATGTCAGCCATGCTGGTCTCGAACTCCTGACCTCAGGTGATCTGCCTGCCTCAGACTCCCAAAGTGCTAGGATTACAGGCGTGAGCCACTGCGCCCAGCCCCCTCTTTTTATTTCAAATCAAGATTTCGTCTCTGATGAAGTTATCTCTCAGCTATAACTTAGCAAGAATTTATCATCTTTCATCACATTCCCTATGTTTATGTGAACATGTATAACAGCCATGGTTTGAAGATTTCTTCAGAACTTTTTGCTTGCAAATATTTTGCCCTATCATCCCCTTAAATATACTTGTGCTCATGGATATTGCTTTCCAAATTTGAAAATATGATAATTACTTGCATGCTGAACTATGCATAAAGGACTTGCCCACACATAAGATTCCACCTGTAATTATGGCTTTGAAGGAGAGAAGGCCATGAAGGGCTGTGTCGTCTTAGTATTCAATAATTCATTATGCTAAAGGAGAACGCAGGTGAAGTTGAGTGGCAGGAGACTCAACTGGGAAATGGCCTGTCTTGGGGATGTGGAGCCATTGAAAATAAACGAAACAGTCACTGTGTTTAATCTTACCAATCTTCAAAACAATTCAGAGGGCTTATTGCTCCTTTTTACTGATAAGCAGATAATAAAGGGAATAAAGCGTTGACGTAGGTACAAGGCTCCGTTTAGGACTAGGTTCTTTTTTTTTTTTTTTTTTTTTGAGACGGAGTTTCGCTCTTGTTAGCAGGCTGGAGTGCAATGGCGCGATCTCGGCTCACCGCAATCTCAGCCTCCTGGGTTCAGGCAATTCTCCTGCCTCAGCCTCCTGAGTAGCTGGGATTACAGGCACGCGCCACCATGCCCAGCTAATTTTTTGTATTTTTAGTAGAGACGGGGTTTCACCATGTTGACGAGGATGGTCTCCATCTCTTGACCTCGTGATCCGCCCGCCTCGGCCTCCCAAAGTGCTGGGATTACAGGCGTGAGCCACCGCGCCCGGCAGGACTAGGTTCTTTACAAGCCTTGCCTCTAATTCATGCAGCAATCTTTACACAAGGTAGACGTTGCTTGCATTATACAGAAGAGGAAACTGAGGCCAGGTGCGGTGGCTCACGCCTGTAATCCCAGCACTTTGGGAGGCTAAGACGGGTGGATCATGAGGTCAAGAGATCGAGACCATTCTCGTCAACATGGTGAAACCCCGTCTCTACTAAAAATACAAAAATTAGCTGGGCATGGTGACGCACGCCTGTAATCCCAGCTACTCGGGAGGCTGAGGCAGGAGAATTGCTTGAACCCAGGAGGCGGAGGTTGCGGTGAGCCGGGATCGTGCCATTGCACTCCAGCCCGGGTAACAAGAGCGAAGTTCCATCTCAAAAAAAAAAAAAAAAAAAAAAAAAATAGAAGAGGAAACTGGATCTTAGAGAGGGTTAGGGCTCTTCCCAGGGCAACAAAACTAAGCGATGAAACTTGGAAGAAGCCCACTTTCTTTTCTGTGCATCATACTACCTTAGAGTGTGAAACATCTCTGCCAAGTCTACAAGTGCAATATAGAGGTTGTGGTGATGGTCGTGGTGGGTGGATCGAGGCTGTGCAGTGGGACAGGCATGACTTTCAGGGTCGTGAGGAGGGGGCACATCTGAGAGCTATTTGGGAGGTGGGGTGAATAAGCACTGGGTATTACTATATGTGCAAAGTGAGGGAGACGGTGGAGTTGAGAATCTTCTCAGGCTGGATAGGAGGTAGTTCTATTTACAAAGGAAGGTATTATGGGCAGAGCAGTTTTAGAGAATGAAATTGATGCTCAAGTTGTATGAGTTTTTGTTGTTTTTGACACAGGGTCTTTCTCTGTCAGCCACGCTGGAGTGCAGTGGTGTTGTCACGGCTCACTGCAACCTCAACCATCCTGGCTCAAGTGATGCTCCCACCTCAGCCTCCCAAGGAGCTGGGACTACAGACATATGCCACCATGCCAGGCTAATTTTTTATTTTTATTTTTTGAGACTGAGTCTTGCTCTGCTGCCCCGGCTGGAGTGCAGTGGCATGATCTCAGCACTGCAACCTCTGCCTCTTGGGTTCAAGCGATTCTCCTGCCTCAGCCTCCCAAGTAACTGGGACTAAGGAGCATGCCACCAAGCTTGGAGAATTTTTTTTTTTTTTTTTTTTTTTTTGAGATGGAGTCTCACTCTGTCACCCAGGCTGGAGTGCAGTGGCCTGATTTCAACTCACTGCAGCCTCCGCCTCCTGGGTTCAAGGGATTCTCCTGCCTCAGCCTCCCAAGTAGCTGGGATTACAGGTGTCCACCACCACACCTGGCTAATTTTTGTGCGTTTCTTCTTTTTTTTTTTTCGAGACAGAGTCTTGCTCTGTTTCCAGGTTGGAGTGCAGTGGCTTGATCTCGGCTCACTGCTACCTCTGCCTCCTGGGTCCAAGTGATTCTCCTACCTCAGCCACCTGTAGCTGGGATTACAGGTGTGTGCCACCACGCCTGGGTAATTTTTGTATTTTTTAAATTAGAGAGGGGGTTTCACCATGTAGACCAGGATGATCTCAATCTTCTGACCTTGTGATCCACCTGTTTCAGCCTCTCAAAGTGCTGGGATTACAAGCGTGAGCCACCACGCCTGGCCTAGTTTTTGTACTTTTAGTGGAAAGAGGATTTCACCATGTTGCCCAGGCTGGTCTCGAATTCCTGAGCTCAAGCGCTCTGCCTGCCTTGCCTTCACAAAGTGTTGGGATTACAGACATGAGCCACCTTGACCAGCTACAGAAGTCCTTTTAATTCATGTTTTCTTTGCTGGGGAAGCATGCATTGCATGATAGACTCAGATACTCAACTTTCTTTCTGTTTTTTCTTTTTTGAGACGGGGTCTCATTTTGTCTCCCCAGGCTGGAGTGCAGTGGTGTGATCTCGGCTCACTGCGGCCTTGACCTTCCGGGCTCAAGTAGTCCTCGTGCCTCAGCCCCCAAGTAGCTGGTATTACGGGTGTGTGCCACCATGCCTGACTAATTTTTGCATATTTTTTTTGTAGAGATGGGGTTTCGGCACGTGGGCCAGGTTGGTCTAGAACTCTTGAGCTCAAACAATCTGCCTACCTTGGCCTCCCAAAGTGCTAGGATTACAGGTTAACCCTCAATTTAATAAAAGAGTTAATTTGTGCAATTGGTTGTTATTTTATTCAAGCTTAATTTCTAGAATATGGTAAACAATAATGTTTTTATTAGTTTATTTGATTACTTTCTGAATTAGGAGAAATGCAAACAAATGATGGGGAAATAAGCTGGCTGGGCACAGTGGGGTCTAAGAAGGAAGCCTAAGTGGCATATTAGCCCTCATTCACCCTTTAGGGTTATGGGGGCTGGGAGCAACAGTACTCACTGTTCACTGACTAATCTTTCTTAATCTTATTTAACCTTTATTGAAGATGCATTAGCATTTTTAATTTAAGTGGGTTTTTTTTCCCTCTTTTCTTTCTTCTTTTGGTGGGGGATGTGGGAGATGTGGGGGGGTCTCACTATGTTGACCAGGCTGGTCTTGAACTCCTGACCTCAAGCAACTCTCCCTCCTTGGCCTCCCAAAGTGCCGGGATTACAGACATGAGCCATTGCACCCAACCTTTTCTATTTTTCATTTCAAGAGTTCGCTTTTTAAGAATACAATTGTTTAATTATGACAGTTTTAATTGCAGTACTCCAAGCTAGATAAAAGCATATACAAATTAATAGTTTTCCCTTCTTCGCCCCCAGTTCTGTCTCTGTTGTTAACACTTTGCTGAGTATTCTTCTGTACTTGTTTTAAATGTCTTGAAACATATAGGCAGGGTTTTTGTGTGTGGGTTTTTTTTTTTTTTTACAACCTGATGTTTTACATTTAGTAGTATGTCCTTTTAAAAGGCAGGTATTTCTGAGACAAAGATGCTGATGCATTTTTGAAGTACTGGTGAACTGTGAAGAAAATGAGAGGGTTTAGGGAAGAAAACCAGAGAAACTTAGAGAGTTTGGGTGACCCTGGGGATGTGGGAAGGTGGTACAGGTGGTACCCTGAGGGTAGCATGGGTGGTAAGTGCAAGAGAAAAAGATGTATAGGTTTGTATAAAAGGAACTGAGAGAATTTGGTTGCCCCATAGCAGACCTGTGTAATGATACCGGGGAAAAGATGGACAGTATCCTGGGTGCATTAGCAGTGATTTTGATTCCTTGTCTTGTTGGCTGCTGATGGAGATACGTGTATCAGCATAATACCTGGCTGATTTCCATGGCCAGCAAGAGCCCGTCCTGCAGTGTGATCACATCCTGTCCATTCTGGGTGTTGGTGGCAAGCCAGGATGATTCAGGCAGTTGGGCTTTATTACGTTATCCCTTCTTTGCCCTCTGAAAGCTGAGTTTTGAAATAGTTGGAATCTTATTCAACATCTCAGATTCAGCATGTGGTACAGGAGGTGGAGAGAAAAGGGCATAAAAGAGGAAAATGTTCAGTGAAGGTGTTCTTATTACAATGGAGGGGAATATGAAAGTGGAAATTGATACCTTTTCCTCTTGGGAGTTAATTACGTCTGTAAAATTAACGTGTTGTAATACATAATCTCTATGATTTTCACCAGCTCTAAATGTCTGAGATGGCTGTGTTTTAGAGCTACCTATTTTGCATATTTATCTGCCTGTGCTTTACTTTTCAAATTCACTCAATATTTTTTCCATAGTACAGAATAATTTTGCCTCGTTGCAGTAATTTTCACCTGGCCTTCAGGGATCTTCCATCAACTGTTTTCTGTGTTTTTTCTCCTTTCCTTTTCTACTCTGGTCACTCAGTTCTAGCCAAGATAACCCACCTTGTTTTAGCAGTTGTGCTATCTCCCCATATATATATATTTTGAGATGGGGTCTCACTCTGTCACCCTGGCTGAAGTGTAGTGGTGCAATTACGGCTCACTGCAGCCTTGACCTCCCAGGTTTGAGTGATCCTCCCACCTCAGCCTCCAGAGTAGCTGGGACCACGGGTGCACACCACCATGCTGGTTATCTTTATCTATATGTATATGTGTATCTCGATATATTTTTGTGCCTGTTTTTGTTTTTACTGGAGGTACAGGTGGCCCAACTAATTTTTAGAAATTATTATTTGCAGAGATGAGGTTTCGTTCTGTTGTCCAGGCTGGTCTTGAACTTCTGGGCTCAAGCAATGCTCCTACCTCAGCCTCCCAAAGTGTTGGGATTTTAGGCATGAACTGCTGTGTCTGGCCCTCTCAATTTTTTTTTTTTAAACCACTTCATAGTTCTCTTTTTCTTTGAACACTTGGCCCAAACCCACTTTTCTTCTGGATTCATATTACTTTTCTAATCCCACCTATTATGTTATAGAACTGATACATTAGGTTTGTTTTTATTGACACATTTGTACTTGGCTTCAGCAGAACAAGGCCCTGTGGGTCACTGGGGGCCATAATTTGGATCAAAAGAAATCACTTTCTGACAAGGATAGTTGTCCATTAATGGAATGAGGCAGCTTTTTAGAAAGTAATGAATTCCTTGTCACCGAAAAGGAGAAGCTAGTCAGCCACTTGCTGAGAATGCACTACAGTGGGGGTTCATCCTTAAGAAGAGGTATATTTAGGCTGGGCGTGGTGGCGCACGCCTGTAATCCCAGCACTTTGGGAGGCCGAGGTGGGCGGATCATGAGGTCAGGAGTTTGAGATCAGTCTGGCCAACATGGGGAAATCCCGTCTCTACTAAAAATACAAAAAATTAACCGGGCATGGTGGTGCATGCCTATAATCCCAGCTACTCGGAAGGCTGAGGCAGGAGAATTGCTTGAACCCTGGAGGGTGGAAGTTGTGGTGAGCTGAGATTTCACCATTGCACTCCAGCCTGGGCAACAAGAGCAAAACTCCATCTCAAAAAAAAAAAGAAAAAAGAAGAGGTTTATCTAGAATGATCTCTAAGGTTCCTTCTTACTCTGATTTTTTTCATTTTTATCATTCCAGGTATTAAAAATAATTTCATATGTTTATGTTTTTTATGCTCCTTTTCCCACCACTAGAGCACAGCGTTTCCAACATGGTTAAAATTTTTTGCTTTAATGTTTGGCATTTCTTTCTTTCTTTCTTTTTTTTTTGGAGAGAGCATCTTGCTCTGTTGCCCAAGCTGTAGTGCAGTGGTGTGATCTTGGCTCACTACAACCTCAGCCTCCCGGGTTCAAGTAATTCTCCTGCCTCAGCCTCCCGAGTAGCTGGGACTATGTATGCACCACCATGCCCAGCTAATTTTTGTATTTTTAATAGAGATAAGGTTTCTCCATGTTGGCCAGGCTGGTCTCAAATTCCTGGCCTCGGGTCTGCCTGACTCAGCCTCCCAAAGTGCTGGGATTACAGGTGTAAGCCACTGCACCCGGGCTAATGTTTGGCATTTCACACTATTTGATGACTGTGAACATTTGGAATGTTTTCAGAATGTCTCAGAACTTTATTTTCATTTATGTTTTTGCTTTATTTTCAGAAGAAAACTGATGGGTAATATAAAGCTTTAAGATAAGTATAGCTCTAAATTTGGAGAACTTTCAGTGAAACTGTACATTTTGAACCTACATGGTTGTATTCAGGGAAGTCTACAGCCTCCAGAATCTTCCTTTTGACACACATGATTTTGTATTTTGTCATTTACACCTAGTCCAGTATTTTATAATCTGCATTGTTAACTAGTCAGCCCCCAGTATCTGTGGGTTCAGCATTCTTGAATTCTGCATCCTTGGATTCAGCCAACTTTGGATTGAAAATATTTGGAAAAAAAATGCATCTGTACTGAACATGCACAGGCTTTTATTGGTCATTGTTACCTGAAGAATTCAGTATAACTGCTATTTACATAGCATTTACATCGTATTAGGTATTGTAAGTAATCTAGAGATGATTTAATGTATACTGGAGGATGTGTATAGGTTCCATGCAAATACTACACTATTTTATATCAGGGACTTGAGCATCTGTAAATTTTGGTATCTGCGGGGGGTGTCCTGGAATCTCCCCACCCTCACCCATACTGAAGGATGACTGTATTTATATTATATACCACTCCAAGATTTTCTTCCTGCTTTCGATTGCCCATTACCTCTTCATCTGTTTCATTTATTCATTCAAAAATTTGTATTGAGTGGCTACTGTGTCAGGCATGGTGCCACTTGCTGGAGATACAGTGTTAAACAAGACAGACGCGATGGAGCTGCCTGTGTGGAGCTTATGTTTCAGACTGGGAAGAGAGTCAGCGAACATCCACACATATTTCAGTTGTGAGGGGTGCCATGAGGGAAGAGACAGACTGGCTGGGGAAAGTGTGATCAGGCAGTCTTCTCCAGGAGGTGAGACTGGAGCCCAGACCTGCATGATGACAGGGAGCCAGTCATGTGGAGACTGGGGAAGATGATTTTTTTTTTTTTTTTTTTTGAGACGGAGTTTCGCTCTTGTTACCCAGGCTGGAGTGCAATGGCTCGATCTCGGCTCACCGCAACCTCTGCCTCCTGGGTTCAGGCAATTCTCCTGCCTCAGCCTTCCTAGTAGCTGGGATTACAGGCACGCGCCACCATGCCCAGCTAATGTTTTTTTGTATTTTTAGTAGAGACGGGGTTTCACCATATTGACCAGGATGGTCTCGATCTCTCGACCTCGTGATCCACCCGCCTCGGCCTCCCAAAGTGCTGGGATTACAGGCTTGAGCCACCGCGCCCGGCGGAAGATGATTTTTAAGAAGAGGCCAAGTGCCAAGATCTGCGAACTCTGTTGTAGTTGTTAGGGGAAATGATGGGTTACCATGCTCTGTAAAAATGACCATTCATATTTGAAATATGACCCTTCTGTAACATAGTGTATTGCCTATTGGATTTTTCTAACGAAGTATTGGGTCTCAACATTGGAATTGTTTGAGAAGAGCCTAGATATCTCCCTGCGGTTTTCTCTGAGAAGAGGTGGGTGGGAACCAGTGACTTTCGATACAGACTGTACATTAGGATCACCTGGGTGAACTATAAAATGACTGCTGCCTGGATCCCACTCCAGGAGAGTTAAGTCACTCATTGGAAATGGAGCCTGGCTTCAGCATGTGAATCCCAGACCCCTTAGAGTTGCAGCCAGAACCTCTCTTCTGTATTTCCAGCTTGAGGACTAAATGACCCATGGGCGTAGAAGTGTTTAGTAAGAAAATCTGGGTCCAGGTGCAGTGGCTCATGCCTGTAATCCCTGCACTTTGAGAGGCCGGCCGGGAGTTCGAGATCAGCCATGACCAACATGGCGAAAACCCATCTCTATTAAAAATACCAAAATTAGCTGGGCTTGCTGGCATGCACCTATAATCCCAGCTACTTGGGAGGCTGAGGCATGAGAAGTGCTTGAACCTGGGAGGCAGAGGTTGCAGTGGGTTGAGGTCATGCCACTGTACTCCAGCCAGGGCGACAGACAAAAACTGGGAAGTTATGAGCTAATATATAAACTTTCATTGCACAGTCTTTCAAAGTTTGTTGTTTCTACTTTCTGAAAATGAAAACATTAAATCCTTTCCGAAAAACAGAAAATATAAAAAACTTAACTGCATTAGACAGAGATGTATGCTAAATTTGAGTGTATTTAGTTTTCTATTCTTGAGGACTGTTTCAAGTTTCTTTTAAAAGTTGTCTCTTATTGTGTCTAGTTTATTTTATTCTCTTTGCAGTTTTTTTATGCCAGCTTTACACATTTGTAAATAGAATATTGAAAAAGAATTTCTTTTTGAGTGATTGTTCTCTAACTTCTGGGTGACTTTTAATTGTTCTTTCGGTTGGACTTCTTTACTGTTTTCCAGCATTTTAAGGAGAAAAAGCACTGCTCTAAAATGTCACATTTAACTGCTATGTTTCTGTCTTTAAATTTAGAATTGAAAATAACCTGTTTACATTTATGGGAACAATAACAATATATGTGCAATAACAGCGATTTCCTTAAGAATGTTTTGTTGTGGTTTGGCGTGGGTCTGTAATAGAAGGTTCAGAATGATGGGTGTTTGTTTTTCTCTTGCATACTGCAGAGTAATGTGGAATCAAATGCCACTGTTGACGAGCCCTTAGTCATCAATTTTTGAAATTGAAAAAGGTTTATATTGTAACAAGGATGGGCCTTTTTGATAAGCCCTACTGATTGCTACTTTCCAGATGGTTTTAGGAGATATTTCGAAGTTGACCTTGTGTGAGGTAACTAGATGGAAACAGGATGAGTTTAATCTTGTACATGACTTCTTTTGTTGAGCTGGAGTTACTGTTATCTTGCAGATTATCTCGTTGGCATGCATGACAATTTTTTTTTTTTCCTATAAATCACAAACTGGCTTTCTTTCTGCTAAGGTTGGTGTGCTTTGATTCTTAAAGCTCCAAATCTCAAGAAAATATCATTAGGACGGAAAATCAACCATTAGAGAGAGAGAGAGAAAAAAAGAAAAAATATAATGCATTCCAAACCAATTATAAATAGCTTTTGAATTGTTGGCTCCATAGATAATTTTTAAAATTTGATACCAGATCTTAATTAATGTTGGCATTAAAAACTAATGGTAGCCAGGCACAGTGGCTCACGCCTGTAGTCCCAGCATTTTGGGAGGCCAAGGCAGTTGGATCACTTGAGGTCAGGAGTTGGAGACCAGCCTGGCCAACATGGCGAAACCCCGTCTCTACTAAAAATACAAAAATTAGCTGGGTGTGGTGGTGCGTACCTGTAATCCCAGCTACTTGGGAGGCTGAGGCAGGAGAATCTCTTATAATTGTGCCACTGCACTCCAGCCTGGGCGAAAGAGCGAGACTCCATCTCAAACAAACAAACAAATTAACAAAAACTAACTATAGTTAATGATCTAGTGATCTGAACAACAGAAGATCTCAGTTTGTCAATTTTTTTTTTTTTGAAACAAGGTCTCACTCTCTTGCCCAGGCTGGAGTGCAGTGGTTGTGATCTCAGCTCATTGCGGCCTTGACTTCTCAGGTTCAAGTGATCCTCCCACCTCAGCCTCCTGAGTAGTTGAGACTATAGGCATGAGTCACCATGCCCAGCTACTTTTTTGTATTTTTTGTAGAAACAGTGTCTCACAATGTTGTGCAGATTCATCTTGGACTCAAGCAATCTACCTGCCTTGGCCTCTAAAAGTGCTGGGATTACAGGCATGAACCACTGCACCCAGCCTCAATTGATCGATATTTTACGATAATTTAGAACTAGAATCCTTTCTTAAGAGCATTCTCAGATCTTCTACCTTAATTTCTGTAGTTATTTCCAGTCATGTTTTATAATCAAGTGCTAGTTTTCATTGTGGCCAAATAAGTGATATATTTTTGTAAATCATATTAAAGTGCTTGGGACAGTCCAAGCAATTATTTGCTAAAATTTATATCAGGGTCTCAAAACTACAATTACATTTTTAGATAATGGTCACAATAAGTCTTTTCATGAAAAAAACCAATGAAGAAAGCTCTAGACCAATGAGCTTTTAGTCATCATTAATCAATGCCAAGTGAAAAAAATCTTAAGATGCATTTAAATTTGTGATGCCAGTGTGATTCAGAAATTTGGAAAATGAATTTCAAAGTAAATGCTGTGAGCAGATAGGTCATTGCGTAAACATAACTAATGATTTGTTCATTCATTCCTACAGTAATGATTCAGTGTGAGATTCTGGTGTTGAGAATGAATAAAGTAGATAGCACGTTAGATGGTCCAAAATGCTATGGGGGGAGGGGCGGGGAGAAGCCCTGGGGACAGGAAGATGGCATGTGAGGTGGAGGAAGCTTATGATTTTCAATAGAGTGGTCAGAGAGAGCCTCATTGAGAAGACACACTAAGGCGGCCATGTGGCTGGAGGGGACTGAGCTAGGGGGTAAACAGTAGGTGAGACCAGAGAGGGGGGTCACATGATGTAGCAGCTTCTACATTATCAGGACTTTGGCTTTTGCTCTGAGTGAGATGGGGAACTTGCAGAGAACTTTGAGGAAAAAAGTCACAATGTTCTGCAATTTTTTCCCCCCTGCATTGAGATAAACTCTGCATACATTCAGGCAAGACTAAGACCCCCTTCAGGGAAAAGGAGCTTTCATTAACTCAGTATCCCATGAGGTAAATGGCATTCTCTTGCTTTCCACCATAGCAAGTGTCTAATAGATGATTATGGTATTGCACTTATTTAGGCTGGGAAAAAAATAAAGATGAAGTTATTAAGACAGCCAGTTCTGGTCAGGTGCAGTGGCTCACACCTGTAATCCCAGCAGTTTGGGAGGCCAAGGCCGGTAGATTACCTGAGGTCAGGAGTTCGAGACCAGCCTGACCAATGTGGTGAAACTCCGTCTCTATTAAAAATATAAAAAATTAGTTGGGCGTGGGGTGGCGCATGCCTGTAATCCCAGCTACCCGGAGGCTGAGTCAGGAGAATTGCTTGAACCGGGGAGACGGAGGTTGCAGTGAGCGAAGATTGCACCACTGCATTCCGTCATGGGTGACAGAGCAAGACTCCATTCCAAACAAAAAAAGCCAGTTATTCGAAAAGAGGTTGGAATAGAGCACTTGCTTTAAAAATAACCATTCGTTTGCCTAGTTTAAACCCATTTACTCAAGACACTGCGCTGACTTGCCTGGTTCCTTCTACCTGAATCTTGACCTAACTGTCTTGCCTCCCTGTCCTTTATTCTCCATAATGTGAGCCATCCAGTAGACCCTAGTCAAAGGGGACGTAAAGATAGTCTCAATATTGTATTACTAGTTCTGGGCTACAGTTGTCATTCAAGTTTTTGAGACACTGGAATTAATGCCTGTTACTCATTTATTCATGTATTAAATCTTTAGAGAGAATGATCTATATGCCAGGCATTACGCAGGCTATACACAAATGAGGAAGACATAATATTTATTTTTAAGTTACTTATTTCTTGTTGGAGGCAACAGAGATAAACAAAACACGCATCACCACGCCCAGCTAATTATTGTATTTTTAGTAGGGACAGGGTTTCACCATGTTGGCCAGGCTGGTCTCAAACTCCTGACCACAAGAACATGGGTTTTTGAGTTAAGACCAGACTATGTTTGAATCCCTTTAGCGGGACCCCATGTTTGGGTCCCCTGCGACAAACACTCCCTTCGTGGAAGCCGTCTTTCTCTCTCCTGGATTTCCCCTCTGGGGTCCCCTTCCACACTCTTGTGGAGGCCCGTCTTCCCCTCCTAAACTCCATCTCTCTCTCTCTATTCCTTTCCACTCAGGGTGGAAGCTGCTTTCCTCTCCTGGATTCCATCTTTCTGGATTCTCTCACTCAGTGTGAGAGTCAGCTGTTTCCTTCTCTTTCCTCCTCCTGTTTCTCTCTCTCTCTTTAAATAAATAAATAAATAAATAAATAAATAAATCCTTTTAGCAGCTCTGTGATCTTAGGCCAATACTTGAAATGATGTGAACGTTGGTTTACTCGTCAGTAAAATGGAGAACGATAATTATACGTGGCAAGGAAAAACGCATATGAAGGATTTAATACAGTACCTGACATGTGACAAGCGCTTGATAAGTGATGGATATGATGATAATAATAATAATCATCGTAATAATAATGAAATAATAATGTGTTGGCTGTGCTTGACAGGAGTGGAGGGTAGCAAACTCAGCTGGAATCGGAGAAAACTCCCTGATCAGGCAACATTTGAGAGGGTTTTGAAGAATGAGTAGAGATTTTCCAGGGAGAGAAGAGGGGCAAAGTCGCTCAGGAAGATGAAACAGCCTGTAGAGGAGGGAAGGCTGTAGAGATTGCTGCCTGTCAGTGTCTGTGTTGTTGCAGTAGGTGGTAGATGGAATGGGGTAGGAGGGGAGGTGAGCCTGGAGAGATGATATGGGGCCAGATGGTGAAAGCCGCATGATGGGGCTTGTCAGTTTCTGCTAGCCAAGGCCTCAGCATCTGACTGTATGTAACAGAGTCGGCTGCACGAAGGCCTTGCCTTTGAGAGCCAGGTCTGAAGTACCTCTAACTAACAAAGGGTCTGGGAGGATCTGCTGCTCCCACGCCCTCCTTAGTGTGTTTTAGAGTCTGTTTGAACCTTCTGGGCTCCTGTGAATTAGAGAGTGGCAGCTCCTCAGTTTAACTTCTGTTGTGACCAGGTTGCCTAATTGACTTTAGTTTGGGCACCCACTGTCCTTCTGCCTGCTTGTATAGATGCTGCTCCGATGACCCTGATCTCTCACAGGCCCCTCTGATTCTTGACTCTTGGCTTTGGGAGCCCCTAACGCCCTGCAGTCTTGACTTAGCTTCTAATGGCTGATCAGACCCTTGGATGTTGAGCTCTTTCCATACTAGACTTGAATGTTCCCTTGCCCATTTGATTTGTTAATTACGATTTGTTGGCTGTTTCCCTGCTCTGGTCTTTTCTGTCTGTTGCTGCTGATTCAAGTTTAACCTCTGTTTTCCTTCTCCTCTGGGAAGTTTCCCTTATGCCTCTTGAACAGGGTCAAGAGCTCTTAAGGAGCTCAAACTTTATACTGTATATCATGAGAAAAGCATTAAAAGTTTCAGAGCAGGAGAGTGACATAATTAGCTTTATGTTTTAAAATGAATTTTTGACTTTAGATTCTGGCAGTACAGTGGTCCTGTGGTCTAAGACCTCTGACTAACCTTCCTGGTGGCAACAATTTAAAATGCTGAGTGAAATAAAAAACTAGCCCTTACGTTGAATGAGTGAAATGACTACTTGGTAAGGATGCTCAGAGGCTAAAACTGAATTAAGCAAGAACTCTTAGCGGTAAGCAGTGCATTGGCTGGGTGCATTGGCTCAGCCTGTAATCCCAACATTTTGGGAGGCCGAGGTGGGTGGATCGCTTGAGCTCAGAAATTTGAGACCAGCCTGGGCAACATGGCAAAACCCCATCTCTACAAAAAAAAAAAAAAAAAAAAATGCAAAAATTAGGCGGGCATGGTGGCACACACCTGTAGTCATAACTACCTAGGAGCCTGAGGTGGGAGAATCAGTTAAACCCAGAAGGAAGAGGTTGCAGTTAGCTGAGATCATGCCACTGCAGTCCAGCCTGGGCAACAGAGCGAGACTCCATCTCAAAAAAAAAAAAAAAAAAAAGAAAAGAAAAAAGTAAGCAATGAGTCAAATCTGATTTTTTTTCTTGAATGCATTTGTGGAATCAGTATTGGTTCAAAATTGAGCATTAGTTTTCTGGCCACTTGGAGTAGAGAAAATAGGAGATAAAGCCTAGAATATCTTCGGATTTGGGCCCCAGAGGACTACAAGCATTGTGGAGGTAACTGAATGTGGTGGGAAAAACTGTATACCTCTCTCAGACTTCATACCGCACCTACAGGCTCTCACCACAGTTTGCAGGTGGTTCACACTGAGTGTGTGTGTAGAAGGGGAAATCTTAAGGTTAGAATGAGAGAGAACACAGGCTGGTCATGCCTGCAGCTGTCTTTGAAGACACTTGCTATAATGTTGGGCTAGGAATAGTTACCATAGATAGTATTCTAAAAAAACATAGGAGCCTGCCAGGTGCAGTGGCTCATGTCTGTACTTTTAGCACTTTGGGAGGCCGGGGTGGGTAGATTACTTGAGGCCAGGAGTTCAAGACCAGCCTGGCCAACATGGTGAAACCCCATCTCTACTAAAAATACAAAAATTAGCTTGGCGTGGGGGTACAAGTCTGTAATCCCAGCTACTTGGGAGGCTGAAACAGGAGAATTGCTTGAACCCAGGAGGTGAAGGTTGCAGTGAGTTGAGATCATGCCACTGTACTTCAGCCTGGGCAACAGAGTGAGACTCTGCCTCAAAAAAAAAAAAAAAGCCTACAGTAAACAAAATTGCAAAAATATAAACATAATATATACAAAGAACAGGTACCAGGCACCATTGGCTCCACATCCTCGTCATCATTTGGAATTTTGTTAACTTTAGAATGTGTGCCTCATTGGTAGATGTGACAGTGTACCTACCTCCTTGTGGCTTTAGTTTGCATTTTTTGTGGCTCTTATGAGGTCATGCCTCTTCAGTATTAATGGGCATTTATGACTGTCCTTCACTGAAATGCATTTCATGTCTTTCCTCGTTTTACCATTGGATTGTTTAGATTTTTCTTATTGATTTGTAAGAGTATACATCTATACCCTTATTCCATATACTAAGCCTTTTTGGTTATTTAGATGTGTTGGAAATATCTTTTCATGGTCTGTGGCTCTTCTTTTCATTCTTCCTTTGGTGTCCTTTGATGAAGAGAAGTTTATAATTTTAATTTAATTGATTTGTCACTCTTTTATGTTTATAGGTTGTGTTTTTCTATTCTTAAGAAATCCTTTCCATGAAGTCATTAAAAATATTCACCTATATTGTCTTTTGAATATCTTATGGTTTGCCTTTTTTTTTTGAGATGGAGTCTCACCTCGACTGGAGTGCAGTGGTGCAATCTCAGCTCACTGCAACCTCTGCCTCCTGGATTCAAGCGATTCTTCTGCCTCAGCTTCCCAAGTAGCTGGGGCTACAGGTACATGCCACCATGCCTGGCAAATTTTTGTATTTTTAGTAGAGATGGGGTTTCACCATATTGGCCAGGCTGGTCTCAAACTCCTGACCTCATGATCCGCCCCAGTTTGCCTTTTATATTTAAATTTTTAATTCTCCCTGGAATTGATTTGTGTACTTGGTGTGAGGTAGAAATCTAATTTAAATTTTTTCCCATGATTCTGCCCCACCCCCCCAATAAAATTAGATAGCCGGTGATCTCAGTACCAGCGGTTACTGAGCAGTCGATCTTTCCTGCACTAATTTTCAATGTCTGTATTGTTATAAATCAAGTATTTGTATATGCATGGGTCTATTTTTGGACTATTCTGTTACATTGGTTTGTTGGCCTATTCTTGTGCAAATACCACATTGTCTATTACCATTTTAATGTACGTTCTTGGTAACTGATGGAATATTCTTCCTATTTTGTTCTTTCCCAAGAGTCACTGGCTTTGGAAGCCTTCCTTGTTATCACAGGCTTTTTGCTTTGGAAAGCTCTCAACATTTATAAGGAAGTAACAGGTGTGGATGAAGGCAGATCACACAGTTTATTTCCATTTCCCCAATAAGCATTAAGGAGGATGATGTTGAGGGTCTAGTTGTGATTGTCTTAGACTTTGCACGTTTTTTTTTTTTTTTTGAGACGGAGTTTCGCTCTTGTTACCCAGGCTGGAGTGCAATGGCACAATCTCGGCTCACCGCAACCTCCGCCTCCTGGGTTCAGGCAATTCTCCTGCCTCAGCCTCCTGAGTAGCTGGGATTACAGGCATGTGCCACCATGCCCAGCTAATTTTTTGTATTTTTAGTAGAGACGGGGTTTCACCATGTTGACCAGGATAGTCTCGATCTCTCGACCTTGTGATCCACCCGCCTCGGCCTCCCAAAGTGCTGGGATTACAAGCTTGAGCCACCGTGCCCGGCCTGCACATGTTTTTATAAGCAGAGCACACAAGCTCCAAAAGGGAACTCAATGATCTAATTAGATGTTACTAGAAATCTTACTGGGGCTGTGATCTTATTCTTCTGTTTTTGACACAGTTTCATTCTTATTGCCCAGGTTGGAGTGCAGTGACTAGTTTCGGCTCACTACAACTTCCGCCTCCTGGGTTCAAGTGATTCTTCCTGCCTCAGCCTCGCAGGTGGCTGAGATTACAGGCGCCTGCCACCATGCCCCACTATATATATATACATATTTGTATTTTCAGTAGAGACAGGATTTCACCATGTTGGACAGGCTGGTCTTGAACTCGTGGTCTCAGGTGATACACCTGCCTTGGCCTCCCAAAGTGCTGGGATTATAGGCATGAGCCTCTGTGCCTGGCCTGATCTAATTCTTAAGAAGTCACTTTGGAGAAAAATATTATTTAAGGGCTTTTCATAAAGTATTCAAAAAGGTACAAGTTCTAATCTAATACTGCCATTTGTGGTTTTTGAGCAAGCATATTCGCATTTCTACTTAAGCTTCTGAAATTTTGCCTACATCTCTGGAAAAATTCCTCCCTTGGTTATTTTTCTCTTGTCACTGGAAGAATACATGCCTGCACTCATTCTCTATACACTTAAATATTCTCTTTAGGTATAAATAACCTGATAATCACATAAAAGTTAAAGCTTTAATGGAAAAGACTCAGATGAAATATTACCTAAGTAGGAATTAATTGCTTTTTATCACTTTACATTATTTCATTTTTAGTATTATGAAAAATATAATTGTTCCTTTTCTTACTTAAAAAATTCACTGTAATTTGTGCTCAGTTTTAGACCAATAATTTTTCCCATATGTTTATAGTTTAATTATATTTTCAAGCCAAAATACTTGAGTTTTTTTTCTATCATAATATTGTCAATATGAGAAATGTACTTTTAGTTTAAAATATCTTTTAAAACTTCTTTTTTTGTGTATTTTGAGACAGGGTATTTTTCTGTTGCCCAGGCTGGAATGCAGGCGGGCACGATCTTGGCTTACTGTGGCCTCAATGTCCCAGGCTCAAGCAGCCCTCCTGCCTCAGCCTTCCAATTAGCCAGGACTATAGGCATGCACCACCACGTCCAACTAATTTGTTTTTTTGAGAGGGAGTCTCACTCTGTTGCCCAGACTGGAGTGCAGTGGCATGATCCCGGTTCACTGCAACCTCTGCCTCTTGGGTTCAAACAATTCTTCTGCCTTAGCCTCCCAAGCTGGGACTATAGGCATGTACCACCATGCCCAGCTACTTTTTATGTTTTTAGTAGAGGTGAGGGTTTCATCATGTTGGCCAGGTTGGTCTTGAACTCCTGACCTCAGGTGATCTGCCCAGCTCGCCCTCCCAAAGTGCTGGGATTACAGGCGTGAAGTCACTGTGCCCGGCACCTCCTCGACATTTAAATAAAATCATATTTTAAAATTGAGATGTAAGCCTACAGTTCCTCCTTATCACTTATGTCTAAGTTTACTTCCTAGACCTGGTTTGAACTTTTGATTTAGTACTTTCAAAGTGTGATTTTATTTTAATGATTATTTTTCTGTTGCAGTATATTTCAACTCTTTTCGGTCTTGAAAAGATTTGTGAGTCTTTTTGACAAAAGGTGGTGGTAATTCTCTATTTCGGTGGATCCAGTAAAGAGGGCTGCTCTCAGCTGGGCGCGGTGGCTCAAGGCTGTAATCCCAGCACTTTGGGAGGCCGAGGCGGGTGGATCACGAGGTCGAGAGATCGAGACCATCCTGGTCAACATGGTGAAACCCCGTCTCTACTAAAAATACAAAAAAGTAGCTGGGCATGGTGGCGCATGCCTGTAATCCCAGCTACTCAGGAGGCTGAGGCAGGAGAATTGCCTGAACCCAGGAGGTGGAGGTTGTGGTGACTTGAGATCACGCCATTGCACTCCAGCCTGGGTAACAAGAGCGAAACTCCGTCTCAAAAAAAAAAAAAAAAAAAAAAAAAAGAGGGCTGCTCTCTTACCAGCTGAGTATTGCCCCCAGAAGCAGTCCTACCATGCCTTTATTGGTCAGTTAGCCAAAATTTACACATTTACTCTGAGGCTTACAAAAATACTGTGTTCATAAAAAGCCCTCCTTCACATTTTGTGAAACAGTTGCATGGTGATTTGGGATATTTTAAGTTTACCATCACCTTCCTGTCCTCTGCAAAAATAAAAGTTGAGAAATGCAAAAACAACTCTGTTGCATGAAAAGGAAAACTTGGTGTAGGAAAAAATAACTAGGAATGATGGCTAGGTGACACTGTGCTCCCAAACGGAAGATCTAAAAAAATTCCTGATCGTCAGTAAGAAAAATTATGTAGACATCTATCCGTTGCATACCTGATGACTGAAACTTGTTATGGCCCAGGCATTTGTACCCTAGCGGTGCCAGGGTACAAAGTTCCTGCCCTCAGCGGGTTGACACACTAGTAGGGGAGAAAGGCAACAAAAGCTTAAGCAAGTCAATACGTCATTTCACGTGGTGGTAGGTACTAAACAGTAAATAAAGCAAGGAGGAGGAATAACAAGACTGGCAGGGGTGCTGGCTAGGGTGGCTATTTGAGAAACGAGGGCCTGCCATGGCCTTTCATAGGAGATGATGTTGGAGCTGAATCCCAAGTGGTCAGAAGGAGCAATGCAGGGAACGATTTCCACTCCCGGGTCAAAAGTAACAGCAAATGTAAAGACTGTACCATGGGAATGAACTGGGTGTTTGTGAACATGGCATGCTTGGTGCTGCGAGCCTTTGTGGCACGGAACTGCGCTGTGGGACTGTGTGGCTCAATACAGGACAGTTGGCATCCCTAGTCACTCTAATTACAAAAACATAGTCACACATTCTAGATACCTGCTCTCTGCCTCCACCCCAAGGGGGCAGTACTGCCTTCAACCAGGACCCCAAAAGACTCCAGTGTGGTGGTTGTTGGGCAGGGGAAATATGAGAGGGGCATTGGAGGGAGTGGTCAGCAAGCAGGTTCTTTTGAGCCCTGGGAAGAAGTCTGGATGTTATTTTAAGCCATCTGAGTGATGTGATTTCATAGCTTTTTTTTTTTTTTTTTTTTTTTTTTTTTTTTTGAGATGGCGCCTGGCTCTGTTGCCCAGGCTGGAATGCAGTGCATGATCTGGGCTCACCGCAACCTCCGCCTCCTGTGTTCAAGCGATTCTCCTGTCTTAGCCTCCCGACTAGCTGGGGCTACAGGTGTGCACCCAGCTAATTTTTTGTATTTTTAGTAGAGACAGGGTTTCACTGTGTTAGCCAGGATGGTCTTGATCTCCTGACCTCTTGATCTGCCAGCCTTGGCCTCCCAAAGTGCTGGGATTACAGGTGTGAGCCACTGCACCCAGCTCATACATGTTCTTAAAAGATCACTTTTGTTATTCCTTGCAGACAGTGGAAGAGTGAGCCAAGTTAGCAGGCTATTGCAGTAGTTCAGGTAAGAGATGTGGCAGGCTTGGACTGAGTGAGAATCTACTTGAGGGTGAGAAGTGATCGGACTCAGGATGTGTGTTGAAATATTTGTTAATTAATTAAATATGGGAGGCAAAAGGTGGAAAAATCAGGGTGGCTTCTAGGTTCCTCATAAGGAGCTAAGAAGAATGCTAAGAAATCATATAAGGAGATATAAAAATGAAGGAATAAAACTATTTCACACTTAAATTTAGAAGATGAAATATTCCTTATTTGAATTTGAAAATTCTTATGGATACCAATATTGATACTTTGTCTGAAAAAGAACTTTCAGATGAATCTGCTGGCCAGGCACAGTGGCTCATGCTTGTAATCCCAGCATTTTGGGAGCCTGACGTGGGTGGATCATTTGAGGTCAGGAGTTTGAGACCAGCCTGGCCAACTTGGTGAAACCCCATCTCTACTAAAAATACAAAAATTAGCCAGGTATGGTGGTGCGCACCTGTAATCCCGGCTATTTGGGAGGTTGAGGCAGGAGAATCGCTTGAACTTGGGAGGCTGGTGGAGTTTGCAGTGAGCCAAGATTACACCACTGCACTCCAGCCTGGGCGACAGAGCAAGACTCCATCTCAGAAAAAAAAAAAAAGAAAAAGAAAAAGATGAGTCTGCCAAAACGTTTCTCATTTGGAAGGGATTCATGACTTTGCCAGAAAAACAAGCAGCATCCTATAGTTATAATGCTCTATGATGTAATTTACTGGACTTAAGTTGGCTACATTTCATGATGCATATTAAGTGTGGAACCATATTTCTTAGTTTCTGTTATAAAGTTAAAATGTTAAGTCATTCTTATTCTTATAAAGTCAAAGTAGCCACGTATACTCGTTTAACATTCTGTGAAACCAACTTCATCGAGTTACTGAAATGGATGCCAGTACTTTTTAAACCAGAGTTAAAATAATTATTTATAGGAAGCAGTTGTGCACTCTAGATTAGGAACATGGAGACTGGAGCATAAATATATTCTTGAGCTAGAATTAAAGTAAAACATGTGACTGATGGAAATAACAGCTCTCCCTGGCCCCTGCCGTGGAGCTTGGTAAGCCTTTGTTGACTCACCTGCACTGCTAGATCATGCGATGGTCACTGACGGCCACGGAGGTGAGTAGGCTAGTCCAAGTGAAAAGCTGACATGATCTTTGTCTGCATGAACAGAAACACTGTTTGTAATGTGATGATAATGCTGGCTTCTTGCTCCTGGAATATTATGTTCTAGGTAAAATGGTCCAGAGGCCAATGGGTGGCAGATACAGGGATACAGAGCTCAACTTACTATTAAAAAAGACCTTCTCTAATGACTAAGTGCAGAGTGAAAGTGAGCAGGCCATCTGAGGAGAGAGACTTCCCTGCTGGCTCATCATGATGTTTAAGCAGAGGCCAAAAAGCTACTTGGTAGAGATGTCAAGGAAGTGAGTCAGGTGTTTTCAGCACCATGACTCTGTCATTGTGCCTCTCTCCTTAATACCTCAGAATTAGAATAAAGTCTTGATAACAGTAGTTGCACAGTCCTGTGGTTCATTTTGCAGTGACTGCTTGGTTGTTAAACTCTCTAAGTGAAACACCATAGTGACGGGAGCAATGCCAGCAAGCCTGACCACCTTTGGTCTACAGCAGATATTGCGAGCTGGCATCCCATGGCCACAGTCAGCCCTGGTGATTTATCAACATTTTGATTTAGGAATCTGCTTTTTTCTGCTTTTTTCAAGGAGAATCATATAAACTGGATTTCAGGCCAGTCTCAAAAAATGAAGATTTTACAGAGCCTTGGGCCCACATTTCTGTGTGGTATCAGAGGGTGGAGCTGAATGAGTCCTCCTCTCCCTTCTTCCCTCTTCACTCTTTCCCCAATTTTTTATTTTTATTTTTAGAAATGGAGTCTTGCTCTGTTGCACAGGCTGGAGTGTAGTGGTGCGATCTCGGCTCACTGCAACCTCTGCTTCCCAGGTTCAAATGATTCTTCTGCCTCAGCCTCCTGAGTAGCTGGGGTTACAGTTGCATACCACCATGTGCATTTTGTATTTTTAGTAGAGACATGATTTCGCCATGTTGTCCAGGTTGGTCTTGAACTCCTCGCTTCAGGTGTTCTGCCCACCTCTACCTCCCAAAGTGCTGGGAGGAACCACCGCACTTGGCTTTTGTTTTTTTGAGACAGGGTCTTGCTCTGTCGCCCAGGATGGAGTGCAGTGAGATGAATACAGCCCACTGCAGCCTAGACCTGCTGGGTTTAAGTCATCCTCACATCTCAGCCTCCCGAGTACCTAGAACTACAGGTGTATGTCACCACACCTGGCAAATTTTTAAGTTTTTTGTAGAGACAACACTTTGCTATATTGTCTGGCCTGGTCTTAAATTTCTGGACTCAAGCGATCTTCTGCCTTGACCTCCCAAAGTGCTGAGATTGCAGTCATGAATCACTGCAGCTTCACCTTTCTTTCTTTCTTTTTTTGTTTTTTTTTAAGATGGGGTTTCACCATGTTGATCAGGCTGGTCTTGAACTCTTGACCTCAGGTGATCTGCCCACCTTGGCCTCCAAAGTGCTTGGATTATAGGCGTGAGCCACCATGCCCGGCCACCTTTTTTTTTTAGAAAGAGCATGCATCTCTAGTTCACCAGAGTCCCTACCATTCCATCTCATTTGTATTATCTCACTGTCTGTTCCTCCCTCATTTATATCATCTGTCACTTATCTGTTGACATGTGAGTTTTGACTTTTTTTTTTTTTTTTTTTTTCTTTTTGAGACGGAGTTTCGCTCTTGTTACCCAGGCTGGAGTGCAATGGCGCGACCTCGGCTCACCGCAACCTCCGCCTCCTGGGTTCAGGCAATTCTCCTGCCTCAGCCTCCTGAGTAGCTGGGATTACAGGCACGCCTCACCATGCCCAGCTATTTTTTTTGTATTTTTAGTAGAGACGGGGTTTCACCATGTTGACCAAGATGGTCTCGATCTCTTGACCTTGTGATCCACCCGCCTCGGCCTCCCAAAGTGCTGGGATTACAGGCTTGAGCCACCGCGCCCGGCCGAGTTTTGACTTTTGATCGAGATGCTGACACTCTTCCTGCCCTTCTAGGAAAGGAAAGGAAAGGAGGAAGGAAGGTAGAGGGGGAGAAAGGGAAGCATGAAGGAGGATCATAGTGCATTACAAAAACCCCAGACCTGCATTCTCAGCGCTGCCTCTTCTGTCTCGGAGTCTGTTTCTTCATCTAACAAACAGTAAAGGACTGATGGTTATTTTTGTGTTAGATCATATACGCAGGAGTAACTGGCATATGACTTGTCCAAAGTATACATTGTTTAGCTGGTGCCCCTCCATGTTCCCCCGTAAAGGCTGCGGCAACTGTAATGTTCCACTGTTTTGCTGTTTTGTGATTGTTGATTTTCAGGTCTGTTTTCTCCACCAGATTCTGTTTGTCTTATTCAACTTTGTATCACCAAGCACCTATGTGGCATTTATCTTTTTCGAAGGTAGGGACCATGGCTTTCTCTTTCATTTTATTTTATTTTTGAGACAGAATCTTGCTCTGTCGCCAGGCTGGAGTGCAGTGGCACGACGTCAGCTCACTGCAACAACCACCGCCTCCCTGGTTCAAGCGGTTCTATTCTCCTGCCTCAGCCTAGTGAGTAGCTGGGACTGCAGGCACGCGCCACCAGGCCCAGCTGATTTTCGTATTTTTAGTAGAGACAGGGTTTCACCATGTTGGCCAAGATGGTCTTGATCTCCTGACCTCGTGATCCGCCCACCTCAGCTTCCCAAAGTGCTAGAAATACAGGCGTGAACCACTGTGCCTGGCCCGGCTTCCTCTTTCTTTATTGGACACTGTGTAGATGTCATGCAGTTCTGAACGTTATACTGTTAAATATTACTTAACAACTGACCAGAACTAAGGCTCTGGTGTAGAGCTCCAAATCAGAAGCAAAAAGGAATGGTGCTGGGTCGGGGTGTATTTTTCTAACGTTACCCAAACCCAGAAAATGAGGATTGTGAGCCCCTTCATGGGACAAATGCAGGGATGGGGCCCGTGGAGCTAACCCTTTAGTGCCTCTGGATGCATCACTCTTAGGGTAGGGAACCAGCCAGGGGCTGCAGGGAACAGCCAGCCAGGTCCAGACATGGGCGAACATAATTGGCAGGAGGATAAGAAATGGACAGGTCCTGTCCAGTGTAGATAAAATGACAGAGAGCAGCTAAGGCAGGTTCAGGGCAGAGGAGAGGTTGGGGGATCAGTATTGTAGTCACGCAGGAGTCCTGTCCTGAGCGGCTGCTCAGGGTATTGACATGCCATTTTGATAAGTACATGCATTAATGAGTGAATTTCAAGAGTTAGGAGAGAGAGACTAGAGAGAAAAGAGAGATGACTGGGCATCTCTTCCTTCCTTCCCTTCCGCAGATCCTTAGTCTTCTAGTCTCATCTCTCTAAGGATATCCACCCATGCTCACTGATCCACTTTGTGCCAGAGTTAAACATTCCTTTTTTTTTTTTTTTTTTTTTTTTGAGACGGAGTTTCGCTCTTGTTACCCAGGCTGGAGTGCAATGGCGCCATCTCGGCTCACCGCAACCTCCGCCTCCTGGGTTCAGGCAATTCTCCTGCCTCAGCCTCCCGAGTAGCTGGGATTACAGGAACACGCCACCATGCCCAGCTAATGTTTTTTTGTATTTTTAGTAGAGACGGGGTTTCACCATGTTGACCAGGATGGTCTCGATATCTTGACCTCGTGATCCACCCGCCTCGGCCTCACAAAGTACTGGGATTACAGGCTTAAGACACTGCGCCTGGCCGGCCAGAGTTAAACATTCTTAAGAAATTAAGAAAGTGAAGGCCGGGCGTGGTGGCTCAAGCCTGTAATCCCAGCACTTTGGGAGACCGAGGCGGGTGGATCACGAGGTCAAGAGATTGAGACCATCCTGGTCAACATGGTGAAACCCCGTCTCTACTAAAAATACAAAAAATTAGCTGGGCATGGTGGCGCGTGCCTGTAATCCCAGCTACTCGGGAGGCTGAGACAGGAGAATTGCCTGAACCCAGGAGGCGGAGGTTGCGGTGAGCTGAGATGGCGCCATTGCACTCCAGCCTGGGTAACAAGAGCAAAACTCCGTGTCAAAAAAAAAAAAAGAAATTAAGGAAGTGATTCTTTGCTAACCATATTCCAGTTCTTTATTTAGGAGCTATATTATCAGCTTTGTTTTATGGCTCCGGAAATAGCTTTTAATACCCAGAGCTAAAACACTGTTTTGGTTTAGCATGACTCTAGTTTTCACTGAATATTTAGTATTTTTAAGTTAGGTGGTTTATTTATAGTGGTATGATTTCGGCTCACTGTGGCATCCACTGCTTGGGTTCAAGCAATTCTTGTGCCTCATTCACCTGAATAGCTGGGATTACAGGTGTGCGCTATCACACCTCGCTAATTTTTGTATTTTTAGTAGAGGCAGGGTTTTGCCATGATGGCCAGGCTGGTCTTGAACTCCTGGCCTCAAGTGATTGGCCTGCCTCAGCCTCTCAAAGTGCTGGGATTATACGCATGAGCTACCGTACTCAGCCTAAAATTAATTGTTTTTATAAGCAAATTATTTTGCTTTTGTGACCCAAAATAGTACTCTTAGATATTTAGTGTAGTAATTTATTACTCAGATATATAACTTTTTACAAAGAGAATCATAGCAGAAAAGAACAAAGTAACATATTGTGGGGTGTATGTTCTCAAGGAGCACCTGACCTTCCAACACCATGTAAAGCTTTGGCATTTAGCGTCATCATGTGTAACCAATGTTACTTTTGTTGCTGTATCATAATGATACTTAGTCATATCAGTGTGATTAAGTGTTTCCTTTGTGTGGCTCCCAGTAGCATCGCTGTAGAAAGTATTCTTAAATTTATCAGGAGACCTGAGTTTCAATTCTGATTCTCTGTTTACTGAAGACCAAATATATAAACTTCGATTTTTTGTTTGTTTGTTTTTGTGTTTTTTTTTTTTTTTTTTGTGACAGAGTCTCCTTGTGTCACCCAGGCTGGAGTGCAGTGGGATGATCTCAGCTCACTGCAACCTCCACCTCCCGGGTTCAAGAGATTCTCCTGCCTCAGCCTTCTGAGTAGCTGGGATTATAGGCACTCCCAGTTTATTTTTTGTGTTTTTAGTAGAGATGGGGTTTTGCCACGTTGGCCAAGCTGGTCTCAGACTCCTGAGCTTAGGCAAACTGCCTGGCTTGGCCTCCCAAAGTGCTGGAATTACTGGCCTGAGGCATCGCGCGTGGCCCAATATATGAAGTTTAAAAATAGCTCTCTTGTGTTCATTACCTACCACATACCGGGTATTGTGCTAAATATTTAATATGCCAGATAGCATATACCTCATTCGCTTATGAAGTAGAGGCTTTTATTACTATTTCCACTTACCTAGATGAGAAAATTGCGGCACAGATAAATTAATTAGTTTGTCTAGTGATGGAACTCAAATCTCATTCAGGCAGTGTGACTTCAAAACTTACATTGCTAGAAGCTCTCTACGTGCTTTACGTATATTAACTCATTCAGACTCACCAGGCTGTGCATTTTTAGTTCATAGAGTTGTTGAGAGTATTAAATAGGAATAGGTATGTGTATGTATTTTTATATGTATGTATGCAGGTGGTCCCTGACTTCATGATGATTCATCTTAATGATTTTTTGACTTTCCAATGGTGTGAAAGAGCCACGCTTTCAATTTTGCATGCCCGTCCATCTATTGTGTTTTTCATTTTCAATACACTAGTCAACAAATGACATGAGCTATTGAACACTTTCTTTTAAATAGGCTTTGTGTTAGGTAATTTTTGCCCAAATGTAGGCTAATGTAAGTGTTTTGAGCATGTTTAAGGTAGGTGAGACTAAGTAAGCTATATTTGGTAGGTTAGGCATAGTATTAAATGTATTTTTGACTTATTTCTACTCATGATGGGTTTACTAGAACATACATCTCGTCATCACTTGAGGAGCATCTGTATATGTATGTATGTATATGTATTTATGTATGTATAGATAGATAGATAGATAGATAAACATACATTCTATGCAAAGGGAATTGTAAGTTAATTCTAAATTGCATTGGTAGCATTATTGTGCATTTTTACATAAGATTGAAGAATTTTGTGATTTTGATTTATTTATATCCTTTAAAGTGACCAGGAAGGTAGAGTTTGCCTGCAGAAAATTTACATGTATATTAATTCCATAAAACAGTATGACAGTAAGAGCTTAGTCCTTCTTTATAACTTTGTAGTTAAATTTTTATTTTCTTTAAATATTTTTGCAAGATAGAATTTACTCAGTGCTGTTATTTAGCAACGGTGTGTATGACTTCATAATCTGGGGGGCTGTCTGTTTTGTGCTCTAAGCCATGGGGCTGCTATGGTGACTGCTTTATAAACTTTCAAATACCTTTGCTATTGAACGGGTTTCAGTGCCTCATTCCTGTCTATAAGGCCAGGTTTCTTACATGAACTCAGTCTGTTTCTGTAAATTTACCCCTGAGAACTTTCAAGGCAGTACTTTGATGGCCTCTTCTCTAGTTGTGTGTGTGTGTGTGTGTGTGTGTGTGTGTGTGTGATGAAAAAGTCAAAAGCCCTTAAATTAAATCAGAGTTTAATCCATGTCCCTGAACTAGATAAGCTGCTTTAGACCTTTTCCTTATCCCTTACACGTCGCTCAGTAAATACTTGCTGATTGACTTTCAAATTCAGATTACTTTTACACTAGCTTATGGTGAGCACAGAGTTTTTTTGTTTTGTTTTGTTTTGTTTTTTTCTTTGAGAGGGAGTCTTGCTCTGTCATCAGGCTGGAGTGCAGTGGTACGATCTTGGCTCACTGCAACCCTCCACCTCCAGGGTTCAAGCGATTCTCATGCCTCAGCCTCCTGAGTAGCTGGGATTACAGGCATATGGTACCACACCCAGCTAATATTTGTATTTTTAGTAGAGACGGGGTTTCACCATCGCCAGGATGGTCTCAATCTCCTGACCGCGTGATCTGCCTGCCTCTGCCTCCCAAAGTGCTGGGATTACAGGCGTGAGCCACTGCTCCTGGCCTGGGAACAAAGTTTTTAAAAAATACTGGCAGCAGAAAACTTGTTGGCATGTTTCAGTTTTCAGAGTTTTCTAGAAGGTCTTATACCAGCTGAGAAGCAGCACAGCCATCTGTCCGTCTACCTAGGGTGGATCTCAGCAGCTCTCTGTTCTGTGGCTCCTGCCTTTGTAGTGGATTTCCTTACTGTGCTGTAATTAAGTCAGCCGGCAGGAGTTCCTGTATTGAGAAGACCTCTCCCTGCTGGAGAAGTCCCACTGCCTTTGTGTTACCTGCCATGTTATTGTGGAGTGGATAATTTTTTTTTCCTGCATGGGTCTTGATTTAACAGCAGGATCCTCTGGGCTTCTTCCAAGAAGCACCACGTTTCCCTGAAAATAAATGGCCTATGAATTATTTCTCGAGATTATGAAAGTCTGTTAGATGAAAGCTTTCCTTTTTCTCATGTTCAAAACAATGCTAAATGCTTATAATTATACTCCCAAAGAATTACTTCTTTCACTGGCTTTCTTTGCTCTGGCAAAGGTGGATATTTTTCCATGGCTGATAAATTTTATAAAAATGTAATATTTTAGAAGATGCCTAAATATCAAAAATACAACATCTGGTTCTTACTTGGGCAGCACATATACTAAAATTGGAATGTTACAGGCAAGATTAGTCTGGCCCCTGTGTAAGGATGACACATAAATACCTGAAGCAGTCCGTATTTTTTTTTTTTTTTTTTAGACGGAGTCAACCTCTGTCACCCAGATTGGAGTGCAGTGGTGCGATCTTGGCTCACTGCAGCCTCTGCCTGCTGGGTTCAGGTGATTCTTTAGTCTCAGTCTCCCGAGTAGCCAGTATGACAGGCATGCTCTACCTCAGCCAGCTAATTTTTGTATTTTTAGTAGAGATGGGGTTTCATCTTGTAATCCACCTGCCTTAGCCTCCCAAAGTGCTGGGATTAAGGCGTGAGCCACTGCGCCCAGCCGCATTCCATATTTTTATGTTGGTCAAAGGGTACAAAGTTTTAATTAGGAAGAATAAGTTTTTGAGATCTATTGCACAGCAGGTGACTACAGTAAATAATGTAATGTATATTTAAAAATCGCTGAGATTAGATTTTTAATGTTCCCACCACATATACGGTATGGAAGGTAATACATGTTAATTGACTTAATTTAATCATTCTACAATGTATACACATATCAGAACATCACATTATACCCTATATATATACAATTATTGTGAATTAAAAATAAAACAAAAATACAATATTTTTATAAGCATCTACTATGGTCTAATAAAAGAAAGGCTATAAATAAGACTGTTATAACTGGATTTGAATATCCTTAAAATTTTGTTTGTTTGTTTGTTTTTGAGACAGGGTCTCACTCTGTTGCCCAAGCTGGAGTGCAGTGGTGTGATCATAGCTAACTGCAGCTTTGACTTCCCCAGGGTCAGGTGATCCTGCCACCTCAGCCTCCTGAGTAGCTGGGACTATAGGTGTGCACCACCACACCTGGCTAATTTTTGTATAATTTTTTTTTTTTTTTTTAGGGATGGGGTTTCATTATGTTGCACAGGTTGGTCTTGAACTCCTGAGCTCAAGTGATCTGCCCACCTTGGCCTCCCAAAATGCTGGGATTACAGGCATAAGCCATGCCCAGGCAAAAACATTTTTTTTCTTTTCTTTTCATTTCTTTTGTGAGACAGATTGTCTCGCTATGTTACCCAGATTAAACTCAACCCCTGGGCTTAAGAAAGCCTCCTGCCTCAGCCTTTTGAGTAGATGGGACTACAGGTGTGCACCACTGCACCTGGGTATTCTTCTTTTTTTTCATTCTCTCCTTTAGAGATGCTTGTGTTACCCCTCCAGCCAAACCTCCCTCTGCACATCTGCTTCCTTCTTTTCTCATCCTTCTGTCTTCCAGATGGTCCGCTTATCTGTCTGGTACCTTTCTCCATGGTAAGCATACCTCCCTGCATCTTAATCTCTTTCTGGAATGTTCTTTCCATCTCTTTAACCTCAGTTTATTTGTCCTCCCTGAAGTCTTGTGAGGAAGATATGCTTATTTTCTCCCGCACCCCATAAATCTAAGAATCTAGAGAGAGTGGTGTAGTCTTTCTTCTTTCCCTGTCGTAACCTCTCAACTATTACTCTGCGTTGCCTGTACTGTTCCCGAGCATTCTCGCCTCTAGTCTATTTGACTGAATAATTCCGCGAGAAAGAATAGGTTCTAGGAAAAAGCTAAGAGAGGAGTCACAAGTGGGGAATTTATCAGCAAATATTTTTGTGGTATGATGATTTTACTTCTTGTTTGTTTTTTCTTGAGATGGAGTTTTGCGTCTGTCGCCCAGGCTGGAGTGCAATGGCACAATCTTGGCTCACTACAACCTCTGCCTCCCGGGTTCAAGCGATTCTCCTGCCTCAGCCTCCCGAGTAGCTGTGATCATAGGCATGCACCACCAAGCCTGGCTAATTTTGTTTTGTATTTTTAGTCAACACGGGATTTCTCCATGTTGGTTAGGCTGGTTTCAAACTCCTGACCTCAGGTGATCCGCCCGTCTCAGGCTCCCAAAGTGTTGGGATTACAGGCGTGAGCCACCACACCTGGTCATTTTTACTTTTTTATGTAAACTCATAACTGAATTCAAGCTCTTGATTCTGACTACAAGGCTGGGTTCAATGAACTGAGAATGATGACATAAGTTGTAGATAATTAATATGAGAGTAGAAATATTATTATCCTGTTGGTAAGATGCGTAATTTCATCATGAAATCTGGTAAATCAAGTCAAAATAGTCCCCGGTTTTCCAAGAAGCATTTCACAGTGTTTTCATTTTTTGTTGGAAATCTTCCCAGACCTGACCTTTGGAAGTCTGCTGTTGCTCTGAGGATGTGTTCATAGGAGAAACATATGATCAGGAATGTAAATTATGAAAAATCCTGGAATTTACTTGTAATCTCAAGTGTTACTAGCTTGTGCACACAAGAAATGGCAGTCTACTGCCTTCTTTTTTCTTTTATTTTTACTTATTTATTTATTTTGAGATGGAGTTTTGCTCTTGTTGTCCAGGCTGGAGTACAGTGGTGTGATCTTGGCACACCACAACCTCCACTTCCTGGATTCAAGTGATTCTCCTGTCTCAGCCTCCTGAGTAGCTGGGATTACAGGTGTGCGCCACCAAGCCCTGCTAATTTTTGTATTTTTAGTATAGGCAGGGTTTCACCATGCTGGCCAGGCTGGTCTCGAACTCATGACCTTAGGTGAACCACCCGTGTCAACCTCCCAAAATGCTGGGATTACAGGCTTGAGCCACAGCACCTGGCCAACTGTTTTCTTTTAAAAAATGTCCTTGCTTACTGAATGTGTAAAGTAAGGTAAAATAGTGTGGCGTGTCTTACTACTTAAACATTAAAAAATTTATTTTTTTTGAGACAGAGTCTTACTCTGTTGCCCTGGCTGGAGTGCAATGGCATGATCTCAGCTCACTGCAACCTCCACCTCCCTGATTCAAGTGATTCTCCTGCCTCAGCATCTCAAGTAGCTTGGATTACAGGTATCCACCACCACGCCCAGCTAATTTTTATATTTTTAGTAGAGACAGGGTTTTGCCATGTTGGTCAGGGTGGTCTTGAACTCCTGACCTCAGGTGATCCGCCTGCCTTGGCCTCCCAAAGTGTTGGGATTACAGGCGTGAGCCGCGTCACCCTGCTTAAATATTTTAAATTATTAATATGTTTGAAAAAATATTTTTCACATCGTGTAACCATTTAGAATGTTGGTCAGATTGTTTTCGGGATGTGTGTTCTTTGCCTTCCTGAGAAAGGGTATGTGAAAGCTTCCATTGAAGGAAGTGCCATAGTGTGAGAGAATCTTTTTTTTTTTTTTTATGCACACTGTATTTGATTCTATGTTTATAGTAACTGTGTCTGCAGACAAAAAGCACTGGTTTTAGTTTCTTCAGGTGAACAAAATGTTACTTGCAGCTCCTCATTTTCACAGTGTTCCTATTACATACATCGTGTGTGTAGTTTTGATGTTTAAGGAAGCAGAGCTAAAAAAAAAAAAGACAGTAACTTTATCAGCAACATATTATACATCAGAGGAAATGTGGTGACTTACATTCTGTGATTGGAAACTCAAGAGTTTTTTGGTGTACTTGGAACTCTTCTGTAGAACGTATGTGTTTGCGTGACTGGAAGGGAAAGCACATTGGAGGACTCTGCACTGGTTCACATCCAGTTCTGTAAAATTCTCACAAAGTCAGGCATCTGTTAACCCTTCGAGGGCATGCAGGTTCAGAACCATGTTTTCTATTCTGCGTCTTTCCCTTTGGCTGAGCGGTTACCTTTTCTGAGCCCTTGGCTTGCTTTCTGTGAACATAAGGCTCTCCATCTGCCCCTTTAAAGTGGAGATTTATAATTCAAACAAGACAGCGTTTCGATGTTGCACTCCTGTCTTACAAGATATCAACTGAAAGTTAAGAAAATGGAATTATTCAAGGGCTTGTTTTCTGGTTTATGGCTTATTCAAAATTTCTGTTTCTGATTTATTTTTTTGTTCTGATGTCTGCCTGTGACTAATTTGTGTTTTATTATTAAGCTAAGATTGTATGGCAGATACGGCAAAAACAAAATTCTGTATTTCTAATGCCCCATGAGAAATCTGATTTAGAGACCTTTCTTTTGGACACAGTTTTATTTTTTATTTTTTATTTTTTATTTTTTCAGACGGAGCCTTGCTCTGTTGCCCAGGCTGGAGTACAGTGGTGCAGTCTTGGCTCACTGCACCCTCTGCCTCCTGGGTTCAAGTGATTCTCCTGCCTTAGCCTCCTGAGAAACTGGGACTGCAAGCTCCCACCACCATGCCTGGCTAATTTGTGTATTTTTAGTAGAGGTGGGGTTTCACCATGTTGGCCAGGCTGGTCTCGAGCTCCTAACCTTAAATGATCCATCCGCCTCAGCTTCCAAAGTGCTGGGATTATAGGCGTGAGCCACTGTGCTGCGCCTGGACACTCTTTTTGGATAGCACCTACCACAATATCCTGAAGCCAGTGGTTTCCTAGCCTTTTGTTCCCCATTTGTTTTAAGCTTCTTGAGTCTTGGTGATTCTTGTTTCATTTGTTTTTGTGTCTCCCCAGAGCCTAGCACACAGTAAGTAGGTGATGAACAGAAGTTTATCAGATGTATGGGCTCAATCATAGTCTATTTTTTAAATAAAAGGTATAAGTCTTGTCAGTGTTTTACATTTTGCTGAACAAAGAGGAGATAATGGATTCCTTTTAAATAGGAAGGAAAAATTAGGGAGGGAAAAGAAGGATTGGTTGAAACTCTGTTGAAGTATGTCAACATAAAATTATATTTATAGCCAGGCGTGGTGGCTCATGCCTGTAAGTCAAGCACTTTGGGAGGCCAAGGCAGGCAGATTACTTGAGGTCAGGAGTTTGAGACCAGCCAGGCCAACATGATGAAACCCCATCTCGACTAAAAATACAAAAATCAGCCCGGCATGGTGGCAGGCACCTATAATCCCAACTACTGGGAAGGCTGCAGCAGAATTGCTTGAACCTGGCAGGAGGAGGTTGCAGTGAGCTGAGATTGTGCTACTGCGCTTCTAGCCTAGGCAAAAGAGTGAGACTGTCTCAAAAAAAAAAGAAAAGATAAAAGGATTCTCTCTCTCTCTCTCTCTCTCTCTCTCTCTCTCTCTCCTCTCTCTCTCTCTCTCTCTCTTTCTCTCTCTCTCTCTCGATCCCAGCACTTTGGGAGGCCATCCATGGTGGGCGAATCACCTGAGGTCAGGAGTTTCAGACCAGTCTGGCCAACATGGCAAAACCCCGTCTCTACTACAAAAGGGCATGGTGGTGGGCGCCTGTAGTTCCAGCTACTCAGAGACTCCATTTCAAAAAAAAAAAATCACACCATATTTGAGGGCTTCATTGGTTTTTCTAAGCCTTAAAAAATTTTTTAACATTAAGATTATTCTCTCATGAAGCACTCAGAATATAGACAGCCTTTCTTATTTTCTTTTCTTCAGTTGTTAACACTAGACGTAATCTGTCTGATGCTGCCGCATCTTTGTCCGGGACTTTTGGTGTTGTCGGAGGCATCATCTCTTGTGGACTTGATGAAACCTGCGTGCAGCACAATTTGAACTTCATTGTGCCTTCAATTTGTATTGCCTTTGCCGTGTTCACAGTGGCACTCCACGAGGCTTAACTCTGGAGACACTGATGCTATAAGCTGTTAAATAGTCCTCTCTACTCAACCTGTTCTCCTATCCTGCTTTTCTTTTCTTTCTAGCACTTATGACCTCCTCATTATATTTTTGTTTGCCTTTTGTCTATCTCCTGTCATTCTTTTACCAGGCCATCTAGCCTTAGATTCTGTGTAACCTTTCTGAAGAACATCTTGTGTGGAATATACCATATATACAGAAAAAGTGCACAAACATGAATGTACAGTTTAACTAATAATATAAAGCCGCTATTCATGTAGCCACCACCCAGATGAAGGAAACAGAGTATCACCAGCACCACACAGTCCGTATTTGTGACCTTGTCCATCGTAGCTTTCTCTGTCCCACACAGCATTGTCCACAACTTGTCATAATCATTTACTTGATTTTTAAAATAGCTTTGTCACACATAATTTAGTTTTTGTCTGTTTTTTGAACTTTACATGAATGGAATAATATGGTCTATATTATTTCATGCTTTATTTCCTGTATTTAACGTTTGTTTTGTGTGTGAGATTCTCCAGGTTGTTGTACACAATGCTAGTTATTTGATTTTGTTGTGGTGTAGTATCCCATTGTATGATTGTACCACAGTTTATCCAGTTTTTGGTTGATGGGTTTTGACTTGCTTTCATTGTTTGGGCTATTCTGAACAGTGCTGCTATGCCTCTGTTGTACATACAGCCTGGCGAACATGTTCATGAATTTCTACGAACATGATCACAGTGGTATAGAATTGCCTATCTTAAACCTTACTGTATTTTCCAAAGCGATCATACCAATTTATTTACCTTCCAGCAGTGTAAGAGAATTCTCTATCCTCACCATCATTAGATATTGTCAGATTTTAAAGTTTGGCTGAACTGGTGGGTGTATAATGGTAGTTATACCTATAGTAGTTATAATTTGCATTTCCCTAGTTACTAATAAGGTTGAACAATTTTTCATATTTTTATTTCAGTTTCTTAACTAATGAAATGTCTGTTTAAGTCTTTAGCCATTTCAAATATGATCTGTCTTTTCAAAATGATCTGTAGGAGCTCTCTGCATAATATACATTCTGGCCGCTAGTCCTTTATTATTTGTATGTGTTGCAAATATTTTCATCTATGTAGTTGACTCTTTTTATAGTGTTCTTTGATAAAATTCTCAATGTAATGTACTTAATGTAATTGAATGTATTAATTGTCTCTTTGTATTTTTGTGTCTTTAAGAAATTTTTTCCTATGTAGGGGAGAAAGACAAACATTGTTTTTCATAATTAGTTCTTTAACCCTGCATAACCTTAAATGTATATATGTTATTGTGACCATCTTTGAAGCTACCGTAGTTGAGTTGCATATATAGAGGCTTGAGTTCTTTTTTTTTTTTTTTGAGACGGAGTTTCGCTCTTGTTACCCAGGCTGGAGTGCAATGGCGCGATCTCGGCTCACAGCAACCTCCGCCTCCTGGGTTCAGGCAATTCTCCTGCCTCAGCCTCCTGAGTAGCTGGGATTACAGGCATGCACCACCATGCCCAGCTAATTTTTTGTGTTTTTAGTAGAGACGGGGTTTCACCACGTTGACCAGGATAGTCTCGATCTCTTGACCTAGTAATCCACCTGCCTCTGCCTCCCAGGCTTGAGCCACCATGCCCAGCCCTGAGTTCTTAAATTATTCTTTCCAAGGTGAATATTAGGATATCACAATAGGACAGGGGTCAGTAGCTTTTTGCTAATAAAATCTATGATTTCTGCTTTTCTCCTCATGAGAAATGTCTTTGCTTAAATTTTAATGAATGCACAAGAGGCATAAATCCACAGTGGATACGAACGTCAAAGATTATGGCTTAAGCCAGCAAAATATACTTTCTTAGCTACAAAATGTTTTGTCAGATAGTCCCTGGCATCATCTGGGCTACATGAAGAATCACCAGGAAATCTGATACAGTAAAATGGTTCCACTTACAGTAACAGCACTTAGTAATTGCTTTCATTAATCCAGGCAGGTTAATATTCTATCTACTTGCATAACAATGTCAAAAAATCCATTATCTACTGAAACCTTTTATATAGCTAGTTAAGCTCCTGTTTCTTTCGTAAAGATTAAGATTCAAATATTAGCCGGGCGCCGTGGCTCAAGCCTGTAATCCCAGCACTTTGGGAGGCCGAGGCGGGTGGATCACGAGGTCGAGAGATCGAGACCATCCTGGTCAACATGGTGAAACCCCATCTCTACTAAAAACACAAAAAACTAGCTGGGCGTGGTGGCGCGTGCCTGTAATCCCAGCTACTCAGGAGGCTGAGGCAGGAGAATTGCCTGAGCCCAGGAGGCGGAGGTTGCGGTGAGCCGAGATCGCGCCATTTCACTCCAGCCTGGGTAACAAGAGCGAAACTCCGTCTCAAAAAAAAAAAAAAAAAAAAGATTCAAATATTAATCCAAACTACTCAGAATCACTTTCTCTTCCTCACTTTTCTGATACCCCCACTGGAGAGTGACTGATTAGAGTGCCCCTCTTTTCTATTCAAATACAAAGTCATTCATTTACTTTGATGAACAAATACCAGTGGCATTAGTATGGGTGGGGGCAAGTGCTGTTGTCTCTTATCTAGGAAAGAGTTGGTTCTTTTCTTATGATTGAATAATATACTTAGGCATAGAGAGAGACCTGAGTGTCTTGAAAGCAACATTCTTTAATTTGTGTCAATATCTTAATCAGCACCCCTACGCATATCTTATCTTGGCACATTTTAGCACTTTGTGTTAGACTTCTACATGTTGTGGTCTTTGTTTCTGATAAGGGACAGAATAAAGGATGAAGTAAAAGAGCCATAATATTAAGTACATTCATTCAGTGCCCACAGCCGTCTATCACCGTCATGAGGAAGGCTCTAAGACATGAGATAATGATGTGGATGTGACAAAACATGGTAGAGGAAAAGGCCACAGACAGGTCACAGTAGGAAGGATGAAAGAAGTCACTGTGGCTGTCAAAATCCTATGTTCATGTTCCCAAATGCGGTTTATTTTTCTTTTGACTTGTGGTGCATTGACTTGTGGTGTATTGTCAATTAGTTACCAGGTACTATGTTCAGCCCAGTTATTGCACAGGAGATCCTCAAAAATCTTTAAGTATCTCCTGGACTTGGAAGAGGGAAGGAAGAAGGAGACACTAAAATAATTATGTTATTATTTTACATGATAACAGGCAGGATGCATTTGGAACATAGAGAGCCAGTAAGTTTACACAGAGATAGCAATTTTTGAGCGGAATTTTAGAGGACGAAATTGATAGAATTTCATGATCAGTCGAGGAGTTAGGGAGAGGAAGTTTTTTTGTTTGTTCATTTTAAGACTGGAGTGAGGCCGGGCGCGGTGGCTCAAGCCTGTAATCCCAGCACTTTGGGAGGCCGAGGCGGGTGGATCACGAGGTCGAGAGATTGAGACCATCCTGGTCAACATGGTGAAACCCCGTCTCTACCAAAAAAAAAAAATGCAAAAAATTGGCTGGGCATGGTGGCGCGTGCCTGTGGTCCTAGCTACTCAGGAGGCTGAGGCAGGAGAATTGCCTGAACCCAGGAGGCGGAGGTTGCGGTGAGCCGAGATCGCGCCATTGCACTCCAGCCTGGGTAACAAGAGCGAAACTCCCGCTCATTAAAAAAAAAAAAAAAAAAAAAAAAAAGACTGGAGTGAATATTATTTCTATAAATGCAGGATTTTAAGGAAAAGGACAAAGTACCAGAAGACAGCAGACTTCTATTTTCTGTATATTTGTAGATCATGACAGTATATTTATAGAAACACTCATTCTTATACATAAATGATTTATATAATATTTGTCTTTATCCAGTCTGAATTGTCAGCTTTGGTCATGGGGAATTGGAAGCAAATGTTTACTGAGCACCTGCTATATGAGAGGCATTGTACTAGATGCTGGTCATGCAGCACTGAACAAAACAGGTGTGGATCCTTCCTTCCTTCCTTCCTTCCTTCTTCCTCTTCCTCCTTCTCCTCCTCCTTTTCCTGCCTCTTCTTCCTTCTCTACCTCCTTTATTATTATTATTTTTTTGAGACAGTCTTGCTCTGTCCCCCAGGCTGAAATGCAGTAGTGTGATCATAGCTCACTGCAGCCTCAGCCTCCCCAGGCTCAGGTGATCCTCCCACCTCAGCCTCCCCAGCAGCTAAGACCATAGGTGTGAGCCACCATGCCCAGATGTTTTAATTTTTGTAGAGATGGGACCTCCCTTTGTTGCCTAGGCTAATCTCAAACTCAAGTGATCCTCTTGCCTCAGCTTCCCAAAATACTGGGATTAGATATATGAGCCAGTGTGCTGGGCTGTGGGAAGCTTTCAAGAACTAGACCAGCCGTCCCCAAACTGCGGCCCCCTGAGGCCGTTTATCCGGCCCCCCGCCGCACTTCAGGAAGGGGCACCTCTTTCACTGGTGGTCAGTGAGAGGAGCACAGGATGTGGCGGCCCTCCAACGGTCTGAGGGACAGAGAACTGGCCCCCTGTGTAAAAAGTTTGGGGACGCCTGAGCTAGACAGACCAGTGCTGCCAGACAGGACAAGTAAGATTAGGACTGGAAAGCAGTTAGATTGAGAGACTCACAGGAACAAGAACAGAGAATTCTGAATTCGCAAATCCACAACGCTCATTTCACTGAAGGCTCAGTCAGGTGGTGCTGGTGGGTTTTTTCCTTAGCTGTCATTTTGGATGTTTAATTAATTATTAGACCATTATATTTCCTTCTCGTTAGTTAAGATTTACTAAGAAGCATTTTTATGCTATTGAAGGTTAAATGGTCTGGTGATTATAAAATCATTCATTAGTTGCCTCACTGTTCACTCAATTCTTTAAAAACGCCTTCAAGGCTCCTCTCTTCAGAGTTTCTATGTTGATAATTTTAAAATTTTTTCAAGTTTTCTAGAAACATGAATAAGTACACAATGATTTAGTTAATGTGGGCAGTAAATACAGTTATGGATAGTGAAATGTCTTCTGTGAACTTGAAAATAAGGAATAAAATAGACACTTAAAGGTCAGAGTAGAGAAGGAAACTCAAAGAGACAGAATGGCTCCAGGGCAGCCTGATTTAACTGTATAGTACTCTCTTTTTTTTTTGAGACGGAGTTTCGCTCTTGTTACCCAGGCTGGAGTGCAATGGCACGATCTCGGCTCACCGCAACCTCCGCCTCCTGGGTTCAGGCAATTCTCCTGCCTCAGCCTCCTGAGTAGCTGGGATTACAGGCACGCACCACCATGCCCAGCTAATTTTTTGTATTTTTAGTAGAGACGGGGTTTCACCATGTTGACCAGGATGGTCTCGATCTCTTGACCTCGTGATCCACCCGCCTCGGCCTCCCAAAGTGCTGGGATTACAGGCTTGAGCCACCGCGCCCGGCCAACTGTATAGTACTCTTAAGAGAAATATTCATATCAGTAGTTATACTGCAGTGGCCCAGCTGCTGTGGCACACACCTAAAATCCCAGCATTTTGGGAGGCTGAGGTGGGAGGATTGCTTGAGCCCAGGAGTTTAAGAGCAGCCCTGACAATATAGGAATCCCTCCTCATCTCTACAAAAAATAAGAAAAATTATTCAGATGAGGTGGTGCACACCTGTGGTCAGTCCCAGCTGCTTGGGAGGCTGAGGTTTGTGTATCGCTTGAGTCTGGGAGGTTAACGCTGTAGTGACCCATGATCACACCAGTCTGCACTCCAGTCTGGGTGACAGAGTGAGACCTTGTCTCCCAAGAAAACAAACAAACAAAAAAAGAGACTGCAATGATCAGCGGGGAGGTTGTTTAAGAAGGGAAGCAGAAAAAAAAATAAGAATCTGAGAAACAGATACCGGCCATATTCACCGAGGTAGATGTGGGCACCCTGCCTGGCTCCACTGTTGTCATTTCTAACAGGCCTGTGTCGTAGAGACAGACAAACTAGGTTTTCAGGGCCTGATACAATTACATTTGAATTAGGCAAATCTCGTACTGACTGTGATTCCATATTCCCCGCAACAGGCGCTAGGTTATCTGGCTTGCTGGAGAGCCTGCCTTTGAGCAGTGTCCTTCTCTGACCTTTCAGCAGTTATAGAATTCTGATTGTAAAATACATGTCTATTCTGGTTTTGTGCGTCAGTCTCCTGTGCGTTTAATTCACATGCAAGCGCATCCCCGAGCCTGAATGATCCTGGAATGGGATACAGTTTCCCAGCCCGTGAATCGTGACCTGAATCATGTCAAACTCACCAAGTTATGCTCGCTTTTAAGGTCACTTGGCAGACAGGCAGGTAGGAGCTTTTCTGGCGAATCCTCCCTGTATGATCATGCAGTTTTCCACTGGGAGCTTTTACAGGTTGCTGCTATTTTAATAAAAATGATAGAATATAATGTTGCTGGGCACAGTGGCTCAATGCCTGTAATCCCAACACTTTAGGAGGCTGAGGCGGGAGAATCACTTGAGGTCAGGAGTTTGAGACAAGCCTGACCAACACAGTGAAACCCCGCCTCTACTAAAAATACAAAAATTAGTCAGACGTGGTAGTCACACTGTAGTCCCAGCTACTCAGGAGACTGAGGCACAAGAATTACTTGAACCCATGAGGTAGAGGTTGCAGTGAGCTGAGATTGCGTCACTGCACTCCACCCTGTTTGATGAACTGAGGATCTGTCTCAAAAAAAAAAAAAAAAAAAAAGAGTAGCATTCTGTAATTATAAAAATGTGATGTAGGCATTTTTTTTTTTTTTTTTTTGAGATAGAGTTTCGCTCTTGTCACCCAGGCTGGAGTGCAATGATGTGATCTCGGCTCACTGCAACCTCCGCCTCCTGGGTTCAGGCAATTCTCCTGCCTCAGCCTCCTGAGTAGCTGGTATTACAGGCACGTGCCACCATGCCCAGCTAATTTTTTGTATTTTTAGTAGAGACGGGGTTTCACCTTGTTGACCGGGATGGTCTCGATCTCTTGACCTCGTGATCCACCCGCCTCGGCCTCCCAAAGTGCTGGGATTACAGGCTTGAGCCACCGCGCCCAGCCTGGCATTCTTTAATGTGTAATGAATAACTAGTCATTTGTAAGAATTTCATCTGTTGTTCCTGGACTGCACTGGGTCTCCTTGTGCTGAACTATACGGGACAGGCCATTTCCATACAATCTCATCCTCTGAATAAGGAACCATGATGCACCTAAACGCATACTAAATATGGATCTTGGGTAATATTGGAGTCAGTGCTGGTCATCAATGAAAAGATTTTTCTCTGTGACAATGGAGGGGTTGTGTATGTTCTTGCATTTTATACATAATAATTCATAAACTTCATAAGTTATTAGTACATAAGTTGCACAACTTAATAATCTAACCCACCTTATATGTTTTCATATGTATTATGGGGGAAAGCATATTTGATTGAAGTCAAGAAATGTATATTGCTTCACGTTGCAAAATATGTATGCTTTGACAGAGGAGCATTGCCAGAAAATGATCTGAAATGTAGAACAATAAAGTTGTGCTATAAATGTCTTAGGTGAACCAAGAGAAAGATTAGTGTCAGAGTTAAAAAGATGCAAGCCAAGAATTAAGGCAAAACAATGACCGTATCTGACTTAGGAGAATTCTGGTCATGGGATGCTAAGGAGAAAGAGTAACTGACAGTTCTAGAGACTGGGAAGTCCAAATCAAGGTATCAGCAGATTCAGTGTCTGGTGGGGGCCTGCTTTCTGCTTCACAGATGGCGCCTCACAAGTTTGTGAAAAGGAACAAACAGGCTCCCTCAAGCCTTTTTTGTAAGTGCACTAATCCCATTCATGAGGGCGGAGCCCCTACTTGTCATACTGTTGTATTCGTTTGTTCTCATGCTGCTAGTAAAGACATATCCAAGACTGGGTAATTTATAAAGAAAATGAAGTTTAATGGACTCACAGTTCCAGGTGACTAGGGAGGCCTCACAGCCATGGCAGTAGGTGAAGGAAGACTAAAGGCACGTCTTACATGGCAGCAGGCAAGAGAACATGTCCAGGGGAACTCCCCTTTATAAAACCATCAGAGCTCGTGAGATTTATTCACTGTCATGAGAATGGCATGGGAAAGACCTGCCCGCGTGATTCAATTCGCTTCCACTGGGTCCCTCCAACAACACATGGGAATTATGGGAGCTACAATTCAAGATGAGATTTGAGTGGGGACACAGCCAAACTGTATCAACTATCATATCTGTTAATACTATCACATTGGGTGTCAGGTTCCAACATGCAAATTTTGGGGGGACATGAACATTTAGACAGTAGCAATGCTGGTCCATCATTTTGGTCTGTCTCAAGGTTATATCTAGGCAGGGGAAAGTGTCTATTTTCTGCTTCAGCCTGAAAATTTAGTATGGGCTTTCTTTGTATAAACATGAAGATCCTAGGAGAAGCCCAATCAATTTTAGAGAGGCAGGTGGATGAAGATAGGGATTAAAAGAATTGGGCTTGGCTGAGCAGAGAGACTGATGATTTGAAAGGACACCTATGTAAAACATTTTTTTTTTTTTTAGCTTTACAAGTGCACTGCTAGTTAACATCTATGAATTCATGTACTTGCTTTTCCATGCTGTAGGCTGGTAGCTTCCAGGGCTGCTGTGTTGCACAAGTTTGGGGAGTAGGGATGGAAATACCTTCAGAGTTATGTAGTGCAGACCTGCACAGCCTGCCTCCGGGACCTTGGGTCAGTCCGTGACAGTTGTGAGTGTATGATACTCTGATATCTTACAAAAAGTACATAAGGCAGGCATGGTAGCATGTGCCTGTAGTCCCAATTACTTGGGAAGCTGAGGCAGGAGAATTGCTTGAACCCAGGAGGCAGAGGTTGCGGTTAGCTGAGATTGTGCCACTGCCCTCCAGTCTGGGCAACAGAGCAAGAATCCATCTCAAAAAAAAAAAAAAAAAAAAAAAGAGTTTTTTGATGTCCAAGAATACTGAGACTTATATGATTAGAAATTTATATACAAAGCTGGAAACAGTGGAGCAGTTTCCCACATAGAGGCACAGGTTTCCAGTTCCCCTGGAGGCCCTCATACAGAGCTGCAGCTGCCTGTGATGGAGCCTGCACAGATTCCGCCAGTAGACAGTCACTTTCCTTCTTTCTTGGCAGTCTTGTGCCCTGACAGCCCTTCTGATGGCTCTGGAGCCCCTGGCTGCATGCCTCCCTGATGACCAGGTGCAACTTGTTAATTACTTGTATGCAATATAATTATTGGATTATGGTACAGTTTTAGCTAAGCCATTTAAATTTTTAATTCTTACTCATTTGGAGACATGCGTGTGTCAACCTAAGTACAATAAATTGCACAGTATTTATTGCAGGACTATAGATACACTGAAGGTTGTGTTTTCAGGTATCCCTAGCTTATAAGTGTATATTATGTTGATTTCACATTGAGGGACGACCAAACGCACTTGGTCAGATCCTGCCTCTGGGAGTTGAAGAGACTTAGAAGGAAAGAGACAGAAATGCCGGGGGTGACAACAGAGACAGCAGAAGGAAGAGGAGCAGGGACTGAGAACGACTGAGTCAGAGTACACTGAGGCGCACAAGCAATACCTGTGTGGAGTCTGTGGTTGTAGGCCATCCCTGCCTCTGCCTGCACATCTACTTCTTTCTCCCCTACCCTCAGTTTCCCTTTTTCTCCTTCCCTGTGGCCATGGTGGAAGATGGAGGCTTCACAGTTCCTGAGACTGGGTGTCTTCAGTTCGAGCTGTCAGCAGAGACTTGTTTCTGTTGTTTGTTTTTGTTTTTTGAGACAGAGTCTCACTATGTCAACCAGGTTGGAGTGCAGTGGCGTGATCTCGGCTCACTACAGCTTCTGCCTCCTGGGTTCAAGTGATTCTCCTGCCTCAGCCTCACAAGTAGCTGGGACTACAGGCGCATGGTACCATGCCTGGCTTATTTTTGTATTTTTAGTAGAGATGGAGTTTTGCCATGTTGGCCAGGCTGGTGTTGAATGCCTGACCTTAGGTGATCCACCTGCCTCAGCCTCCCAAAGTGGTGGGATTACAGGCAGAGACTAGGTTTTTTTACTTTCTTTTTTGAAACAGTCTTGCTCTGTTACATGGGCTGGTGTGCAAGTGGCATAATCATGGCTCACCTTAACCTTGAATTCCTGGGCTCAAGTGATCCTCCCGTCTCAGCCTCCCAAGTACCTAGGGCTACAGGTGCAGGCCGCGATGCCCAGCTAATTTTCTTGCCATGATACTCAAGCTAGTTTTGAATTCCTGGCCTCAAGTGATCCTCCTGCCTTAGCTTCCCAGAGTGTTGAGATTACAGGTATCAGCCAGTGCACCTGGCTGAGACTGGTATTTTCAAGTTCCAATTCTACCTGCCAGAGATAGAGAAATTGACCAGGGACCAAATATTTGCTTCTGGTCCATTCTGCTATAACCAGAGAGACATTTGTGTATATAAACTTGGCTGCTGAGGCCCAACCCTGAAAACATAGAAATTTGAGCAACATTAGAATAAATTATTTTATTTATGGAGTTATTTCTATAGGCATATGTCATAACCTTTATTTTTCTTTTTAAGAAATCAAGTCACTTAATATAATAATAATGCAGTCAAAGCAGCATGCAGCCATGTATGGCTGAATTTGATTTCTTATCCAATACCTGGATCTGAGAAAAGAATTTTCAGTTATGTTCCAGAAACTTCAGTAGCAAAACTGCTCTGTTTTTCCCCCAACTTTTACTTTAGATTCAGAGGGTACATGTACAGGTTTGTTACTGATGTATATTGTGTCATGTTGAGGTTTTGGCTACAAATGACCCCATCGCCCAGGTACTAAGCGTAGTACTCAGTAGTTAGTTTTCAACCCTTGCTCTCTTCTCTCCCTCTCACCTCTAGGCGTCCCTAGTGCCTAATGTTGCCATCTTTACGTTCATGAGTACCTGATGTGGAGCTCCCACTTATAAGTGAGAACATATGGTATTTGTTTTTCTTTTCCTGTGTTAATTTGCTTAGAATAATGGCCTCCCGCTGCATCTATGTTGCTGCAAAGGACAGGATTTTGATTTTTTTTTATGGCTGTGTAGTATTCCATGGTGTTTATGTACCACATTTTCTTTATCCAAGCCACTGTAATGGGAACCTGAATTGATTCTATGTCTTTGCTATTGTGAAACACGCTGCAATAAACATGCAAGTGCCCTTGTCTTTTTGGTATTAATAGAATGATTTGTTTTCTTTTGGATGTATACCTAAAACCTTTCTTGCAAAGTGAGTCAACAAGGCCCACCTGGCAGAAGAGGACTCCCAAGAACATTAAATCAGTTAAGATGGAGAACAAGGCGGGTGGATCACTGGAGCTCATGAGTTCAAGACCAGCCTGGGAAACATGACGAAATCTTGTCTCTAAAAAAAAATACAAAATTAGCTGGGCATGGTGGTGTGCTCCTGTAGTCCCAACTAACTACTTAGGAGGCTGAGTTGGGAGGCTGGCTTGGCCTGGGAGGTGGAGGTTGCATTGAGCCAAGGTTGTGCCACTGCACTCCAGCCTGGGTGATAGAGCCAGATCTTGTCTAAAACAAACAAACAGACAAACAAAAGATGTTTATTAGCCTCCAAAGCTTGAAATCAGGAGCTGGAATCAAGGCTAACCAACTGTGGTCTGGTCACCATCACTGAATGCTTGAGGTCACCATGTGAACATTGCTTATTATTGTATATTCCTGGGAGAATCCCAGGGATGAGCTTTTATAAAATTGCAGAAGGGAAGGGGACTCTCACCTTGGATAGAGTTAAGCTTGTCACGCAGTTGCCTAACAAGAGTTATTGCTGTACCAAACAGACAGACAAATGAAAAACTCACCCAACTCTAAGATTTTTTTTTTTTTTTTTTTTTTTGGGAGACGGAGTTTCGCTCTTGTTACCCAGGCTGGAGTGCAATGGCGCGATCTCGACTCACCGCAACCTCCGCCTCCTGGGTTCAGGCAATTCTCCTGCCTCAGCCTCCTGAGTAGCTGGGGTTACAGGCACGCACCACCATGCCCAGCTAATTTTTTGTATTTTTAGTAGAGACGGGGTTTCACCATGTTGACCAGGATGGTCTCGATCTCTTGACCTCGTGATCCACCCACCTTGGCCTCCCAAAGTGCTGGGATTACAAGCATGAGCCACCACTCCTAGCTCTAAGATATTTTTGATGGACTTCTCCAAGTTCATTATGATAAAGTCAATATTATTATTTTTCCAGTGCTTAATATTCTGGGCCTAACCCTTTTTTATTACTTTATGTATATGCTCTGGGCTCCATAGACTCTCTGGAGTGACCAGAAGGTCTTGAAAAATAAAGGCAAGGTCTACTGGAGAGCTGTTCCTGGATAATTCTGACATGAGCTCTTGGTTCAGAATCACTGCTCTACTTGTCTTCGCCTCTTACTCATCACTGTAAGATCAGTTCCTGAAACACCACTTCAACTCCCACTTTTGTCAATAGCTTCCTCTTTACAGGCAGTCTAGCTCCTTAGTCTGGCACGTAGCACTCACCATTACTCTATGTGCGTCCTGAACCCTGAACAGTCAGTGTCTCCTTATCTGTCACATTCATACTCATTTTTATGACTTTGCAGGTCTTGCTGAAAGTTGTTCCTTAACTTGCATTAGGAGCCATCTTTTCCACCAAGTATTCCTAATGAATATAGCTCATGGTGTTCTTTCTTTCCCAAATTCCTGCACTCTTATCTCTACTGCTTATAACCCAATACTTGATTATATATTGTCTTGTATAAATGAAGTCTTTCCTCTCAAAGTAGATGTTTCTAGTCTTTTTTTTTTTTTTTTTTCTTTTTGAGACGGAGTTTCGCTCTTGTTACCCAGGCTGGAGTGCAATGGCACGATCTCGGCTCACCGCAACCTCCGCCTCCTGGGTTCAGGCAATTCTCCTGCCTCAGCCTCCTGAGTAGCTGGGATTACAGGCACGAGCCACCATGCCCAGCTAATTTTTTGTATTTTTAGTAGAGACGGGGTTTCACCTTGTTGACCAAGATGGTCTCGATCTCTTGACCTTGTGATCCACCCGCCTCGGCCTCCCAAAGTGCTGGGATTACAGGCTTGAGCCACCGCACCCGACCCCGTCTTTTTTTTTTTTTTTTTTTTTTTTGAGTCACAGTCTGGCTTTGCTGCCTAGGCTGGAGTGCAGTGGCACGATCTTGGCTCACTGCATTCCCCCACCTCCTGGGTTCAAGCGATTCTCCTGCTTCAACCTCCTGAGTAGCTGAGCTTACAGGAGCGTGCCACCACATCTGGCTAATTTTTTTTGTTTTTGTTTTTGTATTTTTAGTGGAGATGAGGTTTCACCATGTTGGTCAGGCTGGTCTCGAACTTTTGACCTTGTGATCCACCCACCTTGGCCTCCCAAAATGCTGGGATTAAAGGTGTGAGCCACCCTGCCCGGCCAGTAGATATTCATTTTCTTAGGAGGAGGAATGTCTTTGGTATTTAGCATAGCTTGGTATGCAAAGTCACCTTAGTCATACACTAAATGGTATCTTTACTGATCGGTTGTGGATAAACCTCTTTCTTCATCCTGTGTCCAATTAAAATGATCCCATGTCAGGTTTTCCCCTGAGGCAAATGTTTTGCCCCACATTGTTTCTGTAATTAGGCAGAAAAATAAGCATCTGCGAAGTCAACCACCTTTCTGTTTTTCTTACTCTGAAATGTTGCTTTTTTTTTTTTTTCAGTAAGTTGTGGTTTAAAAAAAAAATCCAGTTTTTTGAATGATATTTATTATTTTTTCAGTTAATAAACATATTTTAAAGTTTTTAAATCCGCATTGTAGATAAGGCCCTCGAAACAAACGTAGACTTTGTCCACAGCTGTACTCCATGGGCCACCGACGGTCTCATTGCGTTATTTCAACGGCACAAGCAATCATTTACACTTGTTATTACCCAGGGGCATTTCAAACTGTTACTGAAATGCATCCATCCCTGGAGTAACCATCTGTGAATGGTAACGCCAGAAGGTAGAGAGACTAAATCTAATTGATATGCAAACAGGAGAATTTCAGCAGTCCAGCTATGGAGATTAAAATTCAACCTTTAGTAGGCTGAGGATTTCAGCTAAATTTTTAAAATCGTGATATCTATCTAGTTCAGGCACTCATCTTGTAGGATTCTCACAGATTAAAGTACATCCCTTGTCATTGAGATAAGAACATCTCAAAGTCAAATATACATGTTTATTCTAAAACAAAACACTACAGAGAAAGGAAAGTTCTTGTAAAACAAAGAGATCGCTTTTGTTGCTATGTAATAGCAAAGCAGCAGTAGGTTTCCTTGGTTTTTACACTTGCTTGTGCCCCAGAATCCCTGAGAGAAAAAAAGGGAAGATCAAAAAGAAAATGCTTTCATATTTTAGTTGCATTAAAGCATTAAAAAAATTGGGAGCAACATTTGTTGAGATATTAAGAGAAAGATATATTTACTTCCATCAAGTGGTTTTATAAAAGTGATTTATAATCTTTTAAAGTTATCTCCCCCTTTCTTATGACATGTAACCCCAAAAGGGTCATTTAAATTAGCTGTCAGGCAAGATGTGCTAGGCCTTTCCAGTGATCCCAGCCCACCTAGAAATATCTAGCTATTCTGCAGACCAGCACATCCTTCGCGAAAGATGTTGCATGTCGACACAGAACACTTTTACAATGGAGTGAGGTCTTGAAATAGCCCTGCTGTTGCTGCCCATTGAGAGAGAAGTATTCTCCTGGGGTCTGCCCCAGCGGCTGGAAATGAAGCAGTAGCTCTTGTCAGTCTGTGACAGAAGTGGATTATCAGACATTTGTAAAGAGACAACAGCAGAATCAGGCCTTTTTGCAATAAAATTGCACACTTAAATATGATTGCTCCTCCAGCGTTTCGTATGCAGTGTCAAGGCACGCTGCAGCTCAGACAGCAGGCACACAGCTCTGTTTAGATGGCAGGACAAACACACCTCTGTGTGTGAGGTGCCTGCACTTGTCTTGCTTTGCCTGGGAGGACACAGTGCCACTTTCTCTGCTCCTCAGCATAGCTCAGTCCAGCTCCCGAGATGAATTAATAAAGCGATATAGCCGAGGGCAGCCTTAGTTGGGGCTCAGGTTCCCAGCTGTCACATTACTAAAAATCTCAGCATGTGCTCACAGTAATTGAAGGAAAGCACGTTAAGGTTATATTGGCTGTGAATGAGGCACTCTGGGAGATCACCACGAACAGCATTTTGGGAACAATTTGCACTGGAAACCAAGATCATTTCCCCTAAAATTCCAACATTTGCTTTTTGGTCTTCTGGGCTCTAGGTACTTACTACTATTTGCTGAGTTAACTGGCTGTCAGGATTACATTTTGAAATAGTGCCGTGATGGCATCCGTAAGCTTGGTATCATTATTCATTCATTCTTTCTTTCTTTCTTTCTTTCTTTCTTTGAGGTGGAGTCTTGCTGTGTCACTCAGGCTGGAGTGCAGTGGCACGATCTCGGCTCATTGCAACCTCTGCCTTCTGGTTCAAGTGATTCTCCTGCCTCAACCTCCTGAATAGCTGGGTCTACAGGTGCCCATCACCACACCCAGCTGATTTTAGCATTTTTAGTAGAGACTGCGTTCCACCATATTGGCCAGGCTGGTCTCGAACTCTTGACCTTGTGATCCGCTGGCCTTGGTCTCCCAAAGTGCCGGTATTATAGGTGTGAGCCACCGTGCCTGTCCTATGATTGCTATTATTTACCCTACTCAGGAGGTGCGTGTATTGCAGAACATTCATATTTAGATCAACCCAGAGAACTGCTTTGACCAATCCTAGAAGCAGTCAGGGCTTCATTTTATATTCTTCATATGTTATTTGAAAATTACTCTTGGTCAAGAAACATTCCAACTGTTTGAATTCTCCTCTCCGAACAGGGAAAATTCCATAAAATTGTTTTTCATATATGTGTATGTATAACACACACATACATTTTATAACACACATATATACATACAAGCATATGCTAAATGAATTAGTAAATATACAAAATTTTGCACTGTTGCCTGGGATATAATTACTGGCATGTATGTGCTTGTTACTGTTTTTCTAAATCAAAGGTCTGGTTTTTATAGGGTTAAAACATAATAAAATTGGATGTTAATTGGACATGTTTTGAAAATATTTGATATTGAATCAACAGATGAAATTCTCTAGAAGTCACTCTTGTCTATTATAATTAAGTCCAGAGTTTTATTTTCAGAGATAAGTACTTGATCCCTACTTTTGTGTGTCAATATGAATTTCATTTTCTAATGCATATGTCTTTTAATACTACCCTTTATTATAGATGTAGATGTTAATGAACAATCCAGTCCCATTTGTACAAATGCCAAGGAGTTTACCATCTTTGAAGGGATGAAATGTTGGTAGAGCAAATGCAGGTGTATTGTTATAATTAGTTTTGTATAGTTTGTATTAACAGATTTTCAGATGCATTCCTAAAGATTCTGCAGGTGCTGGAGCAAGTGGGTCCACACACTCTCCATGTAAATAGTAAAAGTAATCAGTCACGGGTGCTCTCCACTCTTTCTCCTTCTTCTGTGAGCTATCAAGATTGCTGGGTGCCCAGGGGTACCTGTTGGATGGTTGCAGGGACCACCCAACCCCAGATCTCCTTCCTCCTCTCGGCATGACAGCGTGTTTCCTACTTTTCCTTTTCTTCCCTTTTTTTTCTGTCTACCTTTGGCCAAAGCTTCGTGAATTTTGCCTTAGAGATCTACTTTTAACCTATTCCCATGTTGTAAATGTTTCCGAATGTTCTCTGCAATATGCCGATGGTTGGAGGTGGTACTCTAGTTTCCTGGTTAAGGTGTGGTCTTTGGAATTTGCCTGTTTTAGGTCCTGGCTCCCCACTACTAGCTGTGTGATCTTGGGCAAATTACTTAACTTCTCTATGGCTCCGTTTCCAGATGTAAAATGAAAATTAAAAAAAAAAAAAAAAAAAAAAAAAGCAATACCGTAAAGTTTTCTTAAGAATTAAATGAGGCTGGGCTCAGAGGCTCACACCTATCATCCCCGCACTTTGGGAGGCTGAGACAGGAGGATCATTTGAGCCCAGGAGTCTTGTTTTTGTTTTTGTTTTGTTTCTTTTTGAAATGGAGTTTCCCTCTTGTTACCCAGGCTGGAGTGCAGTGGGGCAGTCTCAGCTCACTGCAACCTCTGCCTCCTGGGTTCAAGCAATTCTCCTGCCTCAGCCTCCCAAGTAGCTGGGAGTACAGGCACCCACCACCATGCCCAGCTAATTTTTAAGTAGAGATGGAGGGTCACCATTTTGGCCAGGCTGGTCTCAAACTCCTGACCTCAGGCCATCTGCCTGCCTTGGCCTCCCAAAGTGCTGAGATTACAGGCGTAACCCACCATGCCTGGCCCAAGCCCAGGAGTTGAGACCGTCCTGGGCACCATAGCGAGACCCTTACTGTATAAAAAAGAAAAATTAAAAAAAATTTAAAAATTAAATGAGTTACTATGTGGAAAGAATACCTCTGGTATATAGTAAACACTCAACAAATATGCGCATTCTTTTTCTTTGAACGCTGAAGGCGGCAGACTTGCTCCCTGTTCCTATGTGGAGAGAAGTCCGTGTACTTTGTGGACAGTCATCTGATTCTCATGAATGGCTTTGCTTCCTTCTTGTGTGGCTTTCACATGGTAAAGAGCTCGGTCAGAGCCTCTGCTGCATCCTGCAGTGTGAAGTTGACATTCCCACCCTGCCATCTCCCTTGGTTTCAAAGGCAGAAACTGTGTTCTTTGGTTTTGTTTGCCTAGCGCCTTGCACAGTGCTCGCCACCCTTGATTAAGCATGCTTAAGAAATATTTGTTGAATGAGTACATGAAAGAAGGGGCCAATAACTTGTATGGTTATTTGTATGCCATCAAACTTTTTTTTTTTTTTTGAGTTGGAGTCTTGCCGTGTAGCCCAGGCTGGAGTGCAGTGGCGTGATCTCGGCTCAGTGCAACCTCCACTTCCTGGGTTCAAGCAATTCTCCTGCCTCAGCCTCCCGAGTAGCTGGGATTACAGTCGTCTGCCATCATGCCCAGCTGATTTTTGTATTTTTAGTAGAGATGGGGTTTTACCATGTTGCCCAGACTGGTCTCAAACTCCTGACCTCAGGTGATCCGCCTGCCTTGGCCTCCCAAAATGCTGGGATTACAGGCATGAGCCATTGTGCCCGGCCCATCAAACATGTTTATCAGTTTCCTAGCATATTAATAGCGGCCGATATGGGTATTTTTTTGAGATGCTGTGTGGAGAGAGAAGGGGACACAGAATCTGCTCTTCAGGCATGCTGACGGCAAAAAGTAACTAGTAGTAGGCCAGGAGGAATGGAAGAGAGAAATACTATAAAGAGCACTGTAATCTGGGGCTGTTTAAGGCAGACACAATGACACTGCACATCCCAGGACCCCTTTCGGCATCACTATAACATTGTGGTACAAGAACTGTGTCCTCTCAGTCCTGTTCAGCTTCAGCCACTACTATCCTTGATCTATTAATGCAGTGTCAACCACTTGGTCCCAAAGGAAAGTTCTGGCAAGGAGTGTGCAGAGAGAATCAGTTCACCAGCAGGTGCGATTCCGGAATTGTTTGGCTGCCGGAGACCCGGTATTTGGTGTCTCCGTCATTACTGGGTGTTTGTGTCTCCAAGCCAGAGTCATCATGTTGACCATCCCCCTGAACTGGGGCTCTGGTCGGAATCCCACCTGTTTACCTGGTGCCTTGACATTCTTCTCCGCTTATCTTGCCATCCACTTCCTGGAGGGGAAAGAAAGCAATTAATGTCTACCTGTAGTTTGGGTTCTCCTTCAAGAGGAGTTACAGAACTGCCTGCCTGGGACACAGAGCTTTCCTTGTTTAGGATGGGCTGCTGACAGCCTGAGGTTTGAATCCAGTCTCCACCATTGCCTAGTTAATATTCACTCTCAGCAAATATTTAACTCTCTAAGCCTCAGATTTCTCACACACAATATAGGGATAATAATATCCTGTTGTTGTGCCCTTAGATAATGCATATGGCATCTAACACATACTTAGCATGTGGTTTACTCTGGCACATATTTAGTATTCAGCAAATGGTAGCTGCTACCCCTCCCACAGCTATGTCCCAACTACAGAATAGCTTGCTCTGGATATTGTTCCCTTCTGGAACCAAGCCCACCTTTGCCAGGCAGCCTCAGCTAATCCCTTAGCGATGTCACCACAGCAAGGGAATCTCTCCTAGCATACCTTCCACGGCCTGTTCTGACAAGATGTTTCTAATTCTCCAGGTTGTTGAGAAAACGTTTTATCTTTAAAATGTGATGCCATCTTTAGCTAAACTAGCTTAAAAATTCTATTGTATGCTTTAGAAATATTTCCACAAATATGGTTAAAATAAGTGTAACCGCCTAGAGAGGCAATGTTTATTTATCTTGAAAATGGAAATGCCTCACTATTTTTTTTTTGAGCCTCAATGCAGTCTGGAAATCAGGTGGACAAGTATGAGTTTTTCAGTATCAAGTGTGGTTAGTAAGAGTGAACTGATTCAAATTGCTTTTAATCCTTATCATCTGGTATGAAAATCTGAATCATCCTGAACTACAGTGGTGCCCCTTAAAATTGCTTTTGTCTTATATTCATTCATTCATTCATGTAGCAATTTAGGGTTTATTATATACAATGTACTAAGGTTAGTAGAGATTCCTGCTTGTAACTGCTGAAACATTTTTTATTAAGTTTCAGGTATTATATACACACATACAGATATACACGTGTTTTCTTTTTTTCCTCTCTTACTAAAACTTAAAAACACATGAAGGTAGATATTTCAATTGTACTTAAGCACTATCTAAATTTGCTTTATGTGCAGCAAGACTATGATATAGTCTAATATCTAACTTTATTAAAAAAAACACATTTATAGAGAATAGGTGAACTTGATGGCCCTATGAGCAGTATCTTTACCTTAGTCTGGAAACAATGACACTGTCACATCTAATATTACCTATGGCATCTTCGGATCCCGAAAGAAAAGTGATGTAAAAGTCATTATGTCTTGAGACTCACCTAAATGCAATCTTTTAACATGGCTTACTGTGCCCCCCACATGGTAAAAGATCTGAGCCTGGAAACACTCCTTGTCAAATCATTGCACATCATAGTGCTGGGCAGCAGTCTTTCCAGGCTGAGAGATGGCCTGCCGTAGAACAAATGAAGAGGCGCGGACACTAGAAAGCACATTAGTGAAATCAATATGATTCAGCCAGAGATACAGACTCCATTAATGGTATGTCAATATGACCAATTATTTCCACAGCACTGACATCATGACTGTATTTTTTTTTTCTTCATCTTTAGGAGAGAATAGGTTTACTTACTGTAATTGTTGAATTATAGCCATTGACAGAGAAAGTCTTGGATGTTTTACATTGTCATCGTTACTGCTTTCAATCTGTCTTTATTTGACACCTAAACTCCCGATCGTAACTTGCCTTAGTTTGGAGGTTAAGATCAGTACATTGGACTAAACATTCAGTAAATTGTAAATTCTAGAAATTCCTGATGATATCCACTGCCCAGGGAATAAGATGAAATGGAAGCAGGCAGAACTTGAAGAGCAATCAGAGATTGTAACTATAATCAGAATTGAATTCATATGATTATTTTGTTAATTTCTGCTTCCTCAACTAGATTGTAAGCTCCTTAAGTGCAGGAAAGTGTGTATTTTACTTGCCATTGTATTTGTCATTCTATGCCATGTCTTGTCACCTGGCATAGAAGGCACTGGATGGATATTTTTTGAATACTTTTCTAATTTTCCATGAATTTTTGTTCAATTTTTTCATATTGGGAAGCTGCCAGTTTTAGAGTTATACTAACAGTGCCATAATAATAATAAGCGGCCAAGATTAGGAAACTGCAGATAACGGATGCCTCTTACTATACCCTTCAGCATACATGAAGTAAGAGAAGGGACACTGCGACTTCTGGTAGCACCATCACAGAGAAGGGAAGTACCTGCGTGACATTCTTGATGGCAGCAGCAGCCATCCCTCAGTCTCATGTTCCCCTTGGGATTCCACAGGCATGTGTCTGATTGGTGGATTCTAAACCACCTTCAGAAATGTAGCTGCAAAGGAGTCTAGAATGTGCAGGTTTCAATATTCCAGCCTCTGCTGGAAAGACGGCTCATCAGAAAGCAGTTGGAATGGATGTTGAGTGCCAGTCTACTGTATCTATTCTACTTCCTTAAATCTTACATTCCGTTAACAGTCTTTGGAAGGCTGTAAGACAGGTGAAGATTTTTCAGTGCCAAAAAGTAACTGACATGGATAAAGTGACGTGGGGTAGTGGGCTCCAGAGTCATGTTGTCTGAGTCAAATCCTTTTCCACCTCGATGGGAATCTATTTCCATATGTGTAAAATGGGCATCATCTTTCTTCAAAATATGGCTTTGAGGAAAAAATGAGATAAACATTGTGATATGCTTAGTACAGTGCCTGGCTAATGGTAATTCATCAGTAGAGGTTAGCTATTGTATTTCCAACCCTTATTCTTCATATTTTTGTTTTCCTAGTAGGAAATGGAGATTCTTTTTTTTTTTTTTTTTTTTTTTGAGATGGAGTTTCGCTCTTGTTACCCAGGCTGGAGTGCAATGGCGCGATCTCGGCTCACCACAACCTCCGCCTCCTGGGTTCAGGCAATTCTCCTGCCTCAGCCTCCTGAGTAGCTGGGATTACAGGCACATGCCATCATGTCCAGCTAATTTTTTGTATTTTTAGTAGAGACGGGGTTTCACCATGTTAACCAGGATGGTCTCGATCTCTTGACCTCGTGATCCACCCGCCTCGGCCTCCCAAAGTGCTGGGATTACAGGCTTGAGCCACCGCGCCCGGCCGGAAATGGAGATTCTTTAATTAAAAATTAAAATTTGAGATTAGCTACAGTGGCTCATGCCTCTAAACCCAGCATTTTGGCAGGCCGAGGCAGGAGGATTGCTTGAGCTCAGGAGCTTGAGACCCACCTGGGCAACATAGCAAGACCTTGCTCTACTAAAAATGAAAAAATTTAGCCAGGCTAGCTGGTGTATACCTGTGGTCCCAGGTATTCAGGAGGCTAAAGCAGGGGGATTGCTTGAGCTTGGGAGGTGGAGGCTGTAGTGAGCTATGACTGTTGCCACTACACTCCAGCCTAGGAGACAAAGTGAGACTGTCTTAAAAAAATAAGCAATAGGCCGGGCGCGGTGGCTCAAGCCTGTAATCCCAGCACTTTGGGAGGCCGAGGCAGGTGGATCACGAGGTCAAGAGATCGAAACCATCCTGGTCAACATGGTGAAACCCCGTCTCTACTAAAAATACAAAAAAGTAGCTGGGCATGGTGGCGTGTGCCTGTAATCCCAGCTACTCAGGAGGCTGAGGCAGGAGAATTGCCTGAACCCAGGAGGCGGAGGTTGCGGTGAGCCGAGATCGTGCCATTGCACTCCAGCCTGGGCAACAAGGGCGAAACTCCGTCTAAAAAAATAAATAAATAAATAAACAATAAAAAATTTGAAATTTCATAGTTTTAAATTATGGTTTTAACATATTTCGTTGAAAAAGATTTGTCCAAAGCCTCATGAATAATCTCTTACCCATGTGGAATGATAATGCAGGGATCTTGTGTTCTGAGCATTGTTCCAGTATTTCTACTGGCTTTTTATTAGCTCCACACCTAAGCAACTCCAAACTGAGGATAATTTTCATTATAATAGATTTTCATATGAGTATAACGGATTTTATGGTTTAATTCTTCCTCCTTTTCATTAATTTATGCAGCAGTTGAGTGTTTATTATGTACTAGGGACTGAGGTGGATATGTTTTATTTGAATGATATGAATTCTTATTTCCTTAATATTTTTATTATAAGATTAATACATGTTTATTGTTAAGAATTTGACAATAAAAAAGTATATAGAGAATAACATTAAATTACCTATAATCATACTACACAGGGGTAACTGTTGGTAACAGTAACTGTTGGTAACCAAGTGATACCTTCCTCTAGTTTTTTTTCCTGTGTATCCTTGCTTTTTAGGAAGACAGTATATATTCAGTTTGGTATCCTGCTTGTTCACTCAAGATTATTATAAGCATGTTTCTGTGCCATTAAAATGTTCTTGGAGAACATTGTAATGGCTTGATGATCTTTAATTCTTTGAAATATACAAATATAAAAATTGCTGTTTCCAGTTTTCCAGTATGATAGTCATGTCTTTGGAACATAGATTCTGGTGCTCACCAAATATTCCATGTGGCCCTTTCTATTTCCTACCTTCCCATTTTGTTGAGTTAGAGTCCTGAGACTGGTACTGAGTCAGTGGCCCATGAACAGAATGCGGTGGTACCACTCCCAGGCCAGTGCTCAGAACTCAAGACCTCTGCGTTATCATTCCACATGTGTAAGAGATGTTCATGAAGCTTTGGCCTAGTCTTTTTCAACAAAATATGCTAAACCATAATTTAAAACTATGGAATTTTGAATTTTATTCTTTTCTTTTCTTTTTTTTTTGAGACAGAGTCTCACTTCTTTGCCCCGGCTGGAGTGCAGTGGTGCGATCTTGGCCCACTGCAACCTCAACCTCCCGGGTTCAAGCAAATTCTCCTGCCTCAGCCTTTCAAGTAGCTGGTATTAACAGGCACCTGCTAGCACACTCGGCTAATTTTTGTAATTTTAGTAGAGATGGGGTTCACCATGTTGGCCAGGCTGATCTTGAACTCCTGACCTCAAGTGATCTGCCTGCCTCAGCCTCCCAAAGTGCTGGTATTACAGGCTCGAGCCACCATGCTCGGATTATTTTCATTTTTTTTAAGACAGAGTCTCACTTTGTCTCTGAGACTGCAGTTAAGTGGCACAATCATAGCTCACTGCAGCCTCCACCTCCTGTGTGTTTCCTTTCTTCCCTTCTTCTCTTAGTGAAATGAACTTGGAAGTGACGTATGCTGGATGGCACAGCTATGAGTTGGAGGAGGAACCATCAGTCTTCTTTCAGCTTCACCTGAGTGAGAAATAGACGGATATTGAGTTAAATCATTGAAACTTACGGATTTGTCTATTGAAGCAGCTTGTGTTAATTATCCTGATAATGTATAGAATTTATCTTGTTTACCAATGGTATTGATTTACTGTTTTATTTTTTAAAGAATCTTTACAATTTTCATGGCCATGCTATTGTGCTTCAATTCTCATTAGTGCACTTAACAATTAGTTCTTTTTTTTTTTTTTTAAAGATGGGGTTTCACCATGATGGCCAGGCTGGTCTTGAACTCCTGACCTCAGGTGATCCACCCACCTCGGCCTCCCAAAGTGCTATGATTACAGGCATGAGCCACTGCACCCGGCCTATAATCAGTTCTTTTCACCCTGTAAACTGAAAATAAACCAGAGTATATGGTTTAAAGGTGAAAAACTAAAGAAAGTTTACTACCACGCAATCCTACCTTTGTCTCTTTTCTCTTGTTTATACCACTACATAGAGGAAAGTAAATGGGTTGGGATTATTCCCTGCTGGTAAGTGAAACTTTATGATATTTGTGATAGAGGCAACTAGGGTACTTAGAGATAGCCAAATAGAATACGTCCTCCGTATCTTTTCCTTAGCTGTAAGGGTCAAAGGGGCACATTGCGGTCTGGATCCAGAAATCCCTTCTAATAGCACATAGATAGTTAAAGAGAAAGATTGTGCTTCAAGGGCCTCTAAGGACAAAAGTGAATCCATTAATGCTCTAGGAAGCAATGTGACTACTAGAAGAAAAACATTCAAGAGGTAAAATGGATTTTAGAAGGTCACAGGCGCCAGTTGTCAGTGTTTGCACTCTTCATCAAAATTATTTTTAATGAGCTCCCTGACAACTGCGTGTCCTGACAGCATAGGTGAAGTGGCTCATTTGGGGTCATGCCCATGCCTGATACCGTCCTAATTAGCTGACACTGCCCTGCTTTTGCTGAAGCACAGGGAGGTCTCTTGAGAAAGATCCAGCAGGAACTATGATAAATCGGACAAAATATTCTTCGAGAGCCAGAGGTTCACATGAGCGCTCAGAGGAATTACAATAAAGATGGATTAGGAAAATGGAATATCAGAAGGGGAAAGACTAGAGCTCCTATAAGAAATATTTGAAAAGAGATTCCAGGATTTACTGGACAGGTTTGTTTAAAAGTATTTGAGTTGATGCTCTGTCAAAACTCATTTATCAAGAGGATTTGGTTTGAGGCAACCAAATCTTGCTTCAAACTCATTTGCAACTCAGCTGGTTTGAAGATGTGCAAGGATTCATCTGTTCAAAAGCAAAACACGATAAAACAATGCAGAACACCTCAAACCATAGAGAAGTGCCTGTGGAATTGTTCGGGAGTCCTAAAGGGGCTCATTCTAAGTGGAAAATTATTGTTGCTCTTTATTGAGTGGTTTCTGTGAATTATGAAAAAGGCTTATCTCAGTGAACAGACCATGCTGATCATACTATGAAGTAGACGTTGTAGAGATTTTATTAAACTTCAATACTTCTCAGTCTGGAGCTGTTTTACTCCTTCTCCGTGGGACATTTGGCAGTGTCTGGAGACATCTTTTTTTTTTTTTTTTTTTTTTTTAGATGGAGTCTCTCTCTGTCACCCAGGCTGGAGTGCAATGGCGCGTTCTTGACTCACTGCAACCTCGGCATCCCGGGTTCAAGTGATTCTCTTGCCTCAGCCTTGTAGGATGGTGAAACCCCTGTCTTTACAAAAAAAATGTAAAAATTAGCTAGTTGTGGTAGCAAAGTAGCTGAGATTACAGCCACCTGCTACCACAACTGGCTAATTTTTGTATTTTTTGTAAAGATGGGGTTTCGCCATGTTGGTCAGGCTGGTCTCAAATTCCTGACCTCAGGTGATCCACTTGCCTCGGCCTCCCAAAGTGTTGGAATTACAGGTGTGAGCTACTGCGCCAGGCTATCTGGGGACATTTTTGGTTGCCACAACTGGAGGATGCTTCTGGCATCTAGTGGGTAGATTTGCTGCTAACTAACCTCCATTGCAGAGGACCGCCAACAGCAAAGCCTCATCCAACCTCAAATGTCAGTAGTACCCAGGCTGGGAAAGCTTGAGTTAAAGTAAACTTGAGAGAATCTATATTTAAATGAAGAGTGGGATAAGAGTAAGGGAGAATAAAGCTATCCACATTTGTAAGGCTCTGCCAAGCACAGTGCCTGCTGTGGGATTATAGACAGGTGCCTGCCTCACTGAAGTCACAACATTGGTAATCCCTTTACCGTACGTAGTCCCAGATTGGAATCCTTGACTGAAGGCAAGTTCTCGACCCCTCTAAGCCTCAGTTACAAAAAAGAGGGCATAATAATGGCTCTTGCCTTGTAGGTTTTGGTGAAAATTGAATAAGAAAACATGAGTAAGGATGTGGCATGGTGCCTGATAAGCTTTAAATGCCCAAAAAGTGGTAGCTAGTATCCACGTAGAAATAAAGTTGAAAAGATGTACACAAAATGTTTGCATTGGTCATCTTTGGGTAATGGGTTTTAACTTTGTTTCCTAGATCGTATTTTTAAATTTTTCCACCGCGACATGTATCGCTTTTATGATAAGAACATAATAAACTTATTTTAAGTTGATTCAGGAAGCTTCTGATTCTGTACCATAAATTCTAAATGTTCTCTTCTATTTTCTAGAGTCAACTTTATAGTATCTGGATCATGAAATAATCATACATTTTTAGCCGCTACGCAACTCATGAGTTGTGTAGAATGCTGTGGCTTTCTGTTATTAGAATGAAATGAAAATGAAAAATAAAATGCTTATCAATATTCTGAGATAGCAAAAGCCATGATTCATTTATGATAGATTGGAGAGTGGATGATAGGATTTGTTTTTTGTTATTTGAGACAGAATTTTGCTGTTACTGCCCAGGCTGGAGTACAATGGCGCCGTCTCGGCTCACTGCAACCTCCACCTCCCTGCTTCAAGTGATTCTCCTTCCTCAGCCTCCCGAGTAGCTAGGATTACAGGCCTGTGCCACTAGGCCTGGCTAATTTTGTATTTTCAGTAGAGACAGGATTTCTCCATGTTGGCCAGGCTGGTCTTGAACTCCTGACCTCTGGTGATCCACCTGCCTCGGCCTCCCAAAGTGCTGGGATTACAGGCATGAGCCACTGTACCCAGCCTGATGATAGGATTTGTTTTTGCTGAATTTATTCATACATATTTGTGTTTTGCCTAGACTTTAAAATTGTTTCTCTTTCTATGAGCACATAGAAATAACTGGGAAGTGGCTGAAAATCAATCCTGGTGGTTTTTTTTTTTTTTTTTTTTTAGACATAGTCTGTCTTCTTCACCCAGGCTAGAGTGCAGTGGCGAGATCTCAGCTCACTGCAACCCCTGCCTCCTGGGTTCAAGTGATTCTCCTGCCTCAGCCTCCCAAGAAGCTGGGACTACAGGCGCGCGCCACCATGCCTGGCTAATTTTTGTATTTTTGGTTAAAATGGGACTTCACCATGTTGTTCAGGCTGGTTTGGAACCCCTGACCTCAGGTGATCTGCTTGCTTTGGCCTCCCAAAGTGCTGAGATTACAGGCATGAGTTGCCGCACCTGGCCTGTCATTCTTATTTGACAGGGATTTTCCTGTTGCTGGGTGCTACATGATTGAGGGAAACCCAGAAACAGCTTTGTGTTGTGGTTCGGAGCATGGATTCTGGAGCCAGGTGTACAAAATCTCAGCCCTGCCACTTACTAGCTTTTTGTTATTTTCCTTGTTATTACCTTCCTCATCTTTGAAAAAGGAATAATGTCCTCAATAAGGCAACATGAAGGTTAAAAGGAGATGGCGTGTGTGTGTGTGTGTGTGTGTGTGTGTGTGTGTGTGTACACGTGCGCATGCATACCCGTGTATTTCATCCCTAAACAAAGCCTGGCTCAAAGTCGGCCCTATGTAAGTGCTTGCTACTATTATTCCAAGTTGGATACATTTTAAAATTTCTATTTTTCAACCTTTTGCAAAGAAGTAAAACACAACCTTAATAAATTTGGTAGACATTCTCTAACATGTAAACTGCTTGTATAAACTGGGAAATATCAGACTGCTCTAAATTAACTAGTTTTATATTAATTTGTTCAATTACATTGGATTGTGTTCTATGTTTTTGTTTTGTTTTGTTGAGGTGGGTGGATCATTTGACGTCGGGAGTTCGAGACCAGCTTGGCAAAGATGGTGAAACCCTGTCTCTACTAAAAATACAAAAAATTAGCTGGGTGTGGGGTGCGTGCCTGTAATCCCAGCTACTTGGGAGGTTGAGGCAGGAGAATCACTTGAACCCGGGAGATGGAGGTTGCATGAGCCGAGATTGCGCCATTGCACTCTAGCCAGGGCAACAAGAGTGAGACTTCGTCTCAGAAAATCAAACAAAAAATACCCAAAACAGGTCGTTGAGAAAAACCCTCATTCTGTGCCCATCTGTTGTGAGGAGATGGGACAGCCTTTCCCCTGCATGGACCCTGCTCAGGAGCTTTTGTTTCTGCAGAGTTTAAGGATCTGGGGTTAATGAGCACTCCAGGCTCTGATGGGAAATTGTACCTGGAACTGTTAATTATCTCATAAAAAGATCTGTGGAAAATTATTTTCAAGAAAAATAATAGATAAAATGTACTTACTCTGATAGTCAGAACAACAAATATTTATTGAACCGTTGAATCTTTTCTGGGCATTTGAAGTTTTATTTTCAGACTAGTGGCTTTTGAATTAGGCCGCAGGAGAATTCAGTTCTCCTTCTGAGGCCTTCTGAGGTGGGAAGAGAGTGGAAGGAGGGGGAAGAAGCAGCTTGACCTGGACCCACTTTTTCCTTTTTTTTTTTTTTAGTAGAGACGAGCTCTTGCTGTATCGCTCAGGCTGGTCTCAGACTCCTGGGCTTAAGCAATCCTCCCTCCTCGGCCTCCCAAAGTGTTGGAATTACAGGTGTGAGCCACTGTGCCCAGCCCGGACCCATTTTATATACTAGACTTTTCTAGAAGGTTTGCTTTGAAGACAAGTTTTCTCTGCTAACCACACTTTGAAAAATTATTTCTGTGGAAAATGACATATTATCCTTGAATCGCTTAGGTCGTGGGACAGGTTTCATTAGGAAGTTCTACCCATATGGCTTTAGTTTCCAAAAATACACTTTATTTTTTTGAGACAGGGTCTCACTCTGTTGCCCAGGCTGGTCTCTAACTCCTGAGCTCAATGATTCTCCTGCCTCAGCCTCGGCCTCCCAAAGTGCTGGGATTACAGGCATGAGCCACTGCACCTGGCCCTAAAGATACGCTTTTACCAAATTGTGTTTCAAAGTTACGCTTTTAAATTATATTTAAAGCTCATATAAGAGCAGGCTTAGCTGTGACACTGCAGAAGTGAGAATGTGGAATTGACATGACATGGGTCCTTTTCACCCCTGTTACCCACACAAGGCGGCATGTAAAACCTGTCTCTGAGTTTAATCCTAAGAAAAACCTTGTTTTCGCCAGGCACAATGACTCATGACTGTAATCCTAGCACTTTGGGAGGCCAAGGTGGGTGGATCATGAGATCAGGAGTTTGAGACCATCCTAGCCACCATGGTGAAACCCCATCTCTACTAAAAATAGAAAAATTAGCTGGGCGTGGTGGCAGGCACCTTTAGTCCTAGCTACTCAGGAGGCTGAGGCAGGAGAATCGCTTGAACCTGGGAGGTGGAGGTCGCAGTGAGCCAAGATTATGCCACTGCACTTCAGCCTGGGCGACAGAGCGAGACTTCTCAAAAAAAATAAAAAGAAAAACCTTGTTTCACTAGCAAATAATTCTCTTCTCTGAGAAGGCAAATAAAATAATAATAATAATAATTATTACTATTATTTTTTTTTTGAGATGGAGTTTCGCTCTTGTTACCCAGGCTGGAGTGCAATGGCACGATCCCGGCTCACCGCAACCTCCGCCTCCTGGGTTCAGGCAATTCTCCTGCCTCAGCCTCCTGAGTAGCTGGGATTACAGGCACGCACCACCACGCCCAGCTAATTTTTTGTATTTTTAGTAGAGACGGGGTTTCACCATGTTGACCAGGATGGTCTCGATCTCTTGACCTCGTGATCCACCCGCCTCGGCCTCCCAAAGTGCTGGGATTACAGGCTTGAGCCACCGCGCCCGGCAAATAATTATTTTATTTCCAACTTTCTCTTAGACATTCTGAAATTCTGAGCTCAGATTTATGCTCCGAAAAAGAAAATATAACTGCTAGAGTCACAGAAATAGTATCGACTTTTTGGATTGGAATATTTGTTTTCTTCTGTTCCTTACCTATTTCTCCTTATTTTTCTTTCTTTTTTCCATCTTATTTTGTATGCCTCTTTGTAAGCTGCCTCAAATGCTTTTTGGAATGAGGCAGGATATACATTCAATAAATAAAATATGTCTAAACCACTTACGAACAAAACCTTCTTGGGCTGGAGCCTAAACATTACTTATATAAAAAATAAATTATAAGCGCCTTTAGAAGGCTCCCCACCTTCTACAAGAATAGTATTTGGTCATTTCTCTGCATTGTACTCCACTCTTTAGTCAGCGTATTAGAAGGCTCATGGATCTAGACTCTGTGTCCTCAGCAGGTGAAGTCTTACTAATGCAATGCCACCGTGCGGATTGTAGAGTTCTTACTTGGGCTGGCATAATTTTGTGTGACCAGAATTCGGCAAAGGGTCTTACCAGTTTGAGGAGAGAGTTCAAAGTGGCATTAGTGATCATCTGGTCCAGTGATTCTCAACCAAGGAGACATTTGGTCATGTCTGGAGATACTTTTGGTCACAACTGAGGTAGGTGCTACTGGCATCTGGGGATGGAGCTCACGAATCCTGCCAAGAACCCCACAATGCAGAGGGTAGCCCCCACACCAACATGTTGCTACTGTTGAGGTTGAAAAGCCCTGATCTAGCCAGTCCTATCATTTTTCAGACTCCAGGGAGTATAAGTGACCTGAACCTCAAATATAAGATTTAATATATAATTGCCCAAATTCTTTTTTTTTTTTTTTTTTGAGATGGAGTCTTGTTCTGTCGCCAGGCTGGAGTGCAGTGGCATGATCTCAGCTCACTGCAGCCTCTGCTTCCTGGGTTCAAGTGATTCGCCTGAGTAGCTGGGATTACAGGTATATGCCACCATGCCCATGTAATTTTTGTATTTTTAGTTGAGACGGGATTTCACCATGTTGGCCAGGATGGTCTCAATCTCTTGACCTTGTGATCTGCCCACCTTGGCCTCCCAAAGTGCTGGGATTACAGGCGTGAGCCACCGCGCCTGACCATTAGTGCTTTTTCTGTTTTGGCGGTTTGTGTATCATGTTTTAAGATGATAAACCAGTTGAGGCACAGTGGCTTATACCTGTAATCTCAGCACTTTGGGAGGCTGAGGTGGGTGGATCACTTGAGGTCAGGAGCTGGAGACCAGCCTGGCCAACATGGTGAAACCCCGTCTCTATTAAAAAGATAAAAATTAACTGGGCATGATGGCATGTACCTGTATTCCCAGCTACTTGGGAGGCTGAGGCAGGAGAATTGCTTGAACCCAGGAGGTGGAGGTTGCCCTGAGCCAAGATTGTGCCATTCACTGAACTTTAGCCTGCGCAACAAAGCAAGACTCCATTTCAAAAAAAAAAAAAAAAATTATAAACTAAAACTGCTGACATTGAGCATTAGACAGTAAGATAGATTTTCCTTCCTTGTTTCTCTGCATCAATTTTCTCTGCCTGTCCTTCCCTTCCTTTTATGTTTGCTTCTACTCAGGACCGGGCATGAATGCACACATTGTCAGCTGGCTTGTGTCTATCTACATGTGGTAAGCCTAGAATGATCAGTTATCCAAAGAGGAGGGAATCAGTGCAAGTGAAGGTTATGGGCTGTGGTTAACTGGGGCCTTCAAGTAGCTGAATCTTTTGTGACAGGGACTGGCTGGTTTGGTTTTATACCAGATACTGGTTATATAGAGATGAAAAGACAAGATTCCTTCACTCAAAAGAATCTGACCTTAGAGTCTTGCAGGGAAGTTGATTTGCAGGCAAGCTGCTTTGTCTTCTTACTCTAAAATCACACTTGGATCTCTGATCTTACCGCTTTGATGATGAAGAAAAAGCCTTCCAGAGAAAAGGTAGTCAGAGATCCAGAGTCCAGAGCCTTCTCCCAAGGCTCCAAGTAGATCTGGCTGAATTCACCTTGTTCTCTCTTGCCTGCTGTTCTTTATCGGTCATTGACACAGCTTTAGATGTTTTAAAGGAGTGGAAAGCTCCAAGACTCAGGCCCTCTTACCTCTCTCCTGACATGAACCTATAGGGAAGTCCAGAGTGTTTAGTCCTCTAAGGTTTTTTTTTTGTTTTTTTTTTTTTGAGACAGAATCTCGTCGCCCAAGCTGGATTGCAATGCTGCGGTCTTGGCTCACTGCAACCCCCACCCCCTGGGTTCAAGCGATTCTCCTGCATCAGCCTCCCGAGTAGTTGGGATTGCAGGTGCCTGCCACCATGCTGGGCTAATTTTTTTGTATTTTTAGTAGAGACAGGGTTTGACGATGTTGGCCAGGCTGATTTCGAACACCTGACTTCATGATCCACCCGCCTAGGCCTCCCAAAGTGCTGGGATTACAGGCGTGAGCCATTGCACCCAGCCATGATCCTCCAAGGTTTTTATGAATGGTCAGTGTTACTCTCAGAAGATACTGACCTGGGCAGGACAGGTTGTTCATCCATTCCTTTGTGTGCTTACCATGTGGAAGGCACAGTTCCAGAACTGGAGATCTGCTGCTAAATAAGACCAATAAGGTCTTTGCTCTAAAGGTGCTTCCATGCTAGACATTAGTTATGTTAATTTCTACTCCAGTTTATGCCCTAGACTAAGCTATCCTCTATTCTGTTTCTCATCTTTTTAGTTTTATTTATTTATTTTTATTTTTTATTTTTTTTTGAGACGGAGTTTCGCTCTTGTTACCCAGGCTGGAGTGCAATGGCGTGATCTCGGCTCACCGCAACCTCCGCCTCCTGGCAATTCTCCTGCCTCAGCCTCCTGAGTAGCTCGGATTACAGGCATGTGCCACCATGCCCAGCTACTTTTTTGTATTTTTAGTAGAGACGGGGTTTCACCATATTGACCAGGATGGTCTCGATCTCTTGACCTCGTGATCCACCCGCCTCGGCCTCCCAAAGTGCTGGGATTACAGGCTTGAGCCACCGCGCCTGGCCCTGTTTCTCATCTTTAACTAGGCATCGTTCATGTGTTAAACCAGCATCACTAGGTTGACGGCATAACCCAACTAATACCAACAATATAAAGTGCCTGAGTTCACCACTCTGCTTAGCTCCCAGTTGGCCACCCAGGAGTCCTGATCTGTTCAGGCAGAGTTTTAATCGACCACCAGGCATAGCCCGACTCCTAGAAACTAACGTTCACCTGGATTCCTTAAAGCGATGCCTTGCTGACTGACCTGATTAGATAACGCAGTATTCATTGCTGAGTGGCTGAAATAAACATGGTGTTCACTTATTTCTCAGCTATCTATGAGAGCTGTAGCTTGCATAATCATTCTGATATATGTTCTCTAAAAAAGAAAAATTAATGGCTAGATTCATGTTCACCCAATTTTAGCATCGTTAGAATTTTGCTTTTAAGTTCAGTAGCTCAAAGACAGATAAAACACTCGAAGGCAGCAATTCTTCACTTTAAACCCAATACTCTTCAACTTTCTAGAAATTGTTATCCACTTACTTTACTTTGATTTTCATCTCTGAAAAAGTATTCAGACTTATATATAGTTGCCAAATGTGTTCATCAAACACTTCTCTAAGAAATGTGTGTATTTTTAGAATTCAGTCAACATTTTTTGGATAAATGAATGTGAACTCTTTAGGAACTGCTTCTTCCATAAATGGTCTCTTACTAAGATTTCCAGAAACGATTTTCATATTAAAACACAAACAAAACAACACACCAGTCTGCTGCTTCCCACTGAGTTCTGACATAGCTTTTACATAATGATCTTGAACATAGAATCTTGTTTATGACAGAAATAAAAAGGCATCACATTTTTGTTTGGAGAGTTCATTGTTTTCTCTATGAATTCATAGGAGTTCTTTATTATGAATAATATCACTTTGTCTTGAAAATAGCTTTTCCTTCTATACTCTTTCTCTGTAGGCTTATGTTATCTTTTGTCTTACAAAAATGTAAGATGTCTACAGAGTCAGATGTATCTATTTTTTCCTTTTTAGTATCTTTATTTTTTGTTTTACACCAAACATCTGCCAGTTGTTAAGTTATATAAATATTCTTAAATTTCTTCTAAGGTTTTAATTTGTATTTTCTAGTTAAAGTGTAATCCACTGAGCCAGGCGTGGTGACATACACCACGTGTAGCCCCAACCAGCTGGGAGGCAGAGGTGGGAGGATCGCTTGAGTGCAGGCGTTGGAGGCTGCAGTGCACAGTGATTTCACTACTGCACTCCAGCCTGGGCTGCAGAGTGGAACCCCAACTCCAAAATAAAAGAGAGAAAAAAATGAAATCCATTGGAATTGCTCCTTGTTTTCTTCCCGTTAAACATTTTAACTAATACTATTCCCCTGTATGCATAAACTGCATTTTGTGTATCTTTTCATTAGTTTTTGGACATGTAGGTTGTTTCCACTTAATGGTTTTTATGAGTAATGCTCCAGTGAACTGCACCAGTAAGTTTCTGTGTGGACTCGTGTTTTCATTTCTTTTCAGTAGGTACCTAGGAGTGGAATTGGTGGTTCATTTTATGGTTTTTGAGAAATTGTCAAAAGTGGCCATACCATTCTGTATTTCTAGCAGTAATGTATGAGGGTTCCTATTCCTCCTTTCTTAACATTTCTCCCAGTTTATTGATGTATGATTGAGGTATTATTTACATTGAGGTATAACTTACCTGTGATCAAATGCTCAGATCTTAAGTGTACGATTCAGTTATTTTTGGTCACATGTTTACATGCATATATACAACCACTGCGTCAATGAAAATGCAAAATGTTTCCATCACTCTAGAAAGACCCTTGTTCCTTGCCCTCTGATTCCTGTCATTCTATCATACTGTTTTGATTTCTATCTTTGTAGATTAGTGTTTATTCTAGAATTGTATATACACCAAATCATACAGGGTGTAGCCTTTCGTGTTGGCTTCTTTCATTCTGTGCAGGGGGTTTGAGTTTCATCAGTGTTACTGTGTTTATCTCAGTAGTTTGTTCCTTTTTACCGCAGAGAGCACTCCAGTGTGTGAATGTGCCACATTTTCGTTTATCCATTTACCTCGGATGGACATTTGAGTCATCTTCATTTATAGTTATGAGGAACAAAGGTACTATTTAACATTTATATACCGGTCTTTATGTGGACATGATTTCATTTTTCTTGCGTGAATACCTAAGAGTGTAATTGCTGGGTCATAGGGTAGTTATATGTTACCTACTAACTGTTTTTTATCTAGCATTAATTCACTTTATAAAATTCCTTAAGAATTACAGTTTCTTGGCTGAGCACAGTGACTCACGCCTGTAATCCCACAATTTTGGGAGGCTGAGGCAGGCACATCCCTTGAGGCCAGGAGTTCAAGACCAGCCTGGCCAACATGGTGAAACTCCATCTCTACTAAAAATACAGAAATTAGCCAGGATTGGTGGTGTGCACCTGTAATTCCAGCTACTTGGGAGGCTACAGCATGAAAATCTCTTGAACCTGGGAGGTAGAGATTGCAGTGACCCAAGGTCACACCATTGCACTCCAGCCTGGGCGACAGAGCTAGACTCTGTCTTAAAAAAAAGAAAGAAAGAAACTACAGTTTCTAAAATATTATGTCTTTGATTTTCTAAATTATATACTGATATGTATAATTTTGAGTTAGATCTTTATCTGTTGATCTGGAGGAGTTTCTGAGCCTTTAAAAATTTTTTTTGAGACAGAGTCTTGCTCTGTCACCAGACTGGAGTGCAGTGGCACAATCTTGGCTCACTGCAACTTCTGCCTCCTGGGTTTGAGTGATTCCCCTGCCTTAGCCTCCTGAGTAGCTGGGATTACAGGCATACACCATGACACGCAGTTAATTTTTTGTATTTTAGTAGCGACAGGGTTTCACCGTATTGGCCAGGATGATCTCAATCTCTTGACCTTGTAATCTGCCCGCCTCCGCCTCCCAAAGTGCTGGGATTACAGGTGTAAGCCACCGCACCCGGCCTTTTTTTTTTTTTTTTTTTTTAAATGAAGTAAGCAAGTTGCCCAGAAATGTATATAGTATAATTCAAATTTTGTAAGACAAACAATAACATGTATGTATATGTTCCCGATTCTATAGGCAAAGGAAAAGATGTGAAAGATGTTCACTGGGATGCTAATCTTGGTTTCGTGGCTGGAGGGGTGGAGGTGGTTAAGGGGAGGTGTAAAGGGTTGAGTTTAAAAAACAAAATGGAAACAAGGATAAAGAAAACACATTATTGAAAAGAAAATGATTTAATAGAATATAAATATATGAAATACTTATTTTAAAAACTGTACAGTGATAAAAATACTGGAACCAGCCCAAAAATTAGCTTACTGAAACTATTTGCAGCTGTTAAAAATAGTGATATACATGTGTTTAGAATGTATACTAAATTCAAATTCTGGTTGCAAAACAGTATGCGTACTGTGGTCCTGACTATTTTGTGCTAATATGATTGTGATTATGGGCGTTTTTGTTTACTTTTTTTTTTTTTTTTTTGAGACGGTGTTTCGCTCTTGTTACCCAGGCTGGAGTTCAATGGCGCGATCTCGGCTCACCGCAACCTCCGCCTCCTGGGTTCAGGCAATTCTCCTGCCTCAGCCTCCTGAGTAGCTGGGATTACCGGCATGCGCCACCACGCCCAGCTAGTTTTTTGTATTTTTAGTAGAGACGGGGTTTCACCATGTTGACCAGGATGGTCTCGATCTCTTGACCTCGTGATCCACCCGCCTCGGCCTCCCAAAGTGCTGGGATTACAGGCTTGAGCCACCGCGTCTGGCTTTGTTTACTTTTTAAAATCTTACAGGGGAAAGGAGCAAAAGTTATTTCTAGAAGTATGAATCACTGGTGAAACCCTGTCTCTACTAAAAATGCAAAAAGTAGCTGCACATAGTGGTGTGTGCCTGTAGTCACAGCCACTCGGGAGGCTGAGGCAGAAGAATCGCTTGAACCTGGGAGGCGGAGGTTGCAGTGAGTGGAGATCCCGCCACTGTACTCCAGCCTGGCAAGAGAGGGAGACTCTGTCTCAAAAAAAAAAAAAAAAAAAAAAAAAAAAGTAGGAATCACTAAAACACAGTAATATTCCTTATCCTTTTCTTGGGATAGCTGTAATTATATAAGATTTAGTCATATCTTAAAGTAGATGTTAGGCTGATTGAGAGTAGGGATTCCTCAAGGTTCTATGTGTCACTTTCAGAGCTCAGAATAATTCTGACTCATTCATTAACATGAAGAGATCACCGTTGAACACAATCCATAGGACAGTAAGAGCACAGCACTAAAGAGATCCAGGTATGAGTGTGAAAGAAGAGCAGGCCTGGTCAGAGGATTCTCCAGTTGACATCAATTCTCTTTTTTTTTTTTTGAGACGGAGTCTCGCTCTGTCGCCATGCTGGAGTGCAGTGGTGCTATCTCGGCTCAGGCAACCTCTGCCTTCCGGGTTCAAGAGATTCTCCTGCCTCAGCTTCCTGACGGGTTCAAGAGATTCTCCTGCCTCAGCTTCCTGAGTAGCTGGGACCACAGGTGTGTCACAACACCCAGCTAATTTTTGTATTTTTTTTTTTTTTTTTTAGTAGAGATGGGTTTTCACCACGTTGGCCAGGATGGTCTTGATCTCTTGAACTTGTGATCTGCCCTCCGCACCTGGCCTATAGAATGCTTTCACCAGGGCCTGCTCTTCAGTTAGGTGGGCTCAGTGCTTACCTATTGCAGCTGAATAGGCTTGGCCCCAGTTCTTGCTGGGACTTAAGCTACAGTTTCAGGGAAAAGGCAAAAAGCCAAAATAGGGCAGGCATGGTATGAAAGGGGACTGGCCTGTTGGCTAGGTCAGCAAATTTGTTCGTGACTTACAGAACTAAGCTCAGGTTAGAATTAGATTGCCTTTCATTTGATTCAAGTTGGAGCCACAGCTCTGGGCTATTCTATCTAGTAGATGGTTCATAGAAGCAGGGATCTCATGACTTACAATATTAAAATCTCAGCAGGTGGCTGCTTGTTGGGCTGAGCAGCCTCTAAATGTGTACAAAAGCCTGGTGGCTGGCTGGGTTGTTAAAAATGGCACCTGTCCCGCACGCTGACATGGGGAGTTGCTCTGCACCACTGCAGCCCGTCCTAGCGCACTGCGGACAAGCATCTTTTCTTGGTAGAGTACGTCACTCAGTTTGGCACTGTGAGCTGTGATATGTAAGGCTCTTGCGTCACATTTGTATTTAAGGAGTTCACACCTCATTTTAGGGAAAGTATCTGTTCCTTGGTTAAAACAGCGTTGCACTTTTAACAGAGAGCAGCCACCTTTTCCCACAGATGGTAGGACAGCGTTTGAACATACAGAGTATTCACCGAATAGAGCATTGTCTATTTCATCGTTGTTTAAAGACCACTGAAACGTAAATCAGTGTGTAAGAAGATATCCTTTAAGGAGGGTTATTGCACATGGGGGAAGGAATGCTGCTTTGCATTTATCTGTGTCAAGTAATCTGCCCGTGCATTTGAAGACACAGCGGGCCTCTCCGCAAGTGATGAAGCAGTTCTGTGGAGAAGCCCATTTACACCAGTTTACGGATGCCATTCCGCCAGAAATAATTCCAAGAATATACTTATATTTTAAATAAACGATAAAATCAATTTCTAGCTGAAGTGCACATTACAAAGGAGAAACTTTGTATTACTGATTTATGTATTAAACCATATTAACTACAGTTGAACCTGACATCAAAATATTGATCCCTTCTTAAAATAGACAAAAACACTTTGCATTAAATTGTTTTTCTTTCTATTTGTGCTAGCCAGTACTTAAAGTCTAATGATGTGATAATTGAATAGTAAGGGAATCTAAATCTCTACTTTCTTGATTTCCAGTGTGCTAACTTTACTAAAACTGTGGGAATAAATAAACAAAATATTTTTATAGCAATAATAAGGATTTTAAAAAATTATGTAATGATTGCATATTAGACTGAAGTAATTAATACCTTTGTGGAAGGGATTGGGCGCAGTGGCTCATGCCTGTAATCTCAGCACTTTGGGATGCCGAGACAGGCAGATCACTTGAGGTTAGGCGTTTGAGACCAGCCTGGCCAACAGGCCAGTGGAGTGGAGGATGTCACTCCATCTTACTAAAAATACAGGGTGAAGCCCCACCTTAGTTAAAGTACAAAAATTAGCTGGGCATGGTGGCATGCACCTATAATCCAAGCTACTTAGGAGGCTGAGGCAGGAGAATTGCTTGAACCCAGGAGGCGGAGGGTCCAGTGAGCTGACATCACACCACTGCACTCCAGCCTGGGCAATAAAGCAAGACTCCATCTCAAAAAAAAAAGGATCTTTGTCATGGGATAAAGAAGATTTAAGGGGAAAGATTTCCCCTCGCACTAGGTAAAGAAGCAAAGCCCTGCTTATTCACAGCCTGAGCCGAGACTTGAATTTCTTTTTTTGACTTTGATTTTCTCCCTTTATGAAGTGGCAAAGCCAGTTAAGTATAGATGTGGCCTTCTATGTCCCTGAGCTTCTGGGTCCAATAATCAGCTCTGCAACTCCTCTCAAAGAATCCAGAGGATTTCCTGCCTGGACCTTGAAGTCACCTCCCTGCTACATATTTCCCAGCTCTGCTTTTCCACCTCCTCAGGGTGAATGTCTTCTTGAATGTCCTCTGGAAGAGCCTCAGCTGCACTTAACCTTGCATCTAAAGGGGGACTCAGAGGCCTTAAAATAGGCATCAGGTTCACATTCTGTTTATGATTCTGGGATTAAGCCTATTTCTTGGTGTTTTCTAGGGTCAAATTTTTTTTTTTACTTTTTTTTTTTTTTTGAGACGGAGTTTCGCTCTTGTTACCCAGGCTGGAGTGCAATGGCGCGATCTCGGCTCACCGCAACCTCCGCCTCCTGGGTTCAGGCAATTCTCCTGCCTCAGCCTCCCGAGTAGCTGGGATTACAGGCACGAGCCACTATGCCCAGCTAATTTTTTTTTTTTTTTTTTTGAGACGGAGTTTCGCTCTTGTTACCCAGGCTGGAGTGCAATGGCGCGATCTCGGCTCACCGCAACCTCCGCCTCCTGGGTTCAGGCAATTCTCCTGCCTCAGCCTCCCGAGTAGCTGGGATTACAGGCACGTGCCACTATGCCGAGCTAATTTTTTGTATTTTTAGTAGAGACGGGGTTTCACTATGTTGACCGGGATGGTCTCGATCTCTCGACCTCGTGATCCACCCGCCTCGGCCTCCCAAAGTGCTGGGATTACAGGCTTGAGCCACCGCGCCCGGCAATTTTTTGTATTTTTAGTAGAGACTGGGTTTCACCAAGTTGACCAGGGTGGTCTTGATCTCTTGACCTCGTGATCCACCTGCCTCTGCCTCCCAAAGTGCTGGGATTACAGGCTTGAGCCACCACGCCCGGCCTCAAATTTTTTATTTCTGAACTGTGTCAGATTTCCAAAGATACCCTCCCTTGGCATGTTCGTTGTCTTCTTCAAAGGATTTCCTCGGCAAAGCTACCGTCATTTTAACTGGAAGAGCATGGCTCCCTTAAGGAGTCTAAAATAAAGCCTCTTCCTTTAGTAACCTCTAGCTCTGGTCTTGCCAGGTTACATTTTTCTTCTAACCTTCTTTTATCCTAATCTTCACTCACTAGTTCAGGAATGTTATTCTGCCTTCCAGACATCACACTTTGTAAACATTTTATTAATAATAAAAGCTAGCATTTATGGGATGCTGATTTTGTACTGTATATTACCTCATTTAACCCAATGATGATGTTATTAATTAAGGAGCATTTGCTTTCTTAGATCTGCAGCATCAGTCACTCCTCACCCATCTGTATCCCAGCTTTTTTTTTTTCCTTTTTTTTCTCAAGACACATGTTGCTCTATCACCCAGGCCGGAGTGCAGTGGTGGGATCTCAGCTCACTGCAACCTCTGCCTCCCAGGTTCAAGCAATTTTCCTGCCTCAGCCTCCTGAGTAGCTGGGACTACAGGGGTGTGCCACCACATGCGGCTGATTTTTTGTATTTTTAGTAGAGGCAGAGTTTCACCGTGTTAGCCAGGATGGTGTTGATCTCCTGACCTTGTGATTTGCTGGGATTACAGTCATGAGCCACTGCGCCCGGCCTGTATCCCAGCTTTTAACAGTTTGTTACTGCTCTCACCTATCATATTCTCCTGTGTGCACGAAAATTTTAAAAACAATTTTACTGTATCTTTAGAGGAGTTTTAGGAGAGAGTAAAAATACGTATATTTATTTTTCAATCCATCTTCACTTAAAAATTGAAAAGTTACTTTTTACAGTGGAACCATAAATTAACTTAAGAATATTTTTGTCATCCTGGCCGGGCGCGGTGGCTCAAGCTTGTAATCCCAGCACTTTGGGAGGCCGAGGCGGGTGGATCACGAGGTCAAGAGATCGAGACCATCCCGTCAACATGGTGAAACCACCGTCTCTACTACAAATACAAAAAATTAGCTGGGCATGGTGGCTCGTGCCTGTAATCCCAGCTACTCAGGAGGCTGAGGCAGGAGAATTGCCTGAACCCAGGAGGCGGAGGTTGCGGTGAGCCGAGATCGCGCCATTGCACTCCAGCCTGGGTAACAAGAGCGAAACTTTGTCTCAAAAAAAAAAAAAAAAAAAAAGAATATTTTTGTCATTTGGAGACATGCATAAAAATACCAAAGAGGTGCTTATTAAAAATTCCACTTTTTAACTATAAATTTGTCATATTTAATGCCATCGTGTTTTGTAGTTCTGGCTACAAAATGAAAACAATTTTTTTTTTAACTTGATTTTTTTTCTCTAACATTTGAAATCATTAAAAGTTGCTATCAGGAGCCTTTCATTTTATGTATATAAATGCAATAAAACAGCTGGTTATCTTATGCTCTATATGAAGGATTATATTTTAATTGCATTTTCAAATTCAGCTAAGCTAGTGATTCTATCGGAAAATATCATTTCTCTCTCACCGGCTTTTGAAACCTAATTAGATTTTCTGAGCAACTGTTGCTTATAATTGGAATTTACTTATTATAATTTTAACAGAGAAAAACACTGGCCTATGTAATTTTAGTGCAATTAAATTTTTCTCCTTATGCCTATGTGTACCTCATCAATTCAGCAAAAGCAAAACCTGATCTAGAAGTCCCTGTGCAGCAGATTGCAGCGAAAGAAGTAGTCGGCTGATTTGTCTGGGCTGTAAAACTGTGGTGTCTGGCAGGATTGTGATAGTAATTGCTCTAAGATGCATTCTGTTTACAAAGACTAATGTTGCAGCTGCTTTAATTGGCTACTAGAAATGAAAAACTGTCAGGGTATGCTTGTTAGATCTACCTGAATTTATTCCATTGCAAATAAAGCAGAATTTAAAGAATATCAGTGTAAAACAGTAAACTGCTCATTGTAAACCAAGTTCAGAAAGGTAATGGTAAATAACTGAATGTATCCTTTTGGTTTTATGGGCAGCAGAAAAACCTGATTTCCTATGTCGTAGATCATTGCATTCTGTATTGTATTATTTTCCTTTTTTTTTTTTCTCCTGGACAGAGTCTTGCTGTGTTGCCCAGGCTGGAGTGCAGTGGTGTGATATCAGCTCACTGCAACCTCTGCCAACCAGGTGTAGGCAATTCTTCTGCCTCAGCCTCCCTGGTAGCTCGGATTGCAGGTGTGTGTCATCATGCCCAGGTAATTTTTTGTGTTTTTAGTAGAGGTGGACTTTCACCATGTTGGCCAGGCTGGTCTCGAACGCCTGACCTCAAGTGATCAACCTGCCTTGGCCTCCCATAGTACTGGGATTATAGGCATGGGCCACCATGCCTGGCTGTTTTTAAATTTTTTTTTAATATGTAAATTTCTGCCCTGAGAAAAGGATCTTTGCATTCCCTATTGTCTGGCATTGTGCATAATAAATATATACTAACAAATACAAAATGGTAATATTTTTATTTATAAAAGTATGAGAAATTGAGAAAATCAAAGGGTTAGATATAAAATTAAAAGCATTGTTACAATTTATCAGGAAGTTTGTTGAAAGGTACAGAGCTTTGTCCAGTGGGTTAGAAAATTTGTATTTCTTTTTTCTTTTTTTATAAGGGTTAGTGTCTTGCTGTGTTGACTAGGCTGGAGTGCAGCGGTGTGATCACAGACGACTGCAGCCTTGAACTTCTAGACTTGATAATCCTTGCACCTCAGCCTCCAGATTAGCTGGAACTACAGGTGTGCACCAGTGCACCCAGCGAATTTTTTTTAAATTTTGTAAATGTTTTGTAGAGACGGAGTCTGGCTTTGTTGACCAGGCTGGTCTCAAACTGCTGGCTTCAAGGTCTCCTCCCACCTTGGCGTCCCGAATGCTGGGATGACAGGCATGAGCCACCACACCTGGTCTTAGGTTTTTTCCTTTTATTTCTCTGTGTTTCTACAGGTCTTTAGGCCATATTATGAATAGTTTTGAAAGAGCAATATTGATTTTTGTAGTTGTATGGCAGACACAGCTGACACCATAACTTAAGCATACTCGGAGAGTGACCTTGCGTGGCAGATGTACCTGACAGCAAAATTTAAGCCTAACCTGAGAATGACCCGGTAGTCTGAGAAAAATGTGTGTTCAGAGTTCCCAGCTAGTAAATCCAGGAGTGGCTAATTGGGAGAGTCATTCCTTATCTGTGAGTAATGTCTGAACCCTCAGCCCATCCCGTGGAACGCAGGCCAGGTAGGGGATTGAGGCCCTTTGTTTTGGGTTAGATGGAGGTTGCCAAGGGGGAGGGTGCCAAGCAAAAATGCTGTATAAACTGCATGCTTCTTACAAGCAGTTGCCGTTCTCTGCCGGTCACTGGACCACCCTGTGTGTAAATCCTCTCAAAATCTGTCTCAGTGACTAGCTGCAGGTTTCTTCTTTGACCTCTCGAACATGGCACCATCCATGTTGAAGTCATTAGAGTGTGGCATGGCAGCGGTCAGGACTGTTGAAGAAGGCTGAGAATTTAGGGTCCTGTGAAGTGTTCGATCATCTATCTTGGTATCTAATTTATCGTTTCTCAAGGAAAAAACATATTTGTTGATTTGATTTCATGCTAACATGGATGTTTTTTGGCTACTGTACGATCTTGAATAGTCAGGCATTGACCAAAGGGATATATGGCAAATAATTGTTTTCTATCCTTAGTGAAGCCCTAATGAGAATTTGCTTAGAGTAACAGCAAAGGAACGTAAAAGTCTTCAGAAAAGCCAAGTGGGGATGGTAGGACTCCTTTTGCCTGAAACTTTGGAAAAAGATAGATGAATTACAGCTAAGTCATCTTTCAGCTTTGCTTTCTTTTTTTTTTTTTTTTTTTTTTTTTTTTGAGACGGAGTTTCGCTCTTGTTACCCAGGCTGGAGTGCAATGGCGCGATCTCGGCTCACCGCAACCTCCGCCTCCTGGGTTCAGGCAATTCTCCTGCCTCAGCCTCCTGAGTAGCTGAGATTACAGGCACGCGCCACCATGCCCAGCTCATTTTTTGTATTTTTAGTAGAGACGGGGTTTCACCATGTTGACCAGGATTCTTGATCTTCATTCAAAGTTTATGACACCTAAATTCTCTTCAACTCATAAAAATGTGTTTTATGGTTTAATAGACAAGCTATAAGCACATGTCTAAATTAGTTCTTGTTAGCTGTATGTCTACAGAACAAATTTTGTGGTTTTCAATATGAGTTGTTCAATTGCGAAAGGTTATTTATAAACAGTTGGTAGGAACGTGTTACACGTATAAGCTGTGTCCAGATGGATGTCTCTGCACCCTTTTATGTGCCTGGAGCAATAGTACCACAGACCATGGGAGCGTAACCACCCCACAAGAAAAACACCCCTGCCATAGCCTTCACTGTTTGGCAGGGGAAGCAGAGACTCTGCTGTCTTCAAGCCACTGGTAGAGTCCCTTCCACATGACCTGGGAGAAATTTCACAAGCAGAAAAGTCCAAGGTAAAGGTTATACCTAATTTAAATTCCTACTTTTGTCATATTCTCTACCACTCACAGGAATGTTTTGTTGTTAATCACAAATCATAAGCAACTTACATTCTTGATTGTTTCGGAAGAGCCATATCCACTGCTATGGTTTGAAACCATGTTAGTCAGCTTAGGTTAAGTTATGCGGCACTAACAAACCAACCCCCAAATTCCAGCGGCTTACAACGGTGAAGATTTATCTTTTATGCTGTACGTCCATTGCAGGTAACTAAGACAGTGTTCGATGGCATGCTAAGAAGTGGGCTGAAGGAACGGCCCCTCCCTGAGGCTCTGCTAGTGTTTTAGTAGACAGAAAAAGAACACAATGGAACACTCACAGTGGTTCTTAAAGCTTCAGCCTCACAGCGGCACAAGTCATGGCACTCACTTTATAAACGAAGTCAGACGGCCGTTCTAGGGAGGGGCCGTCCTGCAGCAGAGGCGCTCCCAATCAGACAGCCACTCCTAGCATCAGCGAGGCAGGAATCTATAGTCCGTGCATGCTGAGGGATGGTGAATCCACCACATTTACGTAATGAATTATCCTCTGTTTGTGTGATGAGGTCTGGATAAGGCCCACTTCAGTAGCAAAGACAGTGCTCTGTGCTTACCACGTCATTTCATCTTCTTCCTGGGTTTATAGGAAGATGGCCTTCTCAAGCCCTTTGGATCTGTGTGGGGCCAGGGGACTAAACACAGCCAGTGGATTATGAGAAAGAATGACATGTGGCACTTCCAGACCCAGCTCACAAACATCTGGGAAAAATCACTGTCCCCAACTCCTTGAGCCTGTCTCTCCAAATTCCTACTTAGAGGCAGGGTTTCCAGGGGAGCCTCACCTGACCAGATACATCTGCTTTGAACATGGTTAGAACAAACGAAACTTTTTTTGTATTAAAACCCTTGAGAGTCTGTGGCTCTTCACTACTGGCTTACCCTATGCTGACCTTGCTTTGTGGTTTATTTAATGATGCACATTTACTGGAGTGATGTACATTCAGTAGTGAGGTGGCCAAATACGACATGCCCCTAAAACACTGCTGAAAGTACACAGCCATTTCTTTCATTCTTTTTCTTTCTTTCTTTCTCTTTCTTTTCTCTTTTCTTTTCTTCCTTTTTTTTTTTTTTTTTGAGGTGGAGTCTCACTCTATGGCCCAGGCTGGAGTGCCGTGGGAAAATCTTAGCTCATCAAGGCACACACCACCATGCTCAGCTAGTTTTTGTATTTTTAGTAGAGACAGGGTTTCACCATGTTGGCCAGGATGGTCTCGATCTGCTGATCTTGTCATCCACCCGACTTGGCCTCCCAAAGTGCTAGAATTACAGGCGTGAACCACCACACCCGGCCTACACAGTCATTTCTACTGTAAAAATATAAATATGTGAGTGAAGAACTGATTTTTGAATTTTGGTTTAATTTAAATTTAAGTGGTCGCATGTTGCTAGTGCCCACCATACTGGACCATAGAACCTTAAGCAGTAGGAAGCTTTTTGCTATGTGATATATTATAAGTCTTTCTACGGTCTCAGCCATCTAAACATAAAACCAACATATCTAAATTTCACACTTTCTAGATGATGAAGAGTCATAAAATGAACAGAAAGTCTTTATTTGATGTTTCAGAGAGACAGTTTTGACATTAGAGTGCTGGTCAAAGTTCTTTATTATTTTGTATTTGTTTCCAAATAGGAGTACAGAAAAGCAAATGGTGAAATGAACATGTTTGCTAAAGTATAACTATGGTCTTTAATGATGTAAAATAAAAGACCATATTCATTTCTGAATTTTTTTCATTGTGGAATATGTGAGATGTGGGTTGATGACTTTGCAAATGTCATGCCTCTGCTTAAATCTCTGCATTATATTTATGGCGATGTTTGAGATCCTGGAAACCATTTAGAGGTGTTATAAAAGACTTTCTTTCTTGAGGTCCAAAAGACTATTTCAGACTAGGAGCTGAGTGATTTAACGGAAAGAACATTGGATTAGGAGCCAGAATATCTGGGTTATGCCGCCTCCTCTCGCAGTGACTGACTCTGTGAATTTGGGCAGGTTATTTGAACTCTCTGGGTCTCAGTCTCTTCTATGGTGAGTTTATGGGCTTAGATTAATCACCTTCCTCTCAAATTCCATGGTTGAATTTAGGTCCGGTCTTTTCTCCTTAACTATTTGTTATTCACACAGGGAATGTGAGGTATTGTTGTGTTGGGGTTCAGGGCTTCGGGGGAGCCCTGACTTCCCCTGAGAGGATGTTTCTTCAGGTTCTTGGTCTATCACTCCCCAAGAATGGGAGAGGAGACCACGGTGCAGTGCGCAGTAAATGCCAAACTCAAAAGTGTCTGTAGAAAGTGATTTATTTAGGTAGAGAGAGAAAAAAGGAGAAGGAGAGAGAAACAGCTGTAACTCCCACATGGAGTGAGAGAATCCAGACAGATGGAATCTGGGAGAGGAAAGTAGCTCCCACCCTGAGTGGAAGGGAATAGAGAGATGGAGTTCAGGAGGGGAAGACGGGCTTCCACGAGAGAGTGTGGAAGGGGACCCCAGAGGGGAAATCCAGGAGAGAGAAAGACGGCTTCCTCGAAGGGAGTGTTTGTGGAAGGGGACCCAAACATGGGGTCCGAAGGGGTGTGGAAGAAGGGGACTTTTAACCTGGGAGGAACCCCCACCCTCTCTAAGACCCCAGGCCAATCAAAGGAGTTCCTTAGAACTTCCGCTGGAGTGACTGACTGTTGATTCTTCCGTGGGCGAAAATTAAAACAGAGACCATTAAATCTCCCGGAAAGAGAGAGATGGAAGTGGGGCATGGCGCTGGGAAGTTCTTGCCCTTAAAACTACGCCCCCTTGTGGTCTCGAAAAGAGAACACATTCCCTCAGTATGAGCCCACTCAGGTCAATATAACTTAACTCTTTGTTCTAAGAAATTCTTGCTCAGGAAGATAAGACAGTAAATTGATAAATAAATTCACTGTTTGCTTTAGAGAAGTCTTGCAAATCAATTTATCAGGACAAACAGTTTGCTCATCTGGGCAAAGAGTTTTCTTATTAAAACAGTATATTGCTTACCTGGGCAAACAGTGCGACAAGTTTGTGGAGGAATGACACTTTGCAATGTCGTTTTGAAAATGAATCTATGGGCCAAGCACAATGGTTCGCACCTGTAATCCCAGCACTTTGGGAGGCTGAGGCGGGCAGATCACAAGGTCAGGAGTTTGAGACCAGCCTGACCAACATGGTGAAACCCTGTCTCTACTAAAAATAAAAAAATTAGCCAGGCATGATGGTGCGCCTATAATCCCAGCCACTCGGGAGGCTTAGGCAGGAGAATCGCTTGAACCCAGGAGGTGGAGGTTGCAGTGAACCGAGATTGTGCCATTCCACTCCAGCCTGAGCAACTGAGTGGGACTCCATCTCAAAAAAAAAAAAAAAAAAAAGGGAAAAAGAAATGAATCTGTGGAAATGGTCTACACTGGGGACTCTAAAACAAGGGCAAGGATTGAAGAACTATCTACTGGCTACTATGTTTATTATTTGGGTGAGGGATTCAATAGAAACCCAAACGTCAGCATCACACAATATATCCATCTAACAAACCTGCACATGTACCCCTGAATCTAATTTTTTTTTTCTTTTTTTGGAGACAGAGTCTTGCTCTGTCACCCCGGCTGGAATCTACTGTAAATTATTCTTTTTTTTTTTTTTTTTTTGAGATGGAGTCTCTCTTTGTCGCCCAGGCTGGAGTGCGATGGCGTGACTCAGCACACTGCAACCTCTACCTCCTGGGTTCAAGCAATTCTCCCACCTCAGCCTCCCAAATAGCTAGGATTACAGGCACCCACCATCATGCCTGGCTAAATTTTTGTATTTTTGTAGAGACGGGATTTCATCATGTTTGCCACACTGGTCTTGAGCTCTTGACCTCAGGTGATCTGCCCACCTCAGCCTCCCAAATTACTGGGATTACAGGCATGAGCCACTGCGCCTGGCCAACTATAAATTCAATTTTATTTACAATTTAACTGGGAGTAAAATATCTTAGTGTGTGAGTCTAGGTATTTTTCCAACTAGCATGAGACTTTAGATAGTTTATATGTTGATGAGATTAATTACAAGATTAGTGAGCACATAATACTGAGTTGATTATGACAAGATGAATGAACAAAATCAGTTTTCTGTGTCAAACATAGTTTCCAACTTTATGTAAACATTTGTTTATCATATACATTCTAAGAAATTCAGTTTTCTGTAACAAACGTACATAGTCTGAAGTTTACAGTTCAAAACTCACAGAGGTTCCCTGATATTACTTGCCAACATTTAAGAGCTACTTATTAGTTTGATGAGAGACAGAGCCTGTGCACGTTTAAACTTAAGGCAGAAATTTGTGTCTGTTGCCTAAGTGTCCTTTGTTCATTGGGCTCTGAAGACCATCAAATAAAAGTACTTCTTAACTTAGTGTTTTTGACACTGCATCCTGAATTCTTTGTTTGTTTTTCTGAGTCAGAGTCTCACTCTGTCACCAAGGATGGTGTGCAGTGGCATGATGTCAGCTCACTGCAACTTCTGCCTTCTGGGCTCAAGCAGTTCTCCTGCCTCAGCCTCTCAAGTAGCTGGGACTACAGGCACAGACTACCATGCCCGACTAATTTTTTGTATTTTTTTTTTTTTTTAGTAGAGATGGGGTTTCACCATGTTGGCCAGGCTGGTGCATCCTGAATTCTTAAATAACCTGTATCAAAGTTATTTTTCTTGAACCTTCTCACTAAGTATCTTTTTTTTTTTTTTTTTTTTTGAGACGGAATGTCTCTCTGTTGCCCAGGCTGGAGTGCAATGGCGTGATCTTGGCTTACCACAATTTCCGCCTCCTGGGTTCAAGCAATTCTCCTGTCTCAGCCTACCAAGTAGCTGGGATTACAGGCACACGCCACCATGCCTGGCTAATTTTTGTGCTTTTTAGTAGAGATGGGGTTTCACAATATTGGTCATGTTGGTCTCGAACTTCTGACCTTGTGATCTGCCTGCCTCAGCATCCCAGAGTGCTGGGATTACAGGTGTGAGCCACCACGCTTGGGTTTCACTAAGTATCTTTATCACACATGAGTTCTCTCTTTAATTTTAAATAAGGCCTAAACAATACTTTCAAGTTTATAATTTTTATTTTCTCATGAAGTCTGATAGGAAAAGCTTCACCCTTAGGCTCATAGTTGTACCTAAGGAAATTCAACAATGGATCTGAAAGCAGCTTACTGAGGAATGCAGTTAGAACTGAAGAAGAATGTGCTTTTTAAGGAGGAATAACCCTGAGAAAGAGTTTCATAATGTTTAAATTCTGTTGCTTTGACAGAGCCATTCTGACATGGAGTTAGGCTTTCCGCTTCAAAGTTACCAGACAGTGTGCAGACAACCTCACCATCTGCTGAGCGTCACCCCACTGCTAACCAGCCTGGCAATGTCTTTTTCTTCTCTTCTTCCTCCTACTCCCTATCTTTGCCCTGTCAATACCGGATATAATGGCAGATTAGAAATGGGGTGAGGCCTAAGGTAAAAACCAAAGAGAACTGTGCAGAAGGTTGAGGGTTAAATAACATCAGGCAGATCAACCATGTATAACTAGACATTAGTTTACTTTAGTATAAGCATTAAGACAAAATCACTATACCTGCATAATTTGTTGATGACTACACAATATAAAAAGGTGTAAAGTGTGACATCAACACCATAGAATGGTGGTGGGGGATAAGTAAAAGTGTGGATTATTCTTTTGTTTTTGAGACAGATTCTTGCTCTGTCGCCCAGGCTGGAGTGCAGTGATGCAATCTGCCTCCTGGGTTCAAGCGACTCTCCTGCCTCAGCCTCCTGAGTAGCTGGGACTACAGGCGTGCACAACCACGCCTAGTTAATTTTTGTATTTGCAGTAGAGACGGGGTTTTACCATTTTGGCCAGGCTGGTCTCAAATTCCTGACCTCAGGTGATCCACCTGCCTCTGCCTACCAAAGTGTTGGGATTATAGGTGTGAGCCACCACGCCCAGAAAGTATAGAATTTTTGTATATGATTGAAATTAAGTTGTTACCAGTTTAAACAAAATGTTATGAGATGTTTTATGTAAGGTCCGTGGTAACCCCTAAGAATATACCTACCTTTAGTAGATACACAAAAGATAAACAAATGAATCAATACCACTACAAAAAAAAAAAAAAAATTAAATCACAAAGGAAGACTATAAGAGAGGAAGAAAGGAACAAATGAACCTCAAAACAAAACAAAATAATTAAGTCCTTAACTCTCAATAGTTTACCTATAAATGGATTGAATTTCCCAACCAAAAGATCAAGAGTGACCAAATGGATTAAAAGAAAACCCAAGATCTAACAATATCCTGCCTACAAGAAATTCACTTTAGACTTAAAGACATACATAGGCTGAAAGTAAAGGGATGGAAAAAAATATTCCATGCAAATAGTAACCAAAAGAGAGCAGGAGTGCCTTTATTTATATCAGACTAAATAGACTTACAGCCAAAATCTGGCACAGGAGACGAGAAGATCACTACCTAATAATAGAGAGGTCAGTTGATCAAGAGGATATAACAGTTATAAATATATATGCACCCAACATTGAAGCACCTAAATACATAAAGCAAATATTAACAGAACTGAACGGAAAAAATAGATAGCAATACAACAATAGCAGGGTGCCTCAGTACCCCTTTCAACAATGGCTAGATCATCCAGACAGAAAATCAATGAGGAAACAGTGGCCTGAATAACATTATAAACCAAGTGGACCTAACAGACATGTACAGAGCATCTCATCCAATAGCAGCAGAATACGTTGTTCTCCAGCACACATGCAACATTCACCAGGCTAGAGATCATATGTTGGGCCACACAACAAGACTTAACACATTTAAGAAGATTGGGATCAACTCCAGTACCTTTGATCATAATGATACAAAATTAGAAATTAATAACAGGAATTATGAAAATGGACAAATATGTAGAAATTAAGCACACAATCCTGAACAGCCACTGGGTTGAAGAAGAAATCCAAAGAGAAATTAGAGTGTCTTGAGACAAATGAAAATGGATACACAAACCACATTGAGATACCATCTCATGCCAGTTAGCATGGTGCTCATTAAAAAATCAGGAGACAACAGATGCTGGAGAGGATGTGGAGAAATAGGAACGCTTTTACACTGTTGGTGGGAGTATAAATTAGTTCGACCATTGTGGAAGACAGTGTGGTGATTCCTCAAGAATCTAGAACCACAGATACCATTTGACCCAGCAATCCCATTGCTGGGTATATACCCAGAGGATTATAAATCGTTCTGTTATAAAGACACTTGCACACGTATGTTTATTATGACACTGTTCACGATAGCAAAGACAGGGAACCAACCCAAATGCCCATCAGTGATAGACTGGATAAAGAAAATGTGGCACATATACACCATTGAATACTATGCAGTCATAAAAAAGGATGAGTTCATGTCCTTTGCAGGGACATGGATGAAGCTGGAAACCATCATTCTCAGCAAACTAACACAAGAACAGAAAACCAAACACCGCATATTCTCACTCATAAGTGGGTGTTGAACAATGAGAACACATGGACACAGGGAGGGGAATATCACACACCGGGGCCTGGGGAGTGGGGGGCTAGGGGAGGAATAGTGAGGGTGGGGTTAGGGGGTGTTGGGGAGGGATAGCATTAGGAGAAATACCTAATGTTGATGACGGGGTGGTGGATGCAGCAAAACACCATGGCACGTGTATACCTTTGTTAACAATCCTGCATGATCTGCACATGTGCCCCAGAACTTAAAGTATAATAATAATAATAAAAATGGATACACACATACCAAAAGTTACAGGATGCAGCAAAAGCAACTCTAAAGGAAGTTTAGAGCGATAAATGTCTACATTCAGAAGGAAGAAAGATCTTAAATAAACAACCCAATTTCATACCTCAAGAGACTAGAAAAAGAGCAAACTAAGCCCAAAGTCAGCAGAAGGAAGGAGACAAAGATTGGAGCGGAGAGAGACTAAGGAGTCAGTGGAAAAGATCAACGAGACAGATTTGCTTTTTTGAAGACAAACAAAATGGACAAAACCAGCCTTACCAAGAAAAAAGAGAGAACTCAAAGAAATTATAAATGAAAGAAAAGATACAGGCATACCTTGGTTTACTGTGCTTTATTTTACTTTGCAGATACTGCATTTTTTACAAATTGGAGGTTTGTGGCAACCCTGCATGGAGCAAGTCTGCTGGCAGCATTTTTCCAGCATGTGCTCACTGTGTCTCTGTGTCCCATTTTGGTAATTGATACAGTATTTCAGCTTTTTTCATTATTATATCTGTTACGCTGATTGTGATCAGTGATCTTGGATGTTACAATGGTAATTGCTTTGGGGCATCACAGACTCTGCGCATGCAAGAAGGTGAATTTAATCAGTAGATATTGTGTGGGCTCTGACTACTACAGTGAACAGCCTTTCCCTCTCACTGGGCCTCCCTCTGCCCTGAGACACAACAGTATTGAGATTAAATCAATTAATAACCCACAAGGGCCTCTGATTGTTCAAGTGAAAGGAAGAGTTACTCATCTCTCACTTTATTTTATTTTTATTTTTATTTTTTTTTTGAGATGGAGTTTCGCTCTTGTTACCCAGGCTGGAGTGCAATGGCGTGATCTCGGCTCACCGCAACCTCCGCCTCCCGGGTTCAGGCAATTTTCCTGCCTCAGCCTCCTGAGTAGCTGGGATTACAGGGACGTGCCACCATGCCCAGCTAATTTTTTGTACTTTTAGTAGAGATGGGGTTTCACCATGTTGACCAGGATGGTCTCGATTTCTCGACCTCGTGATCCACCCGCCTCGGCCTCCCAAAGTGCTGGGATTACAGGCTTGAGCCACCGTGCCCGGCCTCATCTCTCACTTTAAATCAAAATGTAAAAATGATTAAGCTTAGTGAAGAAGGCATGTTGAAAACCCAGATAGGCCTGTTGTATCAAACAGTCAAGTTGTGAAGGCCAAGAAAACACTCTTGAAGGAAATTGAAAGTACTATTCCCGGTCCAAGTGTGGTGGCTCACGTCTGTAATCCCAGCACTTTGGGAGGCAGAGGCAGGCAGATCATGAGGTCAGGAGATGGAGACCATCCTGGCCAACATGGTGAAACCCTATCTCTACGAAAAATAAATAATTAGCCAGGTGTGGTGGCACACACCTGTAATTCTAGCTACTTGGGAGGCTGAGGCAGGAGAATTGCTTTAACCAGGAGGCGGAGGTTGTAGTGAGCTGAGATTGTGCCACTGCACTCCAGCCTGGGCAACAGAGCAAGACTTTGTCTCAAAAAAAAAAAAAAAAAAAAAAAAGATAAAGCAAAACAGCCTATTGCTGCTATACAGAAGCTTGAGTGCTCTGGCTAGGAGACCAAACCAGCCACAACATTCCCTTAAGCCAAAGCTTAATCCAGAGCAAGGTCTTTCTTCAGTTCTGTGAAGACTGAGAAAGGCAATGCTGTGGAAGGAGAGTTCGATACTAGCAGAGATTAGTTCACGTGATTTAAGGGAAGAAGCCATCTCTATTACATAAAAGTGCAAATTAGCAGCAAATGCTGATGTAGGAGCTGCAGCAAGTAATCCAGAAGATTTAGCTGAGATTATTGGTAAAGGTGGTTACACTAAACATCAGGTTTTCAATGTACAATGAAATAGCTTTATAGACACTTGGTAGCAGAAGGTACCATTGAAGACTTTCACAGCTGGAGAAGAGAGTCAATACCTGGCTTCAAAGTTACAAAGGACAGGCAGATTCTCTGATTAAGGGCTAATACAGCTGATGACTTTAAGCTGAAGTCAGTGCTCATTGACCATTCTGAAAATCACAGGACCCATAAGAATTACATGAAATCTACTGTCTATACTCCATAAATGGAAGAACAGACCCTGAATGACAACACATCTGTTTACAGCATGGTCTGCTGAATATTGGCCGCCTTTGAGACTTAACTGCTCCGAAAAAAAGCTTCCTTTCAAAATATTATTTCTCATTGACGGTGCACATAGCCACCAAGAGCTCTGATGGAGATGTACAGAAGATCAATGTTTTTGTGTCTGCTAACATAACATCCATTCTGTAGCCCGTGGATCAAGGAGTAATTTCAACTTTGTCGTGTTATTGTTTAAGAAATATGTTTTGTAAGGCTATAGCTGTCATAGACAGTAATTCTGATGGATCTGGGCAGGGTTAATTGAAAACTCTCTGGAAATGAGTCACCATTTTAGATGCTATTACAAACATTTGTGATTCATGGAAGGTCAAACTATCAATATGAACAGGAGTTTGGAAGAAGTTGATTCCAGCCTTCATGGATGATTTTGAGAGGTTCAAGACTTCAGTGGAGGAAGGAACTGCAGATGTAGTGGAAATAGCAAGAGAGCTAGAATTAGAAGTGAAGCCTGAAAATGCGACTGAATTGCTGCGATCTTAGGATAAAATTTGAATGGATGAGTACTTGTTTCTTATGGATGAACAACAACAAAAAATTGGTTTCTTAAAGATGGAATCTATTCCTGGTGAAGGTGTGTGAACATTGTTGAAGTGACAACAAAAGATTTTGAATATTTCACAAAGTTAGTTGATAACCAGTGGCAGAGTTTGGGAGGATTGACTCCAGTTTTGAAAAACGTTCTCCTGTGGGTAAAATGCTGCCAGACAGTATTGCCCACTACAGCAAAATCTTTCATGAAAGGAACAATCAATGCATTAAACTTGTCTTATTTTAAGAAATTGCCACAGCCACCCCAACCTTCAGCAACCACCAACCTGATCAGTCAGCAGGCATCAGTATTGAGACAAGACCTTCCATCAGCAAAAAAAATTATGACTCAATGAAGACTTAGATGATTGCTATCATTTTTTACCAATAAAGTATTTTAAAGGTATGTGCATTGTTGTTTTAGATACAGTGGTACACTTACTAGATACACTTACTACAGTATTGTGTAAACATAAGTTTCATATGTACTGGGAAACTGAAAAATGGATATGACTTGTTTTATTGTGGTATTTGCTCTGTTGTGGTGGTTTGGAACTGAATGTGCAGTGTATCAGAGGTATACCTGTTTACAGCTAATACCAAAGAAATAGAATCCTAGGAGACTACTGTGAATAATTAAATACCTACAAATTGCATAACCTGGAAGAATGGATCAATTCCTAGAAACATACAACCTACAAAGACTGAATTATGAAAAAATAGAAAATATGAACAGACCAAATAAGTAAGGAGATTAAATCAGTAATCAAAAACCTCCAACAAAGAAAAACCCCAAACCAGATGGCTTCTTTGGTGAGTTCTACTATGCCTTTAAATAAAAATTAACACCAATCCTTCTCAAACTCTCCCAAGAAATTCAAGAGGAGGGAACACTTCCAAATTCATTTTGTTAGCCCTGCAACAGCCACATACCAAAGCCAGAGAAGGACAATACAAGAAAATTCCAGACCAATATCACTGATGAACATAGATGTAAAAGTTTGCAACAAAATACCAGCAAACCTAATTCAACAGCACACTAAAAACATCATACACCGTAATCAATAAAATGTATCTTTGAGATGCAAGGAAGGTTCAAATATATGCAAATTAGTACATGTGAGATACCACATTAACAAAATGAGGGATAAAAGTCATATGATCATCTCAATAGCTGCAGAAAAAGTATTTCACAAAATTCAACATCCTTTCATGATAAACACTATTAACAAATCGGGTTTAGAAAGCATATAGCTCAACATAATAAATGCTCACAACTAACATCATACTCAATGGTGAAAAGGTAAAAAGCTTTTCTTCTAAAACCAAGAACAAGAGAAGGATGACCGCACTCACCACTTCTGTTATCCATAATACTAGAAGTCCTAGCTCGAGCAATTAGGCAAGAAAAAGAAATGAAAGGCATCCAAATTAGGGAGAAGCTAAATAGTTTCTATTTGCAGCTGTCATGATCTTATAAAAGAACCCTAAAGATGCCACAGTTAGAACTAATAAATACAGCAAAGTTGCAAGATAAGCATTATCATACAAATATTAGTTGCATTTCTGTATACTGACTACTATCCAGAAATTAAGAAAACAATTCTATTTACAATAGCATCAAAAAGAATAAAATAGGAATAAAATGAACCAAGGATGTGAAAGATCTGTACGTTGAAAACTGTAAAATGTTAATGAAAGAAATTGAAGGCTAAGGCAGAAGGATTGCCTGATTTCAGGAGTTTGAGGTTGCAATAAGTCATGATTATGCCACTACACTGCAGCCTGTGCAACAGAGTGAGGGAAAAAAAAAAAAAAAAGAAATTGAAGAAGACAGAAATAAATGGAAAGGTATCCTCTGTTCAAAGAATGGAATAATTAATCTTGTTAAAATGCCCATGCTACTGAAACCAATATACAGATTCAATATAATGCCTGTCAAAATTTTAGTGGCATTTTTCACAGATATAAGAAAAACAATCCTATGATTTGTATGGTGGTTTTTTATACTCACAAAAGAGCCCAAGTAACCAAAGCAATCTTGAGAAAGAAGGATAAAGCTGGAGACACCTCTTCCTGGTTTCAAACTACATTGCAAAGCTATAGTAATTAAAACAGTACAGAATTGGCCTAAAAACAGCCACTAGGACCACTGGAACAGAACAGAAAGACTAGAAATTAACCCAAACATATATGGTCAACTAATCTTTTACAAGGGTGCCAAGAATACACAAAGGGAAAAAGATCATCTCTTCAATAAATAGTGTTGGGAAAACTGGATATCCATATGCAAAAGATTGAAATTAGACCCTTGATTTACAACATATACAACAATTAACTTCAATTGAATTAAAGACAATTAAATGTGAGATCTGAATTCATAAAACTCTTGGAAAAAAACATGAGCAAACAGCTTGACATTGGTCTTGGCAAAGACTTTTTTGGCTATGACAAAAGCAAAGGCAACAAATGCAAAAATAACGAAATGGGACTACATTAAACTAAAAAACTTCTGCACATCAAAGGCAACAATCAACAGAATTAAAAGGCAGCCTACAGAATGGGAGAAAATATTTGAAAGCCATATGTTTGATAAGGAGTTAATATCCAAAATATATAAGGAATTCACATAAAGGATTTCACACAGCTCATTAACAAGAAAACAAAAAGCCCAATTAAAAAACTGGCAAAGGACTTGAATAGATATTTTCCCAAAGAAGATATACAAATGGCTGACAGGCATGTGAAAAGCTGCCCAGCATCATTAATCATGAGAGAAATGCAAGTCAAAACCACCATAAGATATCACTTTGCACCTGTTATAATGGTTTGTATCAAAATGACAAGAGATAGTAAGTGTTGGTGAGGGTATGGAGAAAAGAGAATCTTTGTATAGTGTTGGCAAAAGTATCAATCAGTACAGCCATTATCAAAAAACAGTATGGAGGTTCTTCAAAAAGTTAAAAATAGAGCTACCATATCCAGCCAACCCACTTCTCGGATGAAAATGAAATCTGTCTCAAAGAGACATCTGCATCCTATGTTCATAACCGCACTATTCACAGTAGCCAAGATATGGAAGCAGCCAAAGAATGAATAAAGAAAATGTGATGTGTATACACAATGGAATATTGTTTGCCCGTGAAGAAGAAGGAAATCCTGCCATCTGCAATAGCAGGAAAGAACCTGGAGGACATGATAGTTAGTAAAATAAGCCAAACACAGCGCGACAAGTGTTGTTTTGTCTACTTATATGTGGAATCTAAGAAAGTGTAGAATGGTGGTTGCCAGGGGCTACGGGGTGAGGGATTAGGGGAGTTAGTAGTCAAAGTGTACAAACTTTTGGTTTTAAGATGAGTAAGTTCAGTGGATCTAATGTTCAACATGGTGAATGTAGTTAATAATGCTGTGTTTACTTAAAATTAGATAAGAAGATAGATTTTAAGTGTCATCCGTGCAGTAACACACAAAGATAACTCTGGGTGTCAGTGGATATGTTGGTCAATTTGATTGTGGTAATCAGTACCCACTGTATGTATATATATCAGATCATCATGATGTACCCCTTGTATATGTGCAACTTCTATTTGTTAAATAAGCATTTTAAAATTTTACAAAAGATGTTTACAAGCCATGCTTACTCGTCTTGAGAAAAGCCATCAGTCATTCAAAGCAAAGCATCCTTTTTTTTTTTTGAGAAAGAGTCTCAGGCTGGAGTGCAGTGGCACCATCTCAGCTCACTGCAACCTCTGCCTCCCAGGTTCAAGCGATTCTTGTGCCTCAGCCGCCCGAGTAGCTGGGATTACAGGTGTGTGCCACCATCCCCAGCTGATTTTTGTATTTTTAGTAGAGAGAGTTTTACCATGTTGGCCGGGCTGGTCTCAAACTCCCGACAAGATCAAGTGATCTTGCCCACCTCGGCCTCCCAAAGTTTGAGATTACAGGCATGAGCCACTGCACCCAGCCTCAAGATTTTACTTATATTTTAAATGTCTGCATCTTGCATTTCAATTCTTATTCTCCCTAGAAGCTAACAGCATTGACAGGGTTATGACTTGTGGTAGAAATATTTGGGCCTGTGGAGGATAAATTCATATAGTTTGAAGAAAAGAATCTGCTTATGAATATCAATTTATTATAATTAGGCCCAAAGAAAGAAACCAAAAGTCTTAATATTTTCTTAGTGATGAAGTGGAGGAAATAACTGACAAAGTAATTTTGGGTCTTTGCTAGAGATGTTTCATATCAAGGAGGGAAAACACTTTCTTTGACAACCAACTAGTATGTATAGCTTAAGATTATGACTGTGTTCCACAAGAAATAGGTTATACTTCTGAAGTCTGCAAATCTGAAGGTAACTTGTTCCAAACTAGCTAGGACATTTTTACGATGATATGATACAGACCAGCAATAAGACTAACAGAAAGGGGGCTTCACCCAGGAAGAGTTAGGATTTATGGTCCCAGTATGCCCAAGTTTTACATACTGTGAACTTTGCTAACTTTCACTTTTATCAACAAGCTGTGACTCTCCAGCACAAAGCTTTGAGTAACAAGCATGCATATATTAAAAAACAAACAAACAAACAAACAAAAAAACTATACTGATGATTTGGGGGAGAGCACCACATACCCTTAAAGTTTTTACAGCATAGACTTTTTAGTAATTCTTTTTTTTTTTTTTTTTTGAGACTGAGTTTTGCTCTTGTTACCCAGGCTGGAGTGCAATGGTGCGATCTTGGCTCACCGCAACCTCCGCCTCCTGGGTTCAGGCAATTCTCCTGCCTCAGCCTCCCGAGTAGCTGGGATTACAGGCACGTGCCACCATGCCCAGCTAATTTTTTGTATTTTTTAGTAGAGACGGGGTTTCACCATATTGACCAGGATGGTCTCGATCTCTTGACCTTGTGATCCACCCGCCTCGGCCTCCCAAAGTGCTGGGATTACAGGCTTGAGCCACCGTACCCGGCCGACTTTTTAGTAATTCTTACGAGGGGATGATTATGGGAATTTTATTTTATTTTTTTTTTTTTTTGAGACGGAGTTTCGCTCTTGTTACCCAGGCTGGAGTGCAATGGCGCGATCTCGGCTCACCGCAACCTCCGCCTCCTGGGTTCAGGCAATTCTCCTGCCTCAGCCTCCTGAGTAGCTGGGATTACAGGCACGCACTACCATGCCCAGCTAATTTTTTGTATTTTTAGTAGAGACGGGGTTTCACCATGTTGACCAGGATGGTCTCGATCTCTTGACCTTGTGATCCACCCGCCTCGGCCTCCCAAAGTGCTGGGATTACAGGCTTGAGCCACCGCGCCCGGCCGATTATGGGAATTTTATACACACACACACATATATATGTATATATGCTCCAAAAATATTGCCAAAAATAATGAAGAACTGGAAAGTCCTCCATGGTCAGAGTTAAGGTCAGGGTCAGGGATGAATGTTGCATTAGTTGGTAATAAAAAGCAGCCATTGTGCAGTTTGACAGGCTTGTGTGAATATCCTGCTTTGTAGCTGAGTGTTCTTGCTTGTTGATCTGCTTCCCCACCACCACACTTTTTTTTTTTTTAAACTGGTGGTTGAGAGGCGCCTCCAAGCCTACTTACTTCATTTCCCACTTCCTCGTTAGTTTTTTGGGCTTTGTAAAATGGCCCCCGACTCTCATGGCTTCTGGCTGTTTGTAAATGAGAACTGTCCACCTTTCTCCTCCCCAGTCAAGGACGTTGCTAAACCTGTCATTCTCAACGGGAAGCTCCTTCCACTTCTTTCTTGCCGGTTCACTATCAGTCATTTCCTGAGACTGACATCACAGAAGAGTCATTAGATTTAAGCCCTGGTTTCATCAATTACTGGACCTGTTGTGATTCTAGACAAGGTTCTTAACTTTAATTTTCCGTGACCTTTTTTTCCCTTTGACATCCCAGACCGAGGTATTGCCTTTTGCATTTACTGCTCATTTCTACCTTTATTAATATTCCATTTTCCTGTGTTGATAGTATATGCTGTGAACCCCAGGAGAAGTCAACATTACTATGCTCTTGGGTAAAACTGAGAGAGAGAAAGACATGAATTTGAGGCCATTGGGGCATGAGTTGCAGAGAGGCATAAATGCGAGGCAGAAAATAAGTTATGAGTGAGAATACAACTTAAGAATAGCTCTTGTAAATTTCTGGCAACAAAAAGATACTGTGGATAGGGCCAGGCATGGTGGCTCATGTTTGTAATCCCAGCACATTGTGAGGCTGAGGCAGGAGGATCACTTGAGGTCGGGAATTTGAGACCATCTTGGCCAACATGGTGAGACCCTGTCTCTACTAAAAATACAAAAATTAGCCAGGCATGATGATGCACACCTGTAATTCCAGCTACTCGGGAAGCTGAGGCAGGAGAATCGCTTGAACCCGGGAGGTGGAGGTTGCAGTGAGCCGAGATCGCATCATTGCACTCCAGCCTGGGTGACAGAGTGACACTCTGTCGCAAAAAAAAAAAAAAAAGATAATCAGGATAATTAGAGTTGAAAATTTACATAAGGCATCACTCACTTAGAATTAGGATTCAATCACATTTTATGGAAAACTCAAATGAGAGTTGCCTAAACATGAAAGAAGTTCAGAGGTAAGTAGTTCGGGGCTTGTATGGCAAATCTCAGGTTCCTTCTCACATTCTTTTCTCCATCCTTGGTGCTGGCCGACCTGCCAGACGTCTTCTCGTGACCACAAGATGCTTCTCGTGTTCCCGGACCAAACTGAGGATCGGCTGCTATTTCTCGTGGCCCAATAAAGAGATGCAGATGAACTGGGGAGGAAGAGAGTTTTTTATTTCTGCAACTGGTTATAGGGAGAAGGCCTGGAAATTATTGACAGACCAACTCAAAATTACAGTTTTCCAGAGCTTATATACCTTCTAAGCTATGTCTACGTATGTGTGCGTTCATCTAAAGACACAGTGATTAACTTCTTTTCAGCTATAACTAAGGTCTTAGTCCTGAAGACCTTCCTCCTCAGCTTCAGTAAATTTACCTAATCTAAATGGATCCAGGTGCTGGGGTGATAACCCTTATCTTGTCTCCTGCTGAATCAAGGAGGTTTGGGGAGCTCCTTCAGACTCCCAATAAACTTGTTTGTGGAGGCCTGGGGAGTTTCTTCAGACCCACGATAAAACTTGTTCAATCCTAAATGGGTCCTGTTAAGAATTCCTTTGTTGTCAAGCTTTAAGGCCCAGGAAGGGCCTAGGTAGAACTCTTGGTGGGCTTTTGTTACATTCCGGCCTTTGTATAAGGGCTCTGGCTTTTTTAGCTTTTGATACTTAACTTGACCACTCAGTCAGTACTGAAATGGTTGTTATGGAGGCCTGCCTCAGTGAGACCTGGCCTGCCACACTCGTGCTCCGGCTGTTATGTCCACGTTCCAGGGTGGAAGAAAGAGAATGGCAAAAGTACGGATGTCTCAGCTGAATCCGTTTGCTTGAAAGAGTTTCCCTGGCTTTCTCTACTTGTAAACTTCTGCTTACATTTCCTTGAACACTTCTAGAAACCAAGGAGGTTGGGAGAGCTTTAGGCTGAGGACATTGTCATCCCAAATAACCACCCCCGCCCCAACGCCGCCTTTTTTTTTTTGAGATGGTGTCTTGCTGTGTCCCCAGGCTAGAGTGCAGTGGTGCGATCTTGGCTCATTGCAGCCTCCGCCTGCCGGGTTCAAGTAATTCCCCTGCCTCAGCCTCCCAAGTAGCTGGGACTGAGCCGCCACCCCCAGGTAATTTTTTGTATTTTAGTAGAGATGGGGTTTCATCATGTTAGGATGGTCTCAATCTCTTGACCTCAACCTCCCAAAATGCTGGGATTATAGGCATGAGCCACCGTGCCTGGCCCCCCAAATAGCACATTTTTTTTTGTTTCTTCTTTTTTTAAAATATATATTGGTTTTTAAAATTTTTATTTATTTATTTTTATTGCATTTTGGGGTACATGTGAAGAACATGCAAGATTGTTGCATAGGTACACACATGGCAGTGTGATTTGCTGCCTTCCTCCCCTTCACCTGTATCTGGCATTTCTCTCCATGCTATCTCTCCCCAACTCCCCACCCCCTGCTGTCCCTCTATTTCCCCCCGACAGACCCCAGTGTGTGATGCTCCCCTCCCTGTGTCCATGTGTTCTCATTGTTCAACACCCGCCTATGAGTGAGAACATGCGGTGTTTGATTTTCTGTTCTTGTGTCAGTTTGCTGAGAATGATGGTTTCCAGGTTCATCCATGTCCCTACAAGGGAATGAGCTCATCGTTTTTGATGGCTGCATAGTATTCCATGGCGTATATGAATAGCACATTTTTAAGTCAGGAAGTGGGAAGACTCGATATTGTGTAGGCAACTCACAGTCCCTTCCACCATAGTGGACCGGGACAGAGATACCTGGATGATGGTTTTGCTAGAGTTGAGCTTAAACAATCTCGTGGATCCCTCTGCTAAAGCTACTTTTGTATTTTCTAACTTTCTCTAATTCAGAGCAAAAGTTTTGTATTATTTTATGAATGTTTCTTAACAGGCTCATCGTTTCTGGTGTTTTGCTGCAATTCTGCAGTAGTGTGATATATTTGGTGGACAGATTTGGGGCCACCAGGCTTTGAATAGCAGCGTTGCTACTTAGAAGCTGACAGGTTACTGAACCTTATATGCATCCATAGGGAATAATTTTTTTTTTTTTTGAATTTTTGAATTTTTGAGATGGAGTCTCACTGTCACCAGGCTGGAGTGCAGTGGTGCGATCTCAGCTCACTGCAACCTCTGCCTCCTGGGTTCAAGCGATTCTCCTGTCTTGGCCTCCTGAGTAGCTGGGACTACAGGCGTACAGCACCACACCCAGCTAATTTTTGTATTTTTATTAGAGACAGGGTTTTCATCATATTGGCCAGGATGGTCTCGATCTCTTGACCTCGTGATCCACCTACCTCAGCCTCCCAAAATGCTGAGATTGCAGGCGTGAGCCATCCTGCCTGGTGGGAATAATGTTATTATAAATAATTATTTTACTGAATCTTATATGCAGCATAGGGAATAATGTTATTATAAATAATGATTTTTGGACTGAGGCAGTTTTTTTAAGAATTCAAGTGAAAGATCACATTACTTTACATGAGGACCAGAAGACACATTCAAAAGATACGGTTGATTCTCTTTGTTAACCTATGTAATCATAAGTGTCCAAATACGGAACAAAAGAAACAATATGTCCAAGAAACATTTTTTTCTTTCTTACTTAATACTAAAAGCCCCTTGATCTGTTTGCTATATTCTAGTCACAAGTGAATTTTAAGAAAGTTGAGGTCGTGTTGGTAACTCCATGTCAATACTACTTTTTGCTAATAACTGCAAGACCAGGAATGGTCCCTCATTACTTTCATCTTGGCTTTCAAAAGCGCCTATTGTGATTTTTCTTCTGAAACAGTATGAAATAACCTTTTTCCTGAAAGAAAAATCTCCTTTCTATGGTTCTTTCTTCTGAAACAAGGCTGTCCCTCTCTGAGCCTCCAGCTAGAATAATTTCCTCTGAGATACTCTTATCTAGGAGGATTGTGGTGAGGTCACAATGCCTCAGCTGATTTCAGTTAATTTTCTTGAGCTGAATCAAATGAATGTCTTAACAAGTTGTCCTTTAAAAGGATAGATGTGTTTTTATACAAAACTTGCATCTAAATGAAACCACCAGACTTCTTCATACAATATAACGAAGCCTTGGTATTCCAGGGATTTGGCATCTAAGTGCACAGGCACTCAATAAATATTGGAGGGAGGCCGGGCGCGGTGGCTCAAGCCTGTAATCCCAGTACTTTGGGAGGCCGAGGCGGGTGGATCACAAGGTCAAGAGATCGAGACCATCCTGGTCAACATGGTGAAACCCCGTCTCTACTAAAAATACAAAAAATTAGCTGGGCATGGTGGCGCGTGCCTGTAATCCCAGCTACTCAGGAGGCTGAGGCAGGAGAATTGCCTGAACCCAGGAGGCGGAGGCTGCGGTGAGCTGAGATTGCGCCATTGCACTCCAGCCTGGGTAACAAGAGCGAAACTCCGTCTCAAAAAATAAATAAATAAATAAATAAATAAATAAATAAATAAATAAATATTGGAGGGAAGGAGGATGGTGGAAAGAAAGAAAGTGGGAGCAGGGAGCATTAGGGGGAGAAATAATTGCTTCTTCCTGGGGATAGGTTTCACTTTTAATTGGGAAGAAGAAAGTGAAATTGTATTACTTTCAAACTTGAGGACCCGGAATATAACTTATGATTTATGTTTTCTTCCTTTTATTTACATCTTAATGATAAAGACACTCATTGGCCAAGACCCAGAGAAAATAGTTTACCGATAGTTTATACGTATTTGTTTTTTTTTAAAAAAAAAAATCACAGAATCCATGGAAAATCTGGAGAATTTGTTTCTGGTTACAATACTCAGAAAATGCATGCATTTAAGTTTTGCTTCTGAATAGACATATTCTGCTAAGCAAGCAGTCTCTCTTAGATCGCTTGCTGAGCACATATGCTTTCCTTATGCTGATTCTTAAAGTGTCCGCATTTGGTTGGTGGCTTTAGTTATAAGAGACTAGCTTTTAACATAGCCAGAAGAAGCGGATGTGAACCACCGGAAATAACACTGATCATATACAGTACTTAGAAGACAGTGGTTGCCCAACGTTTTTGATCGCAGGATTTCTTGACATTTATCACTGTGCCAACAAAAAGAGAAAGTAGGAACCTGGGGAGGACTTAGAGGAAGCATGGGCAGCTGCCAGCCTGGGCAGATGGAAGAAGATCAGATCCTAGTTTGAGCCCCAAACCCTGGTGAGTAAGAACAAGTGTTCAGGATTTCAAGGGGCCCAGTAGGCAATTGTGAGAAAAAATTTGGAAGTCCTGAACTTGCCCAAATTATAGGGGTTAGGTGAGAAAAGGTAATCCAGGGGGTAATTTTTTTTTCCTGCTTTTTGGTATTAACCGTATTTTCTTTAACAATTATATATATTACTTAAAGGAAAAAACTCTAGGTTTTATCTATTCCTGACTAAATGTCAGCGTTAATATGAATTTGCTCCTTTTGTACAAAGTACGTTGTTTTCATTTATAGATTGCCATTAGGATACCTTGGTAATGACATTGAGTTATGATGCAGATATTTCAAAGTTTATTTGTTTATTTATTTATTTTTTTTGAGACGGGGCTTGCTCTGGTGTCCTGGCTGGAGTGCAGTGGTGTGATCTTGGCTCACTACAGCCTCAACCTTTGGGGCTCAAGCAATCCTCCCACCACAGCCTCACAGGTAGCTGGAACTACAGTTGCGCACCGTGATGCCTGGCTAATTTTTGTATTTTTTGTAGAGATGGGGTCTCAACCATGTTGCCCAGACTGGTCTCGAACTTCTGGACTCACGAGATCCGCCCACCTCAGCCTCCCCAAATGCTGGGATTACAGGCATGAGCCACCACATCTGGCCCAAAGTTTAAATAACTTAATGAATAAGGTTTAGATGATGCCAGGTGTCCCTTTTTTCTCTGGGGAACTGGCTCCTACTTAGATAGCTTATGACCATCAGTGGGACATTATAGCCTAGAAGCAGAAACACTCACGTCAATGTGATTTATGGCTAAGTTGGCACTCGACATCAGTGAGATAGGAGGAGTAATATATTAAATGGTGCATGGGAAATTGATTGTTCATTCAGAAAATAATTGAAATGGATCTGTACTTCATTTCGTACACAAAAATCAATTTCAGATAGATTAAGGGACTTAAATTATAAAAGGCAAAACTTTAAAATTTTTGAAAATAGTACAGGAAAATAGCTTTATGACCTTGGAGGAGGGAAGGATTTCTTAAACGAAACACAAAGAGTGTTAGCTATAAGGCAAAGGTTTGGTTTGCCTTAAAATCAAGGAAATCGAGGCAGGTGGATCATGAGGTCAGGAAATCAAGATCATCCTGGCCAATATGGTGAAACTCATCTCTGCTCGGGAGGCTGAGGCAGGAGAATCACTTGAACCCAGGAGTCAAAGGCTACAGTGAGCTAAGATTGCACCACTGCACTCCAGCCTGGGCAACAGAGCGAGAACTGTCTCAAAAAAAAAAAAAAAAAAAAAAAAATCAGGGAAATTACTTCATCAAAAGACATCAGTAAAAGAGTAGGAGAGAAAAACCACACACTGGGAGAAAATATGTGCCATACATTTGTATGGCCGTCACTCCTGAAGTCACAACTGAAGCATACCCTGAGAATGACTCTGGTCTAAGAATGTGTGTTTGCAGTTCTCAGCTGAGGAACCTGGGAGTGGCCAATCCAGAGATTCATTCCTTATCTATGAGGAACATCTGAACTCCCGGCCCATTTTGGATTAAAGGAAGGTTGCGAGATGAAGGTTGCAGGAGGGGCGCAAAGCAAAAATTCTATATAAACTGCATGCTGTTTATAAATGGTAGTGATTCTCCCGTCCAGCCTGCCACTACTGGGCTGCCACGTAGGTAAGTCCCCTTGAGAAGCCTTATATTTCATTTGCTGGCTCTGGGTCTCTTCTTCGGGCTCTGGAACCTGGTGCTATCCCTATCAAATTCAATAGGGGTCCAGCACAATAACATGTAACTGACAAATAATTAGGAAACAGAAACCTGTCTTTTAGAACGTGCGCCTTCTCTTCACCAAAAGCACTGTAAAATGAGTTAAGAAGTAAGCCATAAATACTTGAGGAAGATAACTTGCCATACATGTAACTGACAAATTAATAAAGGGAAAAAGTACTCTGCAGAAAAATGAACAAAAGCTTTCAGTAGAAACTACACAGCAGTGGAAATGTGAGGCTGGGCATGGTGGCTCACACCTGTAATCTCAGCACTTTGGGAGGCCTAGACAGATGGATTGCTAGAGCCCAAGAGTTTGAGACTAGCCTGAGCAACTTGGCAAAACCCCATCTCTACAAAAAATACAAAAATTAGCTGGGTCTGCTGGCAGGAACCTGTGGTCCCAGCTACTTGGGAGGCATAGGTGGGAGGATTGCCTGAACCTGGGAGGTAGAGGTTGCAGTGAGCTGTAATCATGCCATTACACTCCAGCTTGGGCAACACAGTGAGACCCTGTCTTAAAAAAAGAAAAAAGAAAAAAAAAGAAATACGAACGGTCAATAAAAATGTGAAACTACTTAACTTCATTAGTAGTCAGGGAAATGCAAATAAGAAGCACCAGGTGATACTATTTTACACTCTCCAGGGCAGCCAAAACTTTAAAGTCTTAAAAAGCAACCATACAGATGTAGAGTCACAAACAGGAACCCTTAGACACTGCTGATGGCATTTGAATTATTACAGCCACTTTGGAGAACTCTGCAGCCTTGTCAGGAAGTTGAAGCTGTGTATAATCTACAACACTGTCCACACTCCAGAGCAGTGCTCCTCAAGCCTGCCATCATATATTAGCATCCCTAAAGGAGCGTGTTGGAAATACTTACACCTGGCCCTTTCCCCAGACCTGTGATTCCCAAATGGTATGCCAAGATACCCTGGGGAACCACAGCAAACTCACAGAAGAATATGGGATATCTTGAATATTCAAGAACACAGTGATACCTGGCATCTGTTGAACACAATGTGAATTACTAGCTCAAGATAGTTCAGTTTCGTCTCAATGGTAACCCATGGAGCATCCCTTTCAATTATGCAAAGCTGGGTTTTCAGTGGTTGCTGTAACTAAAAGCAGATACCATGAAAATCAATGTGGAGGAGGTAATAAGGGTGGTAGACTCCAATATGATTACAAAGTTTGAGACATTGTATAGTGCCTAAAACAAGTGCACACATTCCATTAGTAAGTAAGTGAGGTTACTTAAGAATGAAGTAAAACTTTTTCTATTTTTTTTTTGAATTTTTCTTTCTTTTAATGAAAATGTAACTAAAACAGTTCCCACAAACACAAGCTTGCCCATTAAAAAAAGGCAAAAACCACAATTACTTTTGCACTAATGTATAATATTTTGGAAAAGGATAAAGGCAGATGACAAAAGAAAAAATTGGCAAATTCAACTTCATTAAAACGTAAAATTTTTGTGCTCCAAAGGTCTCTATAAAGAAAATGAAGGGCAACCCACAGAATGGGAGAAAAAATGTACAAATCATCTGATAAGGGACTTATATCCAGAATATATAAATAACTTTTTTTCTCCAGCCTTGACTATTACTGGCTGTGTGATTTTATATATATATGTATGTGTATATATATATATATATATATATATATATATATATTATTGCGCTTTAGGTTCTGGGGTACATGTAAAGAACATGCAGAATTGTTGCATAGGTACATACATGGCAAGGTGATTTGCTGCATCCCCATCACCTATAGCTGGCATTTCTCCCCATGTTATCCCTCCCAACTCCCTGCTCCCCACTGTTCTTCCCCTAGTCCCCCCCGACAGACCTCAGTGTGTGACGCTTTCCTCCCTGTGTCCATGTGTACTCATTGTTCAGCACCCGACTATGAGTGAGAACATGCAGTGTTTGATTTTCTGTTCTTGTGTCAGTCTGCTGAGAATGATGGTTTCCAGGTTCATCCATGTCCCTGTAAAGGACACGAACTCATTGTTTTTTATGGCTGCATAGTATTCCCTGGTGTATATGTGCCACAGTTTCCCTGTCCAGTCTATCATCGATGGGTATTTGGATTGGTTCCAGGTCTTTGCTATTGTATTTGGATTGGTTCCAGGTCTTTGCTATTGTAAACAGTGCTGCAGTGAACATATGTGGATTTATCCACCTGTGGTCTTTGTGGTTGATGACTTTCAGATTGGGTCTCTGCGTAGACGTCCTTTATGTTGCTGATGAAGTTATTTATTTCTGTTCCTTAGTTTTCCTTCTAACAGTTAGGTCCCCATGCTGTAGGAGTACTGGAGGTCCACTCCAGACCCTGCTTGTCTAGGGATCACCTGCAGCAGCTGCAGAACAGTAAGGGTTGCTGCCAGTTTCTTCCTCTGTGATCTTCATCCCAGAAGGAGACCCGCCAGATGTCAGCCTGAGCTCTCCTTTATGAGGTGTCTCTTTGGTAATAGGGGGAGTTGGGGAGCTGCTTGAGGAGACAGTCTGTCCCTTACAGGAGCTCAGGTGCTGAGCTGTGAGCTCTGTTGTTCTCTTCAGAGTTGCTGTGCTTGCTGTGAGACTCTCAATCCAGAGTGTTTCAGATTGCTGATCTTTGTGGGGGTGGGACCAGCCGAGCCAGATCACCTGGCTCCTTGTTTCAGTCCCCTTTTCTTGAGTTGAACGGGCGACTCTGTCTCACAGGTGGTCCAGTCGCCTGTTGAAACAGCGCCTGGATTTGTGTGAGTTTTTGTGCGGAGACCTGCTGCGCCGGCTGAAACAGCCACGCTGGAGAGTTCTAGCGCTTTTCCACCTGGGAATCTCCTGGTCTGTGGGCAGTAAATATTCGTTTGAAAATGTGGTGATCACTCACCCTTTGTGTTTTCCCTGGGAACTGCAATCCAGAGCTGTTACTGTTTGGCCATCTTGGATCTATAATTCAAAATAAAACTTTTTCTTTCGTAATTTCATACAGATTTTTCAAACAGCTGCTGCATTGTTAGGACATAAAGACTTGTTAAGTTGGATCTTGACCTAACTAGTTAAATGGTATTGTTAGGAATTTGTTCTAGGGATGCATAGGACCCTGAAAAAAATTGATTCACCTAGTAGTGTCCCTTGAACCAAGAATATTTGGGAATCTGTTTCCCAAATTAGTTAACTCAGAATATTTGGAGATGGAGTCTCTATGTTTTTAAAAAGCTCCCCAAGGGATTCTAATGGGTTCCTATGGTTGAGAACTACTGCTTGAGAAACTCTTACACATGTGACTTAGGCTAATGCTACTCAGATTGTACCTGGGGGCCAGCACTGGTTTGCAAATTATTTCCTACAGATCTGCAGCAAGTTAAGTAGTTTATTTTAATCATACTTTCAGTGAATAATGGTATAGTTTTTGTAACCTTTTGTCTTCTGATTAAATTTATTGAAATATAATTTTATTTCAAATTTAATAATGGAAAAATTTAGGCTTGTATTTTGTGCTTTTTTCCTCATATTTTTAAAATGTGATTTTACAGCTTTACTGATGTATAATTGACATATAATAAACCACATATTTAAGGAGTACAATTTGATCGATTTTGACATATGTATATACTTGTGCAATCAAGATAATAAACATATCCATCACTCTGTATTTTCTCATCCCTTTGTAATCTCTCCCATTTGCAACCCCTACATCCCTTCATAATTCTCCACCCAAGTTCCTGACCAGTGCAACCACTGATCTGCCTATTGTTGCTATAGATTAGTTTGCATTCTCTAGAATTTCATATAAATGGAATTTTACTGAATGTACTCTTGTTTTTGTCTGGCTTCTTTTACTTAGCGTAATATTTTGCAATTCAGCCATATTGTTGCATATATCAGTAGTTCACTCCTTTTCATTGCCAATTAGTATTCCATTGTGTGGATGTGCCACAACTTAGTTTTTTATTCATTTGGTGGATATTTGAATTGTTTGTATTTGGTAGCCATGAACATTTGTGTATAAATCTTTATATGATCACATGTTTTTGTTTGTCTGAGATAAATAAATACCTAGGAGTGGAATGGTTCGTCCACATGGCAGGAATATGCATATAGTAATTTATTTTTATTGTATTTCACAAATAAAAGCATTATCCCACCAAAGATTAGAAATAAAACTCTTTCAGGCTGGGCACGGTGGCTCATGCTTGTAATCCTAGCACTTTGGTAGGCCAAGGTGGGCAGATCACCTGAGGTCGGGAGTTCAAAATCAGCTCAGCCTGGGAGGCAGAGGTTGCAGTGAGCTGAGATCACACCAGTGCACTCCAGCCTGGGAGACAGAGCGAGACTCCATCTCAACAAAAAAAGAAAGAAAACTCTTTCTTCAGCAAATGTGTTTTGAAAAGTATTAGCCCAAGTGGAATGCACAAGTGTTTATAGCGACATTGTTTATAATAGCAAAAGACTGGAAAGAATCCAATTATCCATTGTCAGGAATATGGATTATTAATATGAAGTATATATCCAGTAGACTACTTTATAGCAATGAAAACTACATTGTTATGAATGTAGAAAATGAATGAATGAATATACAGAATGAATGAATAAACAATTTAAAGTTGAATTCCAAAAGCAAATTGCAAAAGAATGCATGTGGATTTCATCATATGAATTTTACAACAGTATTTTATTAAAATATTACACAGCATTTTATTTTTAGAAACATATATGTTTACTATATATATATATAGTATATATCTATATATATACTATATATATAGAGAGAGAGGGAGTAAACAATAAAATGGTGATACAGAATGCAGCATAGTGTTTAGTTGGGGAGTGGCTGAGGGTACAATGAGATAGGACCAGGACAGGACAGACAGAGGCCTTTGAGGCTAATGGGTCTTGATCCCTTTCTTAAACTACAGGAATTCATTTTAATGTTACAGTTTGTGCTTATATTTTATCATAAATTTGTTGTGCATATTCACTATATAACCACAAAATACAGAAAAATCTCTCTAAACAGTTGAAAGGGGAGTTTATTAAACAAATAGAGGTACCAATTCCAAACCATCAGGGTTAGAAAAAAATCTAGGCTTTAAGTAAATATATAGCTAAATAGTAGGCTATTGGTTATCACCTTAGAAAAAACCCAGGGTATTATACCAGGTCATCATAGAATATTTAGTTAAGAAGTATAGAAAATATGATATGCTTATCATTCAAATGAATAGCATGTAATGCGACGAGTAGGGAGCCTTTCTTCTAATGAGGTGAATGGCCACCTACGTCTTGGATAAGTCTGAGGAAAGCCTTTACATGAGAGGAAGGAACAGCCTGCCAGTGTTCAATCTGAGACTTTCCAAGGTCGTAAGAGAAGAGGATTGGGACTGATATTTAACAAGCATTTACTGTGTCTAAGGCATTTTGGTCTGAATTTTATATCTCTTATCTCATATGCTTTCCTTTTAGGGCTAGGCTATTCTTACCTTTAAAGTAGATGTTATTATTCTCATTTTACACATGAGGTAACTGAAACATAGAGCTTAAAAACCTTGCCAAATATTTCAGAGGAGGCAGATTTAAACCCAGATGCATTTGCATTAAATCCCCAACGCATTCAACTCCAAAGCACGTTGTCTTTCTGCTAATAATAGCCAACAGTCATTGAGTACTTACTATATACATACCAAGGTCTGTTTTAACTGCTACATAGATTTTCTCTTTTAAGCCTCATGGCAGTATGAAAAAGAAGCTATAATTATCCCCATTTTACAGATGACAAAATGGAGTCCCAGAATGTTATGTAATTTGCCCAGTGCTGCACAGTAAGTGGCAGAGTTGGTCCAGCTCAGGAGCTCATACTCTTAATCTCTTTCGGCCTTTTAGGAGTACATCTGCCCTTTCAAGGATCAGGCTTGAGTCAAGAGGACCTCATGTCTCTGGTTAACTTTTTAGCCATATGCGTCATGGAAACGGGTTTCTCCTGGGTGGGTACTTCTGGGTTGCCTGGCCTCCCGTGAGCTCTTCTTTTCTAAGACTCTTTGCTGCTGGAATATGCAGCAGTAGTTTGAGAGACACTTCTCAACCAGCTCTAACACATTTAGTTAGGTTCTTACTATATTTTTGTGCTTCATCAGATCCTTTGGGCTCAGTGTTTTCATTTTCTCTCTCTTTTTTTTTTTTTTGAGATGGAATCTTGCTCTGTTGCCCAGGCTGCAGTGCACTGGTGCATTCTTGGCTCACTGCAACCTCTGCCTCCTCGGTTCAGGTGATTTTCCTGCCTCAGCCTCCAGAGTAGCTGTGATTACAAGCGCCTGCCATCACACGGGCTAATTTTTGTATTTTTAATAGAGATGGGGTTTCACCATGTTGGCCAGGTGGACCTCAGGTGATCCACCCGCCTTGGCTTCCCAAACTGCTGGGATTACAAGCGTGAGCCACCACGCCCAGCCTGGGCTCAGTGTTTTTCATGAAGTAAGGATGAATCCTTAGAAGAGCTTTCAGATCTCTTAAACTCTTAAATTCCATGCGTTAATAAGGATTTTTATTAATACTTCATTTAAAACAGTAATTAACCATCATTTTAACCATTTGATGTGATTATAACTCATATGCTTTCTACTCCAAAAATATCTGAAGTAGAAGAAACCAATACAATGTAATAAATACAACAAAAATGCAGAACAATGTAGATAAAACAGAGATAGATATACCAAAACCTTAAGGTATTTTCATTATTGCTGTTGAGCATTTAATGCTGAATTTCCTGGCATCTGAAGCAACAGAAAGGTAATTGGTCAGATAATTTTTGTTACATGTTCAAAGAAAGTATACTAGTTCATTGCGGAGGATGGGGTATCCTGTCAGGCCACTAGCCAACCCTTTCCTTCCTACGAGTTAAATTATGCCTGAATATCCTCTGGAGCACTCAGATCTTAAAGTACTTTAGAAGAGACTTGAAAGAACTGCCAGTGGTCTTCAAAGAGGCGCCATGGCAGTGCTGTAATTCTTACTTAGTAACACTTATATTTAAGCTTTCTTCTCTGGGGCAAAGGCCAGCTTCTAGGTCACTCCCTCACTTTGTTCCAGTCTCTGTCCAAACGTCACCTCTTCCCTGACTGCCCTTTCTATGTGAGGTTTCCACTGAATGCACCTGGGATGCCCTCTCTCCCTGTCCAACGTAGTAGTCACTAGCCATATATGACAATTAAAATTAATGAAATGACATAAAATAAAAAATTCAGTACTTTGGTCATACCAGTCATATTTCAAAAGCTCAGTAGCCACGTGTGACTGCTGAGGTGGACGGATCACGAGGTCAGGAGTTTGAGACCAGCCTGACCAACATGGTAAAACCCTGTCTCTACTAAAAATCCAAATATTAGCTGGGCCTGGTGACGCACACCTGTGATCCCAGTTACCCAGGAGGCTGAGGCAGGAGAAGTGCTTGAACCCGGAAGGGGAAGGTTGCAGTAAGCTGAGATCATGCCACTGTACTCCAGCCTGGGTGATGGAGTGAGACTCCATCTCAAAATAAATACATAAATAAAAATAATAATGACCGTATTGGACAACACAGATACATCATCATAGAAAGTTCCACTGGGCACTGCTAGCCTATGCTCTTACCTTGCCTTCCATTTTCTTCTAGTAAGTTTTCAACATTGTGCCATGTCATGCACCTATTGATTTGTTTGTATTCCGCTAGAATATGTGCTCTGGATAACAGAGTTTTTTGTTCTCCCAGAACATAGCTGAATCCTCAGTGCCTAAAGCAGTGCCTGACATAGTACAGTGCTTTGTAAATACTTGTTGAGTGAATAAACAACAAATGAATGAATGAATTTTGGTATTTTTTTGCAGTTTCAAATCAAAGTCTAATGTCCTTGGGTGACCTAGTACATGTTCTGCCAGTTTTTAAGATGAAAGAATGAAAATTCTGTGACCAAAATTAAATATACTAGCCAAGTTTTATTTCTTTTATCGTTTATATTTTGAAGAATAATAGGTATGAAAATTCTGTTTATCAGTCAACATATCCTGATTATGAACACATAAAATATCAATTTTCTTTGCATTAAGAAGTCACGTAGGGCCGGGCGCGGTGGCTCAAGCCTGTAATCCCAGCACTTTGGGAGGCCGAGGCGGGTGGATCACGAGGTCGAGAGATCGAGATCATCCTGGTCAACATGGTGAAACCCCGTCTCTACTAAAAATACAAAACATTAGCTGGGCATGATGGCGCGTGCCTGTAATCTCAGCTACTCAGGAGGCTGAGGCAGGAGAATTGCCTGAACCCAGGAGGCGGAGGTTGCGGTGAGCCGAGATGCAGCTTCAGTAACCTTGAAAAAGATTGTTTCCCTTCTATCAGGCCTGGCTTTGTCAGGAGATACTCAGAAGGTGATGAAAGAAGGAGGTATCTGCTGAAGCCAGAGAAGTCTGGTAAATCAACTTTAACAAGTCACCAGATGATAGATGTCAGTTGGGTGTCATACCCAATTCTAGTTGCTGACAATTAGAAATTAGATAAAATAGGAGTGTTTTCTCCTTCACCCTCCCTTTCTTAAAAGCAGCCATTTTTGGCCGGACGCAGTGGCTGATGCCTGTAATCCCAGCACTTTGGGAGGCCGAGGAGGGTGGATCACGAGGTCAAGAGATCGAGACCATTCTGGTCAACGTGGTGAAACCCGTCTCTACTAAAAATATAAAAAAAAAAAAAAAAAAAAAAAAAATTAGCTGGGCATGGTGGTGCACGCCTGTAGTCCCAGCTACTCGGGAGGCTGAGGCAGGAGAATTGCTTGAATCCAGGAGGCAGAGGTTGTGGTGAGCCGAGATCACGCCATTGCACTCCAGCCTGGGTAACAAGAGCGAAACTCCGTCTCAAAAAAAAAAAAAGCAGCCATTTTCTGAGTAGTGTTAGTTCTTAGTTCTCAGGAGATTTGCAAATGCAGATCATGAGACACCTCTAGCTTGTGCAGGATTGGTGTTATTTTGCTATTTCAAGTGAAAAACATGACGGTTAGTGTCCTTGGATGACCTCATATACTTGTATTGTTTTTCGTATCAGGTCCAGTGAAGGGCCAAGTTCTTCATAAATATCATGGCTAATTTTGGAAACCCATATGTTCAGTGAAGGTTTCTGAACTGCAATAAATATGAATGGAGGATTTATCAACATTTGGATATTTGCAATTTCATTTCTTGATTCTTTTTTGAAAATCTATTCTGGGTCTATATCTGAAATTTTTATCTCCTTTGGTGCTATATCCAGAGTACAGTTTTTGAAAACTTTAAATCAAGGGTAGAACAATAAATTCACTTGCTCTTAAGACCTTAGGGGTTGTTGACTGGGCAATGTGGCTCACACTTGTAATCCTAGCACTTTGGGAGGCTGAGGCAGGCGGATCACGAGGTCAGGAGATCGTGACCAGCCTGGCCAATACAGTGAAACCCTGTCTACTAAAAATATAAAAATTAGTTGGCTGTGGTGGCAGGCACCTGTAATCCCAGCCACTTGGGAGGCTGAGGCAGGAGAATTGCTTGAACCTGGGAGGTGGAGGTTGCAGTGAGCTGAGATTGTGCCACTGTACTCCAGGCTGGGTGACAGAGCTAGAATCCATCTAAAAAAAAATTACAAACCAAGAGAGCATTGCCTATGTGCTGTGCAAAAGACGAGAGCCACAGATTGGCCAAATCTGTTGCTTTTACTCAGGCAGAGTGAAGAAAACTCTGGTCCTGTGACAGACATTTCCAGTTTTCTGTACATGGAAGTGGGGAAACAGATGTGGAAAAAGAAAAAAAAAAAAGCCAGCTGGGGTTCTTGACAGACAGTTCATGTGAATTTTAAATTGTACTAATACTTCACTATATAATGAGGGATCCTTTGCAGGCTGATGATCTGTTGAAGACTCAGCAGGACACTCTGGGGAGAGGGAGAGAGGCTTCTAGAACCTTCCCCTTCAGAGGCCTTTTAATAGGTACCGAATTCAGAATTGACCTCACAGAATCTGATCATTACTGATGCAAGAACAAAGTCAACATCATCTGCAAAGATAATTTTTCTCATCAAACTATGCTTACCACATCTGGAAATCTGACTACTTAAATAAGAATTTCTGTCAAGAGACTGAACAAACCAAGCACCAGGAATATTCCACTCTGTATGTACAGATGGACATCAATCCTGGAATATTTCTTTCTCATTGATGCTTAGGGACCATCTTTTGATTTTGATCCATGTCAAGATTCTAAGGTAGTTTAACTAAGACGTGACTTTTCAGTGTTGTTTTTTTCTTAAAATTTCTGTTTCTATGAGTGTAATGTAGGGAGGAGTATGGATTGTTTTTATAAGTTGTTTCTTACAATGATTAACACATCTTTTCTGCCTTAAGGTTTATAACAAATGTGAAGCTAAGTTTCACAGGTTAATTTCAGCCTAATCTTTTCGTGGATGATACCATAGTCCAGAAGCAATATGCTGTGACACTTTATTTTATCTTATTCTATTTTTGAGACAGAGTCTTGCTCTGTTGCCCAGGCTGGAGTGTAGTTGTGTCATCTTGGTTGACTGCAACCTCTGCCTCCCAGGTTCAAGTAATTTTCCTGCCTCCACCACCCAAGTAGCTGGGATTACAGGCATGCACAAACATACCCAACTAATTTTTGTATTTTAATGGAGATGGGTTTTTGCCATGTTGGCCAGGCTGGTCGCAAACACCTGGCCTCAATAAATATGAATGGAGGATTTATCAACATTTGGATATTTGCAATTTCATTTCTTGATTCTTTTTTGAAAATCTATTCTGGGTAGATCTACCCGTCTCTACCTCCTAGAGTGCTGGGATTACTGGTGTGAGCCGCTACACTTGGCCCGTTAGTAAAATCACAACTTATGCCAGAAAGCCACAGTACTTCTCATTGAATGTAGTATCTCCTTGGTGTTCATATCCTTATGTTCTTACGTTGACTCTGTGTGCCAGTATTTTACCAAATCTATCAACTCTTTTAAGGCAGAGACTACATTTCTTTACTTTTTGACTTTTTGTTTGAAATAACTTGAGAGTTAGAAAAGAGTTGCCCAAAAATACTACACTGATTTTCATGTACCCTTGATATAGCTTCCCCAGATGTTACCATCTTACATAACCATAGCACAGCAAGGGAAACATAAATTGACATTGATACAGTAGCATCACTGACTAACCTAAAGAACTTATTTCAGTTTGCCAATTATCCTACTAGTGTCCTTTTTAAAAGTTCAGGATCCAACCCAGAATCCAATACAGCACTTAATTGTCATGTGTTGTTAGTCATCTAGTCCAGAAGGGTCTTTCTATAATTTTTGCTACTTAGTACTTTTTTTTTTTTGAGCTGGAATCTTGCTCTGTTGCCCTGGCTGGAGTGCAATGGTGTGATCTCGGCTCACTGCAACCCCTGCCTCCCAGATTCAAGTGATTCTCCTGCCTCAGCTTCCCAAGTAGCTGTGATTATAGGTGTGCACTGCCACGCCCAACTAATTTTTTTTTGTATTTTTGGTAGAGATGGGGTTCACCATGTTAGCCAGGCTGGTCTCAATCGCCTGACCTTGTCATCCACCTGCCTCAGCCTCCCAAAGTGCTGGGATAACAGGCATGAGCCACTGCGCCCAGCCTTACGTATCCCCATCATTTTTTTTTTTAAAGCATTTTGTAACTCTTTGGCATCTCAAGATGTGTCAGGGTTATTTTGCTCCAGCCCTTGAATCAGTCCCTTCTCCAAAGACCCTAGTTCTTTTTATTGGAGATTGGTATTTAGAAACACAATCTGGGTGCTTGATGTGCTCATTGCCACTGGTATATCATTGCTTCTAGGCCCTCTCAGCTTACAGAGCTGGGAAATAATGTGTATGTATATACACACACATGAACATGTTTTTCCCTCTCTCTCCATATCTATATACCTATGAATATGTACCTATTAAAAATAGTAAGTTTATTTTTTATTCCACTTACAACTCAATATCACAGTTTTTTTTTTTTTTTTAATACCTCTTTCTCCTTGTGGCTTTTTCTCCAACAGTTAGAAAACAGGCATTCATTATCTACAATATATTTACTTATTTGCTCAACTCTAGTACATATGTAAAAAAGTTTCAGAATTGTGATCCCATAATCCCTATGAGAAACAAGTTTACTAACAAGATTATATAGCATTCAGTTACAATCCTTTTTGTCTTTAGTCTTAAGGTATATAATAAAAGTACTGGTTTCCAAAACTAGGTTAGGTATTTTCTTTCTTACCTCTTTCATGATGACTGTTGTTTTTCGTTTTGTAATATAGCTAGGTTCTTTTGTTACTGTTTGTGTTCCATTCTGGGTTCCCCCAACACCGAGAAGTTGGTTTTAATATTTATTTGGGCGAGGTGAAACATGACTATAGTTTTAAGAGTCAGAACTATGTGAAAAGGGGCTGGGCACAGTGGCTCATGCCTGTAATCTCAGTACTTTGGGAGGCTGAGATGGTTGGATCACTTGAGGTCAGGAGTTTGAGACCAGCCTGGCTAACATGGTGAAACTTCTTCTCTACTAAAAGGACAAAAATTAGCTGGGCGTGGCGGCAGGTGCCTGTAATCCCAGCTACACGGGAGGCTGAAGCAGGAGAATCGCCTGAACACAGGAGGTAGAGGTTGCAGTGAGCCGAGATCGCGCCATTGCACTGTATTGTGGGCAACAGATCTAGACTCTGTCTAAAAAAGAAAAAGGAACTATGTGAAAAGGCATTTCAGAAAAGTGTCATTCCTCCACATCCTTCTGTCTCCCATTCATTTCAGTCTCCCATTCTTCCCACCCCATTCTCACCCACCCTGTAAGTAACCAGTTCAATTAGTTTCTACTTTTTCTTCTGTATTTCTTTTTGCCCAGATAAACAGACACGTATATGTTTTCTTATATGGAGATGATATTCAGTGTCTGTTTTTGTGGTACTGGGCAATTTGAATGCTGTTTGGTCATTTTAACTCTTAAGAATACTGTTTATAATTGGTCTGTCCTTACTGCCAATGTATTAGAAAGCACACTAAATGATTGGGTGTCTTTTTTTTTTTGTAAAGTATTTGTGAGTTTTTTAAAAAAATGAAGATGGCAGGCCAGGCGCAGTGGTTTAAGCCTGTAATCCCAGCACTTTGGGAGGCCGAGGTGGGCGGATCACGAGGTCAAGAGATGGAGACCATCCTGGCCAACATGGTGAAACTCTGTCTCTACTAAAAATACAAAAAATTAGCTGGATGTGGTGGCGCATGCCTGTAATCCCAGCTACTCGGGAGGCTGAGGCAGGAGAATCACTTGAACCCGGGAGGCGGAGGTTGCAGTGAGCTGAAGTCACGCCATTGTTTAGGGAAGCAGCCCTACATCACCTGTGGGTACCCCGAGTTCGGTGGGACAAAGGAATGAGAAAAAGATTAAGAGAGAAAGTAGGACCAGGGGGCCATCACTTTATTACTTTGGAGAAGACAGTGAAGGCCCTGAACTCTGACCATCAACACTCTTTACTGGTTACATTCACTTTGATCTACAGGGTAGGGGTGGAGTGATGGTGGAGTGAATCAGTGAGCTGGAGCCGGTGCGTCATTCTAAAGATTGATAACAGTGGCGGTTTGGGAGTTTCACAAAACAAGAACGTGGTTATCTTTAACTTAATATTTATGTGCAGCTGGTGGAACTTGGGCCTTACAAGGAGCCTACAGGCCTGGTGACGTCATAGTGCTACGAAGGGGTTTTACATCCTTGAGCACAATGTTTATGGTAACAGAGCCGATGTCAGCCTGCACGGGAACATGAGGCATATAGACGCCTTCCTCCTCAGAGGCCTCCTGCGGCCCTCCGCAGTTTGTTGTTCCTTGTTTATGTGTTACTCATAACCAATTTATGTAGGCACTCTGTAAGTCCTTTCTCCTTTGCTGCTTTTCCCAACACATGCACTCCAGCCTGGCGACAGAGCGAGACTCCGTCTCAAATAAATAAATAAATGAAGATGACAATTTTGATGGGCTTATTAGCACTGAACTACTTCTTGATAAGAGTTGTCTAAAAAAATGAGACTATAAAGCAAGCAGCACTTTTTTCAAGTTTTCTTTAATGCATTACACATTTTTTTCGCACGATATTTTCAAGTTTTCTTTTTACTTATTAAGTGAACTGAATTATTTCAAGCTTCAGTGAGGGCTGCTAGACTGCTCTATTTTGGGGGTCTCGCAGAGTAGCTTTTCTTACACGTACAAGCAGAAGGAAACATTTTCCCGAGTGTTTTAATAGGGCTTTGATGCATTCTTCTTCTTTCCACCTGCTCTGCAGGCTTTTGGGCAGTCCTTCTCCATCCACCGGAAGGTTGCTGAGGATGGAGAGACGCGGGAGGAAACGCTTCTGCAGGAGTCAGCATCGAAGGAGGCTTACTATCTGGGGAAGATCTTGGAGATGCAGAACGAGCTGAAACAGAGCCGGGCTGTGGTCACTAATGTACAGGCAGAAAATGAGAGGCTCACCGCGGTCGTGCAGGATCTGAAGGAGGTAAACAAACAAATTCCCTGTGAGAGGCTTGCGAGAAGGAGAAATAAGAGTGTTCTCTCCATAGCAGAGGGAATAACATTTTGCTTTAATCAGAGGAGTTGTGTTAAGCATGAAATACATAATACTGAGCTAGCAACTTTTCTGTCTTTTTTAGTGAAATGACAGCTAACTTGTTCTGAGATGAGCTTTTCTCTCTTTTGTTGTTTCTTGAGAATTAAGTTTTGCATGTATCGCGGACTTGGGAATTGGCCTTACTATTTCTGCAAAGGTGTTTAAAAAACACAGTGACCTTAGCACTTCCTCCCTGCATTACCTGGTTTATACAACGTGGAGAACGGTTGGCTGTAATGCTGTGTGTCAGCACTAACTCCACCTGACAGTGGTGTTGGCTCAGGACGCTGCTCACTGGGAATGACAGCCCAGGCGCGTGTCCTGAGGAGTCTTTGAGTCTGGTGATGCAGATCCCCAGACTGTTTTTCTGGTTATAGAGAAGGCAGCAAATTGTAGCTGGTATGAATTAGGTCAGGGAGTCTTTCTCGATCTATGAGTGTCCACCGAACTCACTATTCCTTGTTAGCTTTTCCAAGGCAGCATTGCCTGCCAGTCATTTTCAGACTGGCAGAGTCATTCTTTAGTGGAGGGGTGAGGCTGGAAACAGAGATAGCCAAAAGTAGCTTCATCCATGAGACTCCTGTAAGAGCATTTTTAGAAACGGTATTCAATCATTCACTCCGTATTTTGATATGAAAGTAGAAGAGATCCATATGGCCTGTAACTCGTATACCAATGCAGTGGTGATTGACAGGTCCACAGCCAAATGGGCTCACTAGTTGAGCATTTTAGTAATAGAAATACGTAGGATGAAAATATTCTTCAATATTGTAAAATATAAGAGAAGCAATCCACATTTGAAATATGGGACATATGGCCGAGCGCGGTGGCTCACGCCTGTAATCCCAGCACTTTGGGAGGCCGAGGCAGGCGGATCACGAGGTCAAGCGATCAAGACCATCCTGGCCAATGTGGTAAAACCCTGTCTCTACTAAAAATACAAAAATGAGCTGGGCATGGTGGCACACGCCTGTAGTCCCAGCTACTTGGGAGGCTGAGGTGGAAGGATCACTTGAACCCGGGAGGCGGAGTTTGCAGTGAGCTGAGACTATGCCACTGCGTTCCAGCCTGGCAACAGAGCAAGACTCTGTGTCAAAAAAAAAAAAAAAAAAGAAATATGGGACATATTACAAATAGGGTTTCATTATTATAAGATATAAGTTGTCCAGAATTTATTGGAATCTTCTAGATAATTTACATTTACACATGTCCATATTACAATGAACTAAATGAGTACTGACAGCCACGGTTCTGATTTACTTACCTAATTATCTTTAGATATGCCCAAATATAGCAATATGACTTGAGAAGACAGAGAGAAAGGATCCAATCAAGTGGAAGTTAGTGTTAAGTGCTAAGAAAAACATGAGACAGTTTTCAGGATACCAGGGCTTCCTCATTTCCCTCTAGTGCGAACACCTGTTAAAAACACAGCTGCTTGGCCGGGCGCGGTGTAATCCCAGCACTTTGGGAGGCGGAGGTGGGTGGATCACGGGGTCAAGAGATTGAGACCATCTTGGCCAACATGGTGAAACACTGTCTCTACTAAAATTACAAAAAAATTAGCCAGGCATGGTGCGCGCCTATAGTCCCAGCTACTTGGGAGGCTGAGGCAGGAGAATTGCTTGAACCCGGGAGGCGGAGGTTGCAGTGAGCGGAGATCACGCCACTGCACTCCAGCCTGGCAACAGAGTGAGACTCTGTCTCGAAACAAAAAGCACAGCTGCCCTCTGGTTCCTTCTTTCTTTTTGAGACAGGGTGTCACTCTGTTGCCCAAGCTGGAGTACAGTGTCACAATCCAGCATCCGCTGCGGAAGTGGACAGAGGGTCATGTGGAGCCAAAGCCCACCATCCCGGATTAAACAAGGCACAAAACATTTGTAGGGAGCAACCTCAGCAGCCATGAGCAGCAGGGTCATGTGCAAGTTGGCAGAGAGGGTGTGGCATGGGCAACGTGAGGACCGTGCGCACACCCATGCAGGTGGTTTGTGGAGAAGAACGTGACCAATTATTCAGTGAGTCGACCAGTCTTGATGGCTGGTTGAATGAAAGCTGCAATCACCATTGTGTGTAGCAGCTGCAGCTGAGCCAAGAACAGCCAAGGTTGAGGATGGGGCAGGGAATCCACAGATGCTTTTTTGTGTGAGTCAAGGCAGTGATGATTGATGGAGCATCCTCACTTACACAGCCACGCTTGAGGGCAGTTCCAGTGAGTAGATTTATGATGAGTAGCAGAAGCTGATTAATTAAGTATGAAGTTACGAGTTAGGAATGAACTGAGGCAGCAAAAGAAAAAAAATTTGAGGACCCTTTCATTTAGTTCAGTTCTCCAACTTTAAGGAGCATCTGAATCACCTGGAGAGCTCATCAGATCACGAACACTGGGCCCCCCTCCCAGAGATTCTGATTTAGTAGATGGACGTAGGACCCAGTAATTTGCATTTAAAACAAGTTCCCAGGTGATGTGGGAAATTGTTTTTTAAAAGTGTTCATCAGACCATGAACATTGGGCCCCCCTCCCAGAAATTCTGATTTAGTAGATGGACGTAGGACCCAGTAATTTGCATTTAAAACAAGTTCTTGTTTTAAATGCAAATTACTGGGTCCTACGTCCATCTACTAAATCAGAATTTCTCTGGAAATCACATTTTAAGAACCACTTTTGACCTACCCAGAGCTGAGGAAGGCTTACAACTGGGGCATTGCTATAAGCACCATGATCTCCTGAATAAAGCACTTGGTTGGGACCCTTCAATTTTTATGCATTTTCGATAGTTGATTTGAAGTAAGAGACTAACCTATTAATAGCGTATTAATGTGTTTATTCAGATTGGTCAGGTAACTAAAAGAAAAAAAGGTCGTGTGTTTCTTTGTGTTCTATGTGTGTGTGCCAACGTTGTTAATGCTCTTTCTGATGGAGTGAAAGCTGGTGATATTACTATAACCCTGAGTTTTTTTTTTTTTTTAATCCAGTAGATACAGTTTGATGTACCTAAGGGAATTATTATTAATATTTAGAGCTAACATAAAAGGAGAATAGGAATAAATTCTATTTTTTGGTATATTGATACAGAATTTTACTGGTTGGTATTAATTGAAATCTCAGACTTGATTTCCTTGCAGGCTCAATTTTATTTTTTGTATTGGCTTCATTAACTGATGCACAGTGATTGAAAGAGTGATCATGTAGCTTAGAATTATGACATGATGGACCATGAGAAATATACAAGGATAATCAACCCAAAATATACTAAATGATCAGTTAGACAGAGGCTATGTGTTTAATAACTTAATGGGATCATTTTTCTTTACTGAAAGGACTCATTTTCTGTTTCGTTAGGATTGTTGGTCCTAGCAAAGATGTGTGTTTGCGCGTATATGATGGGTGCAGTGTGAAAATTTACTCGTGTGTGTGGGGTGTGTGTGTGTACAGTGTCAAATTCTCTTCCATAAATGGTAGTTATAGGATAGTATGGTAGAAAATGGAAAAATTGCTGAATTAGATATTAGAAAATCAGTATTCTCTTCAGCTCTGCTGAAAGTTTTAGCATTAAATTCATAGTATTTGTAACATTTATATTAAGATTATATTAATATATAGCAAATACATAATAAACAAAGGTAATTATTGTTAATAACATTCTGGATATTCCAAAAACACCACTGAAGATATAACTCATTATGTAGATCTATATTCTTAGGTTAAAGAAACATGAGATAAATATCTCTTTGGATCACTTGAGATCAGGTGTTTGAGACCAGCCTGGCCAACCTGGTGAAACCCCATCTCTACTAAAAATACAAAAATTAGCTGGGTGTGGTGGTGGGTGCTTGTAGTCCCAGATATTTGGGAGGCTGTGGCAGGAGAATCATTTGAACCCAAAAGGCAGAGGTTGCAGTCAGCTGAGATCACTCCATTGCACTCCAGCCTGAATAACAGAAAGAGAGTCTGTCTTTAGAAAAAAAATAAAAAAGAAAAGAATTTAAGAGAGACCTTGCTTTCTGAATTAGGCCTTGGCTGGTTTGATCTTCTATCCAGAACTTTCTTCATGTCAGAAATGAGGCTGTTTGACTTTACTTATCATTCATGTGTCAATGGAATAGCGCTTTTAATTTTCTTCAAGGACTTTTTCTTTGCCTTCATAATTTGACTACCTTAACTAACTTAACTTGGCTAATTTGGCATATGCTTAATCATTTCTTCCTTTCCTTGAAAGTATGATTCTTTCACTTGGACGCTTCGAGGCCGTTGTAGTGTTATTAACTGGCCTGATTGCAATATTGTTTTATGTCAGGGAATAGGCGGCCCAAAGGGAAAGAGACGGGGAATGGCCGGTCAGTGGAACAGTCAGAACTCAGACGTTTATGAATTAAGTTTGCCGTCTTATATTGGTGTGGTTCATGTCAGTATAACAGATAAAACAAAAATGAAAAAGTTTGAAATATTGCAAGAATTACCAAAACGTGACACAGACACACAACACTGAGCACACACTGTTGGAAAAATTGAGCCAATAGCCATGCTCAGTGCAGAGTTGTCACAAGCCTTCAGTTTGTGTAAACAACAACAACAACAACAACAACAACAACAAAACCTACAGAGCTCAATAAAACTCATCACGAGAAAATAAGATATGCCGGTATTTGATGCATAGGAGATTTGGTAATAGTGTGGAATTAGAAAGCAGGAACTCTGAGTTCAGGCCCTAGCTCAGCCATTTTACCAGTTGTGTCATTAAGCTTCTCATTTCCTATATACACTAACTATATACTAACACTTGTCCTACACCTCATGACTTGCTATGAAGATAAAATGAGATGTTTCTCATGAAAGTGCCTTAGAAGAAATGGAGAACTTTGGCTAGACGCAGTGGCTCACACCTGGAATCCCAGCACTTTGGGAGGCCGAGGCAGGCGGATAACCTAAGGTCAGGAGTTCAAGCCAAGCCTGACCAACATGGAGAAACCTCGTCTTTACTAAAAATCCAAAAAAATTAGCCAGGCATGGTGGCAGGCGCCTGTAATCCCAGCTACTCGGGAGGCTGAGGCAGGAGAATCGCTTGAACCTGGGAGGCAGAGGTTGCAGTGAGCCAAGATCGCTCCCAGCCCAGGCGACAGTGCGAGACTCGGTCTCAAAAAAAAAAAAAAAGAAAGAAACAGAGAAATTTTAAATGGTCTTTGCTGTTTGAAAGTTTGATTGTCAAACTTATTCACACATAGGAAAAACAGAAGATCTACTGGGGCAGCATGGGAAGCTCCAGCACCATCAACAGTAGCAAGAAGTCATGGTTGACATCCTGACACCAAAAGAGGAAATGGAACACATATTTACAAGCCAGTAGGTTGAAAGAGGAGAGCCATCTGGGTGTCTTCCTGTCAGTATAAACACCCTTTCGTATCTGACTAGTCCATGAAAGAATCCTTGCATTATTACCTAGTACAGCGTTGGATGTTCTTGCCGATGACCAGAATCGTAGGGAAAAGGTTGAATTATTTAACGTATCCAGTAGGGAAAAGATTGAATTATTCCATGTATCCAGTGAAAACCAAAGTGTTTCTTCCAGTCTTTGACGTTTCTGGCTGAATAATTGGTCACTGGGAGCTGTGGTTACACAGGGCTGAGTGAAGCTGACATTGCTGTGAGGGCGTGGTTTGGCTGTAGCTGGAAAGTTGTCTGTTTCCTGGCCTTTCCCTATCTCTTTCCTCCTCTCCGTACTTGTTGGGAATGGACCTCATACCTCTCTGGAATGATGCGGTACACCAAACGGTGAAGAACTGCCATTGGTTTAACTGATGTACATAACTGATAATAATAACATAGCTAACATTTATTGAGGTCACCATATGCCAGGTTGGAAGCCTAGCACTTTACTACATTCATTATTGCTTTTAATTCTCTCAACAAACTTGCAGCACATATGCGATTCCACAGGAGAGAGCTGTATTTCTTTTGGTTGAAAAGTTCTTTACAACACTTGCTAAGCTACAGTAAACAAATGTGTCTATTAATGTTATTGGGAATTTGAGAGCCAAGTCTAGCAAAATATAGATAATTCATTTTTGAATAATTGCAATTTGATTGTGCTTTTGGGGAAAATAAGATAAAATGGGTTTGTTTATAGGGATTAGTTTGCAATTTAGGCTCATGGAGTTAGTGTGTGTGTATATACAGTTCTATGAATTTTTACTTTATTTTATTGAGATGGAGTCTTGCTCTGTCACTGAAGCTGGAGTGTAGTGGCGCGATCTCGGCTCACTGCAATTTTCATCTCCCAGGTTCAAGCAGTTTTCCTGCCTCAGCCTCCTAAGTAGCTAGGATTATAGGTGTGCAGTACCATACTCGGCTAATTTTTGTATTTTATTAGAGACGGGGGTTTCATTATGTTGGCCAGGCTAGTCTTGAACTTCTGACCTGAAGTCATCTGCTTGCCTCAGCCTCCTAAAGCATTGGGGTTCCAAGTGTGAGCCACCGCGCCTGACTAGTTCTATGAATTTTAACTCATAAATAGATTCATATTGCCACAACCCCTATCAGGAGGCAGACCAGTTTGACCACCTCAGAAGCTCCCTTGGTCACTGCTGCTCCTTGTAGTCAGAGCCTCTCCCCCCTCAGCCTGTGATAACCAATCATCTATTCTCCATCACTATGTAAGCAGAATAAAACAGCATGCAACCTTTTGAGATTGGGCCCTTTCTCTCAGCATAATGCCTTCGGGATTCATGTAAGCTGTTACGTGAGTCAACAGTTTGTTCCTTTTTATTGCTGAATATTATTCTCCTGTATAGATATATTGTGGTTGCATTAATCAGTTTGCCTACTGAAGAACATTTGAGTTATTTTCAGATTTTGGTAATTATGGCTACAGCTTCTGTAAGCATTCATGTACACTGAGTTTTTGTGATGTTTTCATTTTTCTAAATACTTAGGAGAGTGGGAGTGCTGGGTCATATGGTAAGTGCATGGTTAACTTTTCCAGAGCAGCTGGACCATTTGGCTCTCCACCAGCAATGTGTAAACGTTCTTGTTGCCCGTTTTCTTGCCAGCCCCTGGTATTGACAGTAGCTTGTTTGTTTGTGTTTTGAGATGGAGTTTTACTCTTGTTGCCCAGATCCTGGCTCACTGCAGCCTCTATCTCCCAGAATCAAGCAATTCTCCTGTCTCCACCTCCCAAGTAGCTGGGGTTACAGGTACCCACCACCACGCCCGGCTAATTTTTTGTATCTTCAGTAGAGATGAGGTTTCACCATGTTGACCAGGCTAGTCTCAAACTCCCAGCCTCAGGTGATCTGCCCGCCTCAGCCTCCCAAATGCTGAGATTACAGGCGTGAGCCACCGTGCCCAACCTTGACGGTATTTCTTAAATTTTGGCAACTCTAATTGGTGTGTAATGGTATCTCATTATGGTTTTAATTTGCATTTCGCTAATGACTGAGAATGACATCTTTTCATGTGTTTATTTGCCTTCCATATATTCTCTTTGGTATAATGCCCTTTAAAGACTTTTGCCCATTTTAGCTGGGCGCGGTGGCTCAAGCCTGTAATCCCAGCACTTTGGGAGGCCGAGGCGGGTGGATCACGAGGTCGAGAGATCGAGACCATCCTGGTCATCATGGTGAAACCCCGTCTCTACTAAAAATACAAAAGCTGAGGCAGGAGAATTGCTTGAACCCAGGAGGCGGAGGTTGCGGTGAGCTGAGATCGCGCCATTGCACTCCAGCCTGGGTAACAAGAGCGAAACTCCATCTCAAAAAAAAAAAAAAAAAAAAAGACTTTTGCCCATTTTTAATTGGGTTGTTTCTTTTCCTATGGTAAGGATTTTTTTTTTGTTTGGTTGGTTTGGTTTTGGGTATTGTCATTTGTTTGTTTGTTTGTTTGTTTTGAGATGGAGTCTCGCTCTGTCGCCCATGCTGGAATGCAATGGCATAATCTCAGCTCACTGCCAACACCCACTTCCTGTGTTCAAGCGATTCTCTTGTCTCAGCCTACCAAGTAGCTGGGACCTCAGGCGCACCACCACCATGCCTGACTAATTTTTGTATTTTTAGTAGAGACAGAGTTTCACCATGTTGATCAGGCTGGTCTCGAACTCCTGACCTCAGGTGATCCACCGTCTCAGCTTCGCAAAGTGCTGGGATTATAGGCGTGAGCCACTGCACCCAACCTATTTTAAATTTTATATTAATATGTTAACTGGGTTCTTGTCAAAGAATTTGAGAATTCTGTTTAAATAACCATCTCCTCACTTCACACTTAGCCTGGGAAAAATGAAAGCAAATTTTAGTGCATCCAGGGAGCGTATCACCAGCCAGGCATAAAGCTTAAAGGGAGGGGGCAGCTGAGTGGCCAGCAGGCCATGGTCATCCCACAGGGCCAGGCCAGGCCCCAGGCATCAGGGACTCTTCTCCCAGCCCACCTAGTGGCCCTCAATTTCAATTTCCGTGATGGGACAGACATGCATTCTGCTGTCCCAGCTGAGAAGATGGAAGGGAGAGGAGAAAAGGCAAAGGAAAGAAATCGCAGGAACCGTAGCAGGGAAGCAGAGGGGCTTCCTCCCCAGCTGCAGTTGCTCCTGACACCACGCAACCCCTGGCGCTCTTCAAGGACGGGGAAGGCCAGTGTGCCTGGGGCTGGAGCCTGGCTGGGAAGGGAACGTGGGCTCGTAGTTTCTGGACGGTGGCCTTCCACAGGTAGGCACAGACCAGGGGAGAGCGTGTGAGGAGGGCCTGGGGAGGTCCTGGGGAAGATAAACAGCTCAGGAGGTTGAGTGTAAAGAGGCTGCCAGACCAGGGAGATGACTGGAGAGCCTCCTCCATGTGAAGCTACTAGAGCAAAAACAGAACAAGGAGGACACCCATGCCCCGGAGGAGAGCCCTAAAGATGGTAACAGGGAGCACAGCTGAGCATCGCCCTGCGTTCTGAGCTAGTGTGGGAAGCTGGGGGGGGGCACCTCTCCCGAGGCCAAAGGCCCTTCCCTTCCTTCATTGCCAGTTGCTAGTAGTTTAACAATCAGACTTGGAGGAGGAGCAAGGCCCTCCATCGCCTCCTGCAGCCTCCAATGCTGCCCCAAGGGGAGGGGTAGAAACAGGCAAAGAGGGTGTGAAACAGGGAGGTGGGAGGGCGCTACTGGGTCTTCTTATTTCGGAGGAGGGGGCTGTACTAGTGTAGTGGTAGAGGCTGGTTCCTGGGAATGTAGGTGTTGTGTGGGTTGCCCGGCATTGGCAGCTGCTTTTGCAGCTCTGGCTTCGGTTGCCAGAGCAGAGGGACCTATGGGGCCACTGACCAGAGGTTCCATGAGCTCAGATAGGGCAGTGACAGGGATTGCAGTTATCCCGTAGCTCCATCTGCCATGGGAGGTCCTGGATAGACCTCAGAGGGGATCTGTAGATTGGGGCAACCAGGAGGGCAAAGGTACATCCCATTGGTGGCTGGCAGAGCAAAGACATAGGCTCTGCTGGGTATGTAAGAGTACTAATGGGCTTCACTGGGGGCCCTGCCCCTGGAGGCTTGAAATGCCACCTGGAGCATTCATTGTCCAGACTGCTGTAAGGTAAACTTGTATGAAGCCCAGCCTTCCCAGCCCTCTCCTACTGCACCGTTCGCTGTTCCTTTGAAGTAGTTTGCAGCAAACAGGCTAGTTGAGCTCAGTGCTCCATCAGGTGAAAGGCATCGCAAAGGCCTTCATGGAGTTGTTCTTCTTGAGTAGAAAGATGACCGGTAAGGGGTAAGGTAGACGGTGCCTCTCTTGGTCCCTTTGAAGGACTCTGGCACGCGCTTCACGTCACTGAACATAAGTTCCACATGGACACAGGACATGAGGATGCTCTTGGTGGTGTTGACGCTCACTCGGCCACCCTGGGAGTGATCCCTGTTGAGTGCCATGGTCCCTTGGAAAGGGTCCCAACTATCGATCAGGGCCTTGAGTTCGTTTTTGCACGAAGGAGTGGGTTTAGATTGAGGTTCCTTTTTGTGGCGTACAAATGTCCAATTGTCCATTTGTTGGAAAGACGGACTCTTTCTCCATTGAATTGCCTTTACACTTTTGTCAAAATTTCTTGGCCGTGTTTGTGTGGGTCTGTTTATTGAATCTGTATTCTGCTCTATTGATCTGGTGCCTATCCTTTTACCAATACACACTGTCATGAAGTCAGAGAGGTCACAGGAAGCCAGATCATGTAGGGCCTTGTGGACCGTTGAAAGGATTTTGGCTTTTATCTTAAATGAAATGAGAAGCTACAGGAAGGTGTTGGGCAAAGGAGTACCCTGACTTTGTTGAGGCAAGGATAGGAATGTGAGGTTACCACAGTCATCCAGATATGCAGAAATGGTGGTTTGGGCCCGGATGATGGACATAAGTGGTAAAAAATAGTTATATTCTGAATAATTTTTGAGAGTGACCCCAACGGGATTTTCTAATGGGTTAAATATAGAGAATGAAAGATAAGTATCAGAAAAGATAACTCTGATCTAAGATTTTAGCTTGACCAACATGAAAAATGGAATTAGCAGTTGAGATGGGAGAAGCTTCAAATGAAGCACGTTTTAGGAAGGAAGGCCAGACGTTCAGTTTCGAACATGTTAAGTTTTACGTTTCTATTAGAGCTTCACCTGTGGATGTTGAGTGAATAGTGGGTGATAAGGGCCAAGAGTTTGGGAGAGAAGTCTGGGAATGGAGGTATAAAACTTTGGATCCAGGCCGGGCGCAGTGGCCCTCGCCTGTAATCCCAGCACTTTGGGAGCCTGAGGAGGGTGGATTACTTGAGACCAGGAGTTGGTGACCAGCCTGGCTAACGTGATGAAACCTTGTCTCTGCTAAGAATGCAAAAAAAATGAGCCAGGTGTGGTGGCGTACACTTGTAATCCCAGCCACTCAGAAGGCTGAGGCACAGGAATCGCTTGAACCTGGGAGGCGGAGGTTGCAGTGAGCCAAGATCATGCCGCCGCACTCCAGCCTGGGCGACAGAGCAAGACTCCGTCTCAAAAAAATGTTTTTGGATCCATCAGTAGATAGATGTCATGTAAGGCTGTGGCATTGGTGGAATCACCAAGGGTACATGTGTAGAGAGAAAAGGGCGAGCACTGAGGCCTGGGTCACTGCAGCACCGAAACATTGGGGACAATAAAGGAAATGGTAAAGGAGACTAAAAAATAGTAGTGAGTTAGAGAGAAAGCACAGAATCTTTCTGAAAGCCAAATAAGGAAGTGCTATCCAGGAAGAAAGTGTCAACAGTGCAGATGCTGCTAACAGGTCAAACGGGATAAGGACATATATTGACCACTGGGTTTAGCAACAACGGGTCATTGGTCACCTCAGTGAGAGAAGCTTCCACAGAGTGTTTGGAGAAGAAGCCTGAGGAAAGGCGATTTAAGAGAGAATAAAAGGAGAGGAATTGCAGGCGGAGAATAGAAGCGTTTTTTTTTTTTTGTGGAGTCTGTTTGCAAATAGGACCAAAGAAACGAGGAGGTAGCTAAGGGAGGAAGTGGGCTCAGCTGCAAGTTGTTGGGTTTTGTTCTGTTTTAAGACGGAAGAAATAGCATTTGTACATGCGAATGGCCATGACCCCATAACGTGGGAAATTTGAATGCTTTATGAAGAAAAGAGAAGAAAGCCTAGAGCAAGTGATTTCCTTGAGTGAAGGAGAAAGGGATGGAATCTAGTACGAAAATGGAGGGACTGCCCTTAGAACAGGAGCTGGAAAATGTAATCCATAGTAATGCTTGGAAAAGCAGAATATGTGGATGCAGATGCCGGCACAGGGGTAGGTTGAATGAAGCGAGGCCTCTTCTGTCTGTTTCCATGTCCTCAGTGCAGTGGAAGCAAGGTCGGCAGCTGCCAGGGGAGAGAGGGGAGGGGATTTGAAGGGAGAAGAGTGAGAGATAATCACCTGGAGAGTGAACCATGGGAGTCATGGAGGAGTTCAGGGCCGGATGTGGTGGCTCATGCCTGTAGTCCTAGCACTTTAGGAGGCTGAGGTGGGAGGATCACTTAAGCTCAGGAGGTCGGGGCTGCAGTGAGCCAAGGGTGCACCGCTGCCCTCCAGTCTAGGCAACAGAATGAGACCCTGTCTCTAAATAAATACATAAGCAAATAGATAAGTAGGAATTCAGGAATTGAGATCATCTCTGCGGGTATTGAGAATGCCAGAAATGAAGACCAGAAATTCTAGAGATGATGGCAATGAGAAATGAAGGGGAATGAGCTGGTGTTTGGTAGGTAATGGTAACAGTGCTGGATAGCGGATGATATAATTCAATGACATCAGGTTTAAAGCACAGAAGTCTTAGAGAGGAGAGCGGGAGAATGCTCTGAAAGCAGCCATGGGGAGCAAAAGGGGCATCTGTCTCACCTTCAGGCCAAGTGCTGTGGGAGTGAAATAGTCAGCACTTCAGAGGATTGCAGGGGAAACAGTGTCCCCAAGAGAGAGTCAGGTTTCCGTTAAAGGAAGGTGCATTATGCGCATCTGTGAAATTATCACGATGACTGCTGTAATCTCATATGCTCTTAGAGCCAGTGAATATTGATTGACCATAAACTGCATGCATAATTTTAAGGAGCATGGACGTTTAATTTCTCTTTTTAAGGACTGGGAATATTTTTTTCTATGATTTGGAAAGTGATTTTATTATATTTGTCAATGAGAAATAATACAATAGCTTTTTGATGGTTCACAAAATGATATCAGTTGCTCTTTATTCAAAAATAACTTTAGGCTTTTGAGGTTATTTTGGGGAGATAATAAGGACAGGCATCTCTATAATCCCAAATATTTGGGAGAAAACTTCAAAAATTAAAGCGTATTTAAGCTGAGCACAGTGACTCATGCCTGTGATCCCAGCACTTTGGGAGGCCGAGGTGGGCGGGTCACTTGAACCCAGGAGTTTGGGACCATCCTGGGCAATATGGCAAAACCCTGTCTCTACCAAAAAAAAAAATATGCCTATAGTCTCAGCTACTTAGGAGGTTGAGTCTGCAGTGAGCTGTGATCACACCACTGCACTCCAGCCTGGGTGACAGAGCAAGCCCCTGCCCCCACCCCCTCCTCCAAAAAAAATGCGTATTTAAATATTCCCGGGATCCAAATGTTGAACATCATTTGGACACAGCTTCAAAATGGTACCAATTCTTTTAATATCTGACTGTTTTATTTCTGCATTAGACAATGAGAAGGGGCCAAAACTTCTGGCCTGATATGACAGTGACATCAACTTCTTGTGTAATAGCCTGTCATTAAGCCAGTGCCAAATGGAAAATTAAATCGGAAATGGCAGAGAGCATTGCCCAGAACGTACTGTAGAAATGGCCACTCTGGCTCTGACATAGGTTTTTAAAAAATTATGTTTTAAAAGTAATCTTGCTGGGAGGCCGAGGCGGGCATATATATCACCTGAGGTCAGGAGTTCCAGACCAGCCTGGCCAACATGGTAAAAACCCCCTGTCTGCTAAAAATACAAAAATTGGCTGGGTCTAGTATGGAAGCTCCTGTCTCAGCTACTCTGGAGGCTGAGACAGGAGAATCGTTTGAACCCAGGAGGAGGAGGTTGCAGTGAGCTGAGATCGTGCCATTGTACTCCTGCCTGGGTGACAGAGTGTGACTCTGTCAAAAAAAAAAAAAAAAAGTAATCTTACAGTCCCCTTTACTGTTTTTCAAAGTCATTACATTTTTTTTATCTGTTACTGTTCACCATTTAAAAATAAGCAGGGGAAGGCAGCCTACTTTTTAGAATGTGGAACGGGTATGGTGTACTTAGCATATATATATATATAAGGATTTCTAGCCTCTCTCTTTTCTCCCTCCCTTCCATTCTTCCTCCTCCCTCCTCCTCCTCCTTCCCTCCCTCCCTCCCTCCCCTTTCATATCTTGTGAATAGGGTCAAACACCAGTTTTCTACTTCTTGGGCCATAAGAATAAAGATCTGTGCACAATCCATTTTGTACGTATTGATTTTTGGACTAAAAACAGCTCGATTTGGTTTCAAACCTTTTCTCCCACCGTAAGTTCAGGTTTTGTTCCCTGTGCGGCTTGGTCGGCGGGGAAGGAATGCATAGTCAGCATTTCATCCGGGATGCTTAGTGGACAGTTTTCATCTTTTTTTGTTTTGCGTCTTGACCTCTATTTCCAAAGAGCATCCCGGTTGGCAGGTCTAGCCTGATTAAGATTCCGTTCAGGCATTTAATTCTCCTAAGGGAATTTACAGCTTAATCTAACAATCAAGGATACCAGAATCTACTCAGGACTTAATTTCTTGAAGGTTATAGGAAACGTATACTCGAGCAACCTAATGCATGGGCTTAGTGATATCGTAATGAATTTTTATATATAGCTCAAATTACACTTTTGAATGCATCTCCAACAAAGGTATTTTTAAAAACAAATATTGTAGACTGAACTGTATTAGCTGTGTTAGTAGATACAAATTTAACTTTCAATTTGAATTAAAGTAGAACACTATGGATCTCATAAGAAAGGTTATACATTGATTACCTCGTTAGCCAGCTTTCATATCACCTTTCATGACACATTTGATGTTTAGGAACATCAAAAGTACTTATTTAGAAATAGTTTTCTGATATGGTTTTGGTTTCACTAAGACAACTTTTTAAAAAGCAGAATTTTAACTAAACAGCACGCGTTTGTTTTTAATTTTTTTTGGAGTCAGAGTCTCTCACTCTGTTGCCCAGGCTGGAGTGCAGTGGCATGATTTTGGCAAGCAATCCTCCTGCCTCAGCCTCCTGAGTAGCTGGGACTACAATCATGTACCACCACACCTGGATAATTTTTGTATTATTTGGAGAGACGGGGTCTACAATTTTTTGTAGAGACCCAGGCTGGTCTCAAACTCTTGGCTCAATCAGTCTGCCTGCCTCAGCCTCCCAAAGTGCTGGAATTTACAGGTGTAATCCACCGTTGCCAGGCTAAGCATCTCTTCTGAGGCTATCACAATATATACTATTCACACAGCCTACCGTAGATTATAGACATCTAGAATATAAAAATGTATTTCCTGATAGGCTTGGCACACAATATATTCCTACAGTTGTTTGAAAACATGTATATTAACAGAGTGACAATATTTACAGGCAGAATTACTTATGTGTCTTACTGTAACTTACACAAGAGTGTGTCTGAGAATGGGGTACGGGTTTGTCTGTAAAAAGAGGTGGCCCATGAGCTTTCTTGGATAGTTAACTCAGTGGTGAGAATGAAGGACATGAAAGAACCCATCAGGATAACACCTCCTCTCTTGCCTTCAACAATTAATGATAAACTGGGCCTGGAGAGGAATAAAGAGCTTGTATCGTCTTTGAATCAGTCTTTCCTTGGCAGTGCCTTCCAATGAAATGATGTGTCGTAACCTTTTTTTTCATTATCATCTCCAAAAAGAGCCTTCTTGGGTGTTATTTTTCCTAATCGCCACAAAATTAAACACAGGCACACTGCGTCTTGCTGTGCTTTGCTTTCTGCTCTTGGCAGATAATTGTGTTTTTTTTTAAAGGTTTGTGGCACCCCTACATTGAGCAAGTCTACTGGGACCATTTTTTCTCAACAGCCTATGCTCCTTTTACATCTGTGTCACATTTTGGTGATTCTTGCAATATTTCAAACTTTTTCATTATTATTATATCTGTTAATGGTGAACTGTGATCACTGTCTTTGGTGTTACTGTTGTAATTGTTTTGGGATGGCATCAACTGCATTCATAGAACTTAACTGAGGCCAGGTGCAGTGGCTCAGGCCTGTAATCCCAGCACTTTAGGAGGCCAAGGCAGGAAGATCACAAGGTCAAGTTTAAGACCAGCCTGGCCAACAGAGTGAAACCGCGTCTCTACTAAAAATACAAAAAGAATTAGCTGGGTGTGGTGGCAGGTACCTGTAGTCCCAGCTACTTGGGAGGCTGAGGCAGGAGAATCACTTGAACCCAAGAGGCAGAGGTTGCAATGAGCTGAGATCAAGCCACTGCACTCCAGCCTGGGCAACAGGAGCGAAACTCCATCTCGTGGGGGTTGGGGGGGAAGACTTAATTAACAGTTAATCAATAAATGTTGTATGTGTTCTGAGTGTTCCACCCACTGGGTATTTCCCATCTCTCTCTTCCTCCTCAGACCTCCCTATTCCATGAGACACAAAATTATTGAAATTAGGCCAACTAATAACCCGACAGTGGCTTCCTAGTGTGCAAGAGAAAGGAAGAGTTACACATCTCTCCCTTTAAATCAAAACACAGAAATGATTATACTTAGTGAGGAAGGCATGTTGAAAGACTAGATAAGTTCAAAAACTAGGCCTCTTGTGCCAAACAGCCAAATTGTGAATGCAAAGGAAAGGTTCTTGAAGGAAATAACAAGTGCTACTCCAGTGAACACACAAATGATAAGAAAGTGAAACAGCCTCACTGCTGATATGCAGAAAATTTGAGTGGTCTAGATAGAAGATCAAACCAGCCGTAACATTCCTTTAAGCCAAAGCCTAATTCAGGGCAAGGCCCTTACTTTCTTCAGTTCTCTGAAGGTTGAAAAAAGTGAGGAACCTGCTGAAGAAAAGCTTGAAGCCAGTCGGGGTTGGTCATGAAGTTTAAGGAAAGACACCATCTTCATAACCCAAAAGTGCAAGTTAGCAGCAAGTGCCGAGGGAGAAGCGGCAGCGAGTTATCGAGAAGATCTAGCTGAGATCGTTGGTGAAGGTGGCTTCACCAAATAACATTTTCAAATGTAGATAAAACAACTTTATATTGGAAGAAGATGCCTTCAAGCTAGGACTCCTGTAGCTGGAGAGGAGAAGTCAATGCTTCAAAGCTTCAAGGAACAGGCTTTTGTCCCTTGGCTCTTGTTAGGGGCTAATGCAGCTTGCGACTTTGAATGGAAGGCATACTCATTGAACTTTCTAAAAATCCTAAGGCCCTTAAGAATGATGCTAAATGCACTCTACCTGTACTCTATTAATGAAACAACAAAGCCTGAATGACAGCATATCTGTTTATAGAGTGGTTTACCAAACTTCTAAAGCCTGCTGTTCAGACCTATCACTCAGAAAAAAAAGATTCCTTTCAAAATATGGCTGCTCATTGACAGTGTACCTGGTCACCCAAGAGCTCTGATGGCATAAGGAGATGAATGTTGTTTTCATACCTGCTAACACAACATCCGTTGGGCAGCCCATGGATCTAGGAGTCATTTTGACTTTGAAGTCTTATTTTATATAAGAAATAAATTTTATGGCTGGGTGCAGTGGCTCATGCCTGTAATCCCGGCACTTTGGGAGGCCAAGGCGGGTGGATCACGAGGTCAAGAGATCGAGACCATCCTGGCCAACATGGTGAAACCCCGTCTCTACTAAAAATATAAAAATTAGCTGGGCATGGTGGCGTATGTCTGTAGTCCTAGCTACTTGGGGGGCTGAGGCAGGAGAATTGCTTGAACCTGGGAGGCAGGGGTTGCAGTGAGCTGAGATGTACCATTGCACTGCAGCCTGGCAACAGAGCGAGACTCTGTCTCAATTTAAAAAAAAAAAAAAAGGAAGAAAAGAAACACATTTTCTAAGGATATAACTGCTGTAGATAGTGATTCCTCTAATGCGTCTGGGCAAAGTCTATTGAAAACCTTCTGGAAAGGATTCCCCATTCTAGGTGCCATTAAGAACATTCATGATTCATGGGAGGAGATCAAACTACCAACATGAACCAGGAGTTGGGAAGAAGTTGATTCCAAACTTCATGGTGACTTTGAGGGCTTTAAGACTTCAGTAGAGCCGGGCGTGGTGGCTCACACCTAAAATCCCAGCACTTTGGGAGGCCGAGGCAGGTGGATCACGAGGTCAAGAGATCGAGACCATCCTGGTCAACATGGTGAAACCCCATCTCTACTAAAAATACAAAAAAATTAGCTGGGCATGGTGGTGCGTGCCTATAATCCCAGCTACTCAGGAGGTTGAGGCAGGAGAATTCCTTGAACCCAGGAGGCGGAGGTTGCGGTGAGCCGAGATCGCGCCATTGCACTCCAGCCTGGGCAACAAGAGGAAAAAAAAAAGACTTCAGTAGAGTAGGCTGGGCATGGTGGTCTATAATTCCAGCACTTTGGAAGGGTGAGGCGAGTGGATCATGAGCATAGAGTTTAAGACCAGCCTGGGCAATATATCAAGACCCTGTCTCTTAAAAAAAATTTTTTTAAGGTCTTCAGTAGAGGAAGTACTCATAAATATGGTGGAAATAGCAAAAGAGCTGTTATTACGAGTGAAGCTTAAAGATGTGACTGAATTGCTGTAATCTGATGATAAAACTTGAATGGATAAGGAGTTACTTCTTATGGATGAGCAGAGGAAATGATTTCTTGAGAGGGAATCTATTCCTGGAGAAGACACTCTGAACATAAAGCAGGGGCAGGGTTTGAGAGGATCAACTGCAATTTTGAAAACAGTTCTCCTGTGAGTAAAATGCTGTCTAGCAGCATTGCACGCTTCAGAGAAATCTTTCTTGACAAAAGGAACAATCGGTGCATCAAAGTTAATTGTCTTATTTTAAGAAATTGTTGGCCAGGCACGGTGGCTCACACCTGTAATCTCAGCACTTTGGGAGGCCGAGGTGGGAGGATCAACTGAGGTCAGGAGGTCGAGACCAGCCTGGCTAATATGGTGAAACCCCATTTCTACTAAAATTACAACAAATTAGCGAGATGTGGTGGTGTGTGCCTGTAATCCCAGCTATTCGGGAGGCTGAGGCAGGAGAATTGCTTGAACCCAGGAGGCAGAGATTGCAGTGAGCCAAGATTGTGCCATTGCACTTCACAAAAGTGAAACATTACCCCCCCCAAAAAAAGAAAGAAAAGAAATTGTCAGCTGGGCATGGTGGTTTACACCTGTAATCCCAGCACTTTGGGAGGCTGATGTGGGTGAATTACCTGAGATCAGGAGTTCGAGACCACCCTGACCAACATGGAGAAACCCTGTCTCTACTGAAAATACAAAATTAGCTGAGTGTGGTGGTGCATCCCTGTAATTCCAGCTACTTGGGAGGCTGAGGCAGGACAACTTGAATCTGGGAGGTGGAGGTTGCGGTGAGCTGAGATAGTGACATTGCACTTCAGCCTAGGCAACGAGAGTGAAACTCTTTCTCAAAAAAAAAAAAAGAAAGAGAAAAGAAATCGTTAGAATCACCTTGCAGTCTTTAGCAACCACCATTCTAATCAGTCAGCAGCTATCCACACTGAGGCAAGACCTTCCACCAGCAAAAAGATTATGATTCAGTGACGGCTCAGATGATCATTAGCTTTTTTTTTTTTTAACACTCAAGTGTTTTGTTTTTGTTTTTGTTTTTGTTTTTGAGATGGAGTTTCACTCTTGTTGCCCAGGCTGGAGTGCAATGGCGCGATCTCGGCTCACTGCAACCTCCGCCTCCCGAATTCAAGCGATTCTCCTGCCTCAGCCTCCCGAGTAGCTGGGATTAGAGGCACGCGCCACCATGCCTGGCTAGTTTTGTATTTTTAGTAGAGATAGGGTTTCTCTATGTTGGTCAGGCTGGTTTCAAACTCCCTACCTCAGGTGATCCACGTGTCTTAACCTCCCTAAGTGCTGGGATTACAGACAGGAGCCACTGTGTCTGACCCAATCAAGTGTCTTTTAATTAAGGTATGTACTTGTTTTATATGGTATAGTACACTTAATAGACTACAGTATAATGTAAAGATAACTTTTCTTTGCACTAGGAAATAAAAAATTCATGTGACTCACTTTATTGAGATACTTGCTTTATTGCAGGGGTCTGGAACCAAGCCTATCATATCTTCAAGATACGCCTTTACCGAAGAGTGAGATTTTGTTAGAGTTTAAACTTGAAAAGACTACAAACCACTGTAATAACCGAAGCATTTTTTGATTCTCAAAGACCAGTTTCCACCCCTTTTGAAGCCATACTAATTTTCTATGGCTGCTATAACAAAGTGCTATGAATGTTGTGGCTTAAAACAACACGAACTTACTCTTTTATGGTCCTAGAGGCCAGAAATGCAGTTCGCTGGGCTAATGTGAAGGTGTAGGGCCAAACCCCCCAGGGAGGCACTAGGGAAGCGGGCATTTCCTCTTCCAGCTTCCATCGTTTTCCAGCTTCCAGTCTTGCATTCTGTGTATTCACTGACTCGTACCTGCTTCCTCCATCTTTCAAAACCATCCACCGTGTAGCGTCTCGTCACGTTACCTTTTTCTTCTGTCAGGTCTCCCTCTGGTTGACTCTCATGAGGACACTGTGATTACACTGAGGGTCTACCTTGCTAATCCCAGATAATCTCTCCTTCTCAAAATCCTTAATTTAATCCATCTGCAAAGCTTGTGTTACCATGTAAGGTAAGATTCACAGGTTCCCAGGATTAGGAACTAGATATCTCTGGGGACCAATACTTAGCCACTCCCCACTCATTAAAAATGCATGTTCTACACAAGGAGAGAAGAAAGAAAATAAAAAAGGAGAGTAAAAGATAATAAATGTGTAACGTTGGCTTCTAATCTTTATTATATCTCATTAGAACAAAGACAGAAGATATATTTAAAATTAATAGGATTCCAAAGAGTAGAGTTGATGATGTTCCCCTCATTGCGATGTACTCACCCATTCATTTATTTTGCATTACCCTTTCTGCCTGGGGCCAGTCAGCAGAGGAGGACAGTGAGTCACTCCAAGGTCAGACAGTATTATTACCCTCTTATTGTGATGGGCAAATCCACCATTAAGCTTCAGATTGAGAGAAATACCATTGAGTTGGCAAATGCTTTCGATGTGTACGTGCAGAGTCATATGTAACTACAATTTTCCAGACAGTGGCAAAGAAAAATGGAAACTCTCTGCTGTGGTTTAATTGGTTGCAAAATGTTTCCTTCAGAAATTACCGTTTTGTACCTACTCTGTGCAGATGCTTTGCCAAACACTGCTGGAAATAGCTACATGTGTAAGTCCATGCCTGCCTTTATTAGACTATTCAGGGGGATAAAATGAATATAAAATTTATTCTAATACTAGAAGTCAGTTCTCTCCCCATGGACTGCACCGTTCAGGATAGTGGCCTGAATCAGGGCAGAAAACCCCTCTGGGCATCCTCCAAGTACACAGCCTGATTAGTGCCCTCTGGGAAGCATGGAGGCAGATACTACTTGGCTCTCCAGCCTAAGGGAAGTCTTACTAATTAAAGATTTAAAGCCAGGTTCTTCTCTCTGTATGGTTATGCATGTCCTAAATGGCCTTGAAATTGATCCATTCTCCTTTAGCAATCTGTGAGTTGTACTTCTGTCTGAATGAGCAGAGGTCAGAGCTATGAAGGTTGAACTCAAGAATTCTTATAAAGCATAACTAAAGTTACTGCTCTGCTCTAACTGTTTTTGGAGACACACTCTCCCCAATATATCCCATCAAATCACAGACTGAAAACACTCTACTTTCCCTTATTCTTGGCCAGATAGGACTGGGGCACCAGAATTTTTTTTTGGGTAACTAGATTTCCAGGAAATTGTATCGACGCCTAGCAGTATAGCATTTCATGTTGGATAAAGATGTGGAAGGCTGAACGCAGTAACACACACCTGTAATCCTAGCATCTTGGAGGCTGAGACAGGTGAATCACTTGAGCTCAGGAGTTCAATACCAGCCTGGGCAACATGGTAAGACCCTGTCTCTCAAAAGAAAAAAAGTATCTGGGTGTGTACCTTTAGTCCCGCTACTCAAGAGGCTGAAGTGGGATGATCACCTGAGCCTGGGGAAGTGAAGGCTACAGTGGCCTCCTGGGTTCAAGTGATTCTCCTGCCTCAGCCTCCTGAGTAGCTGGGATTACAGGCATGTGCCACCACACCCGACTTTTTTTTTTTTTTTTTTGTATTTTTAATAGAAATCGGGTTTCACTATGTTGGCCAGGCTGGTCTCAAACTCCTGACCTCAAGTGATCTGCCTGCCTCAGTCTCCCAAAGTGCTGGGATTATAGGCATAAGCCACCATACCTGGCCATTTCTCTATTAATTTCTAAGGTCGATGAGGATGGAGATGTAGTGTATCTCATTCATCAGTATATCCTAGCACAGAGCTTGGCATATAATAAATACCCAGAAAAAAAAATGAACAAATGAGAATTTTGCCATTTTCATTAATTTGTGGAATAACTAATATGTAAATTAATCATAAATTTTAAAGAAAAATTTATATTTCATCAGTTTTACATTTACATATTAGATTTTAATGTTTCTACTACTTGTGTGTGCCAAAATAAATATTGATTTTCTTAGTTATTTTCTATGAGTAGAAATCCTTTCCACTGGTTTGTTGTTTGCCTTTTGATTTTATTTTACTTTTGACACACTGAAGGTTTAGTGTTCTTGTTTTTAAATATACTGTTTGTTTCTTATGAGATTCCTTAGAATGACCTTTAAGCAGAGAATGTCTTTCTCTCTCTTCTTCCCTTCACTCTTTTCAAAACTATAAAAATATAATGCTCATTTCAGTCTGTTTTTGTGGCCTTTTTACTTTCAATGTGTTCATTTACATGAGATTGAGTTTAATGTGTGGAACAGCAAGAGAGTTTAAGTAAAAATTCTTCCTCTGGTCGGGTGCAGTGGCTCACGCCTGTAATCCTAGCACTTTGGGAGGCCGAGGCGGGTGGATCACCTGAGGTCAGGAGTTCAAGACCAGACTCATCAACATGGAAAACCCTATCTCTACTAAAATACAAAAAAATTAGCCAGGCGTGGTGGCACATGCCTGTAATCCCAGCTACTCCAGAGGCTGAGGCAGGAGAATCACGTGAACCCAGGAGGCGGAGGTTGTGGCAAACCGAGATCGCGCCATGGCACTCAGCCAGGGCAAAAAGAGTGAAACTCCATCTGAAAAAAAAAAAAAAAAAAAACTCTTCCCCTAAATGGCTAACTGTCCCATACCATTTACAGTATGGTACTCATCCTGTAATAAGGATATTACATTCTTATATTAATTATTTCTTATTCAAACGTACCAGTGGCATTTAAGAAAGAAATCATTAGTTGTTTATAGGTAAGAATTGTTCTTTATCAACTGTTCCAAAATTAAAATAATTGTCTTTCATATTTTCTGAAATGAAATAAGGAAAGCAATTATTTTTACAATGAGACTAGGAAAAAAACAACACTGTTTCTTTTATATAAAAAGTTTTTTCATCTGTATAATAGGGATAAAAAAGAATAGTAAGCAAATACATGTATTTCCTTTGAATATCTAGTAGTATTTTAAAAATCAGATAACTAGAACCATGTAACGCTGTGTGCTTTCTTTTTTACTTGTTTGCTGGGTATCAAAGAAATTAGTTTAAAGCTCAATTTTGGTGACTACTTTAGGCTGGTCGGGATATCTGCTGTTATTTGGAACACAAGCTGTTTGCCCAGGTCCAAGATCAATTGATTTTCCTAAAGCAGTGAATTGAATATAATCCAAATCATCTGCAGGAACAAAGGAGGCTGTGTAGTTTAGCAGTTAAGGCATGGGATCTGAAGTCAAACAGACGGGTTTGAATCATGGCCTTGAACAAGTTACGTGCCTCTCTCTGCCTCAGTTTCTTCATCTGTTACATGAACATAATATTGCAATATAGTGTTACTTTGAAGATTAAATGAGATAATGCAAAGCTCTTAGTTACTAGGATAAGTGCTCAATTAACCATAGTTTAAGAAAATAGGATAAGCCCAGCACGGTGGCTCACGCCTGTAATTCCAGCACTTTGGGAGGCCAAGGTGGGCGGATTGCCTGAGGTCAAGAGTTTGAGACCAGCCTGGCCAACATGGTGAAACCCTGTCTCTACTAAAAATACAAAAATTAGCCAAATGTGGTGCCTGTAATCCCAGCTACTTGGGAGGCTGAGGTAGGAGAATCACTTGAACCCAGCAGGTGGATGGAAGTTGCAGTGAGCTGAGATCGTGCTGCTGCACTCCAGCCTGGGTGACAGAGTCAGACTCTGTCTCAAAAAAGAAAAAGAAAGAAAAAAGGATGAAATCACAACTTGGAGCAAAGAAAGCCAAAGGCATATTTAAAGAGGTGAATATTGGGTTAAAACAAGTTTTAACATCTGGAAAGAAAAAGCATCCATCAACTTTTCTTATCAAGAAACATGAATTATAGCCAGGTCCAGTGGTCTGTGCTTACAGTCCCAGCTACTTGGGAGGCTGAGACAGGAGGATTATTTGAGCCTGGGAGTGTGAGAACAGCTTGGGCAACATTGTGAGAACCCATCTGGAAAAAAAAAAAAAAAAAAAAAGAGGCTGGGCACGGTGGTTCACACTTATAATTCCAGCACTTTGGGAAGCCAAGGTGGGAGGATTGCTTGAGGCCAGTAATTCAAGACCTGGCTGGACAACATAGTAGGGCTCCAGCTCTACAAAAAATTTAAAAATTAGCCAGGCATGGTATTGCATGCCTTTAGTCTCAGCTACTTTGGAGGCTAAGGCAGGAGGAACATGTGAGTCTGGGAGGTCAAGGCTGTAGTGAGCTGTGATCGTGCAAATGCACTCTAGTCTGGGGTACAGAGTGAGAACTTGCCTAAAAAAAAAAAGATCATCTTTACAGTTACTTGATTATTTGTAGCTTTTCAGTGTTTGTTGTTTTTACCTTCCTTGTCCCACTTTCTGCATTCATCAAATATTTATTGAGCACTGTCTTTTTGCCAGAGACCGCTGGAGGCACGGGAGATACAGGAAGAAACGAGACAAAACCCTTGCTCTCCTGAAACTTACATTCAAGTGTGGGAGATGGGTGAAAACATAATACTATGCTGTCATGTTGTAAAATGAGACCCCTCACTGAGAAGCCGGGTTGGTCTGGGGGTGGGGTGTATGACTTCAAGACTTCTGTTTTGATCATATTTAGTTCAAGATGCCTGTTTTGGGCCAGGCCATAGCTCACACCTGTAATGTAGAAGTTTGGGGGGCTGAGACGGGTGAAACCCTTGAGTCCAGGAGTTTGAGACCAGCCTGGCTACATGACAAAACCTCATTTATACAAAACATACAAAAATTAGCTGGGTATGGTGGTATGTGCCTGTAGTTCCAGCTGCTAGGGAGGCTGAAGTGGGAAGGTTACTTGAGACCAAGAGGTCAAGGTTAGTGAGCCGTGAGTGTGCCACTGCACTCCAGCCTGGGTGACAGAGTGAGACCCTGTCTCAAAAAAAACCGAAAAAGATACCTATTAGACCTTCAAGTGGTGAAGGCAAGCAGGTAATTGGATACATAAGTCTGAGCTCAGGGTAGAGGCTGGCTAGATAAAGAAATTTGGGAGTCATCAGTGAAAAGATGACATTTTAAGCCATGGGCTCAGAGGAGATCACCTAAGGAATGACGAGAAGACGTCTGAGGATCCAGCCTCAGACACTCTAGTGTACAGAAGCAGGTAGAGAAAAGGAGAAACCATTGAAGAAGATCTCTGTTGGGCTGGGTGCAGTGGCTCACACCTGTAGTCCCAGCACTTTGGAAGACTGAGGTGGGCAGATCACTCAAGGTCAGGAGTTCAAGACCAGTCTGGCCAACATGGAGAAACCCTGTCTCCACTAAAAATGCAAAAATTAGCCAGGCATGGTGGCACACACTCACTTCCCTCTAGCCAGTAGTCTCAGCTACTCAGGAGGCTAAGGCAGGAAAATTGCTTGAACCATGAGGCAGTGGTTGCCGTAAGCTGAGATTGTGCCACTGCACTCCAGCCTGGGTGACAGAGCAAGACTCTGTCTTTAAAAAAAAAAAAAAAAGGCTGATGCAGTGGCTCATGCCTGTAATCCCAGGACTTTGAGAGGCTGAGGCAGGTAGATCACTTGAGGTCAGGAGTTCGGGACCAGCCTGACCAACATGTTGAAACCCCATCTCTACTAAAAATACAAAAATTAGCCAGGCATGGTGGTGTGCACCTGTAATCCCAAGTATTGGGAGGCTGAGGCAGGAGAATCACTTGACCTTGGGAGGTGGAGGTTGCAGTGAGCCGAGATCACGCCATTGCATTCCAACCTGGGAGATAGAGCAAGACTGCCTCTCAAAAAAAAACAAAAACAAATACAGAAAAAACAAACAAACAAACAAACAAAACAAGAAGACCTCTGTCTTCTAGAGCAGCCACTTAGAATCCTAGAGAAAAATGTGTTTTCAAAAGGAAGAAATGCAGAACTGTGAGAGTAAAATGAAGCTAAGAATTAACTACTGGATTTGGCAAGATGGAGGTTGCTGATAACTTCACAGGAGAGTTTCCCTGAGGTGGTGGGAACCAAGGTCTAATGAGAGTAGGCTGAAGAGCAAATGTGGGGAAACAGAGATGGCAAAAATCAAGAGTTCATATGAGGATTTTGCTGTGAAAGGCAACAGAGGGGTAGGGTACCATTATTTTCATTTTGTTTCGTACTTGGTTTCTGTTGCAGTGGTAGTTTATGTTAATGGGAGATGTATATTTGTAAACTGATGATTCTTAAAGAAGGAGAAATTGATGGAGAGAGGTGGGAGGGATAATTGCAAAAGTGAAGTCCTTGATCAGTGAGATCTGCTTTCTTATTATGTATATAGATTAAACCTTAAAATGTAAAACAGACTCTTGTGCTGATTTTAAGAACTCTACGTTAGAAGAGGGTGTGGAGAACTGGGAAGCTGGGGAGCATGTGATGCAGGATTTTTGCTCCTTAGATCACCTAGGTCTGGGTTCTGGTCTCACAACCAGGAAGAATTAGGCATGCGGACACCAGAGGGCGAGTGGAGTAGAATTTATTAAGCGAAAGGAAAGCTCTCAGCAAAGAGAGGGGTCTGGAAAAGCAGGTTGTTGGTTGCCCCCTTCACAGTTGAATACCATGCTTAAGGCACAAATTCCTGGCAGCTCCACCTCCTCCTTCCAGTACGCATGTGGGCCCTTAGTCTGAACTGCTCCATATTGATGTATTTCCGTTACTATACATCTGCTAAGGAATGGAATTTTCCACTGCGGGCATGTGCAGGCGAGCCCCCTGTGCAAGTTTCCTTATCTGCACAAAATATGTAGTGTAAGCACTTATGGCATGGGTTGGAGGTTCTCCAGGGACCCTCGCCTTACTGTCTGCCTAAAGCAAGCTGGCAAACTCCTTACCCCTGTGTATTACACAGCACCAGTCTTTAGGGAAACAAATCGCAGTGGGTAGGGTAGAGTATAGCAACAGCTGGTAAGAAAAAAACGATTTGAAGAAACCTGTGGTGCCCTAGGGAACAGATATGGGATGAAAAAGTGAGGCTGGGGTTTAACTCACAAGCCCAAGGTGTACAGGGATCTGTTTACAACAGAACGTGTTCTTATGTATGAGTTATTTGAAATAGCTTTATTATACCACTGTACTGTCATTAACAATGGGTAAATCTACTTCAAAGTAATTTATTAGTTTGTCTTGGAATGTGTCTTTTCTTGTCTCTTTTCCCCCTCACGTAGAATATAAACAAGAGAGAAAAGAACTCCTTTCCTTTCCTTCTATTTTAAAATGTGTTTGGTTAATTAGCAGCAGTATGCCAAAGTTGTTCCTTTTTTGTTTTGTTTTTTTTTTTTTTTGAGACGGAGTTTCGCTCTCGTTACCCAGGCTGGAGTGCAATGGCGTGATCTCGGCTCACCGCAACCTCCGCCTCCTAGGCTCAGGCAATTCTCCTGCCTCAGCCTGCTGAGTAGCTGGGATTACAGGCATGCGCCACCATGCTCAGCTAGTTTTTTGTATTTTTAGTAGAGACAGGGTTTCACCATGTTGGCCAGGATGGTCTCGATCTGTTGACCTCGTGATCCACCTGCCTCGGCCTCCCAAAGTGCTGGGATTACAGGCTTGAGCCACCGCACCTGGCCAGTTGTTCCATTATTATATTTTGTTCATTGTTATGTGCAAGTGTCTTCCAATATGATTTGATAATGCCAACAATTTGCAAGTGATTATCTTGCAGCATGACTTTGGTTCCCAGGAATGCTGAACCTAGAACAGAGGCTTGAAAAGGCAATAGATAATGGGTGCTTCCGAGGTTGGCATACCAGACCATTGTGGTTAGTGAGCTCAAATAGGAGACTAGGAGACGAAAGAAAGGATGTTGGGGGCCGGGCGTGGTGGCTCACACCTGTAATCCAAGCACTCTGGAGGCCAAGGCGGGCGGATCACCTGAGGTTGGGAGTTCAAGACCAGCCTGACCAACATGGTGAAACCCTGTCTTAAAGGATGTTGGGAAAGCCCGTGTGGTGGAGAGACTGAACTGTTGGAATGAAAAGACAAGAAGCATATCATTATGTCAGTTCCACCACCCTAGATCTGCAATGCTGAAATGACTGCTACAACTAAACTTGTCCTACACCATGTTAATCTCAAAGAAATTCTGTTTAGACATTGAGTTAAACTTTCTCAACTGTATTGAGTACAGGAGGAAGTGGTTGAGATGGGGCATTCTGCTGATAAGCTGTTTCTGTTCCAATCTGAGTCTCCTCATGTATTAGCTGTGTGGACCTTGGTCAGGTAACTCCTTTGTGCCTTGAAGGAGTTGGAGAACTGGAAATGACGATAATACCTACCTCAGTGGGATTGTTGTGAGGATAAAATGTGATGAATAGAAAATAATTAGGATGATGCCTAGGATACATACTGGTCATTAAACATTGTATGTTTTTATTATTATTGCACTGTATATAATAGGATGGCTGTCTGGAACACATCATGTAATTCGCAATGCACAAGTATCATTCAGTTAATTTAAGGAGATAGTGAGGCGACAGTGGCAGCAGACATTGAATGCTCAGAGGGGAAAAATGAGACAGGTTCTATCTTGTTTTGTTTTATTTTCGCCTCTCATTAGGTATCCACCTACTTTTCAAATTTGTGTTATTTTAATCCTTATTACATACAGACATATTCTCAGTAAATTTAGCCCACCATATGGAAGTATAAGGATGAAGCCAGGCACAGTGGCTCATGCCTATAATCCTAGCACTTTGGGAGGCCAAGGTGGGTGGATCACTTGAGCCCACCTGCTGATGCCTTGATTTTTAACCCAGTGAGAAGCATTTTAAGTTAAAGTTAAGTTCAAGACCAACCTAGACAACATGGATAAATCCTGTCTCTACAAAAAAATAAAAAAAATTAGCCGGGTGTGGTGGCCTGTGCCTGTTAGTCCCAGCTACACGGGAGCCAGAGGTGGATCGCCTTAGCCCAAGGAGGTCGAGACTGCAGTGAGCCATGATCATGCCTTCACTTCACTCTAGCCAGGGTGACAGAGTGAGACTCTGTATCCAAAAAAAAAGAAGAAGATAAGGATGAAATCATAAGCTTCGGTCCTAGTTCTTTTGAGTGAGTTAGAACCTACACAAGATTTTCTCCTTTTGGAATTTTATTTTTCTAATGTTTACCTCATTATTTTCTTACTGTAATAGAAAATTATCCTTAAAGTTATTGTCATTACAAAGGGAATTTTACTTTAAAATGCCAATTAAAAATATCTTCTTCTTGTTCTTTTTTTTTTTTATTTTTTTAATTTTTTTTTTGAGACGGAGTTTCGCTCTTGTTACCCAGGCTGGGGTGCAATGGCGCGACCTCAGCTCACCGTAACCTCCGCCTCCTGGGTTCAGGCAATTCTCCTGCCTCAGCCTCCTGAGTAGCTGGGATTACAGGCACACGCCACCATGTCCAGCTAATTTTTTGCACCTTTAGTAGAGACGGGGTTTCACCATGTTGACCAGGATGGTCTCGATCTCTCGACCTCGTGATCCACCCGCCTCGGCCTCCCAAAGTGCTGGGATTACAGGCTTGAGCCACTGCGCCCGGCCTTTCTTGTTCTTATATATAGTTTTAAGTTATATATGCATATATTAAAATATTTAAGTAAATTGGGAATGACATAAAAATGAAATCTTCCTCCTCACTACCTCAACCTCCAGTCCCACTCTGTAGAAGTAACTACTTAAATTAATTTGCTGTAACAAATTACCACAAACTTTGTGGCTTAACGCAACGCAAATCCGTCTTGTGGGTGTGTAGTTTAGCAATCTGAAAAGCATCTCACTGGGTTAAAAATCAAGGCATCAGCAGGACAGTTTCTTCCTGGAGGCTCTAGGGAAGAATCTTTTCCTTGCCCTTCCCACGTTCTAGACCCCACTGTTAATACTCATATATTGTTTCAGAAATGTTTAATGCTCCTTGATTTTTAACATTTAGTTGTATATTATTTAGAACTCTCCATTCTTTTATATACAGCTACTGTATGAAAGCACCATAAATTATGTGGCCAGTCCCCTGTCTTAGTGGAGTCTTGGTTTATTTTCTGGTTTTTATTTTTGTAAATTCTATCTTGAAGAATATCTTTATAATTTTATATTTATGCATTTTGGCAAACTTGGGATAAGTTTCGTGGGATAAGTTGTTTATGGTGTAATTTCCAGGTAAATTAGGATGTACATTTACACTTTTGATATTTCTTCTTAAATTGCCTTCCCAAAAGACATCTATTGTCTTTCCCTCCAATGATGAGTAAGAGTTCATATTTACACACAATTCTGGGTTACTTGGGAGTTTGTTGTTTTACAAAAGTTTTTAAACTTTATCACTACTATGTAACTATATATATACACATATCTACATATTCATATGTATGTGTATATATATACACACACACATATATAGTTAAAACATAAAGGAGAAGTTTTAACATATATATAAGAAGTTTAACATATATACATATGTCATATATATGTTAAAACATAATCTGTATGTTGTATATGTTAAGAGAACATACATGTTACATATATTTAACACATGTATAACATGTTATATATATTTAAAAGAAAACATGTTTATATATTTAACATATATAATATATATGTTACAGATGTTAAAAAGAAGTGTAAAACATGTTTAAAAGAGTTTATTATATGTTATATATGTTAAAAAGAGAAGTTAACATATATTTTAAACTTTACTACTCTTAAATATATATACTACTATTATATAACTATAGTTTTAACTATATATAATTTCTAGTTGTAACTACATATATAATTAATTTATAGTTTTAACATATATATGTTAAACTTTACCACTGCTATATAACTATATAATGTATATGTACACTATATAACTATAGTTATATATACCATATAACTGTATATATAGTAATAGTAGTAAAGTTTAAAATACATATATATGTGTGTTAAAACTTCTCTTTTTACTTTGTTTCACTTTAGTTACAGATTTGCCATGTTTGGAGGTTTTAGATGGGCCTAGCTAACCAATTTCCCTACAAGCAACTTCCCTTCAGTCTGATTCACTTCACAGATGTGACTGAAGGAAGCACCATCTGATGTTCAAGCAGTTTGTTTTAGCAGTGCTCTTAAAAGTCAGATAGTGGGAACAGGTGGGCAGCATGGGCCAGATTCAGGGAGAGGTCAGATGACCAACCACCTGTCCAGGAGAGTCTCCATCTGGAGACTCTTCTCAGAGCGTGGGAGATTCTTCCCCTTTCTTATACCTACATTTAGTTCAGTCACTTACCAGGCGTTTCTTTCATAAGAGGATGTTAAGCTAGTCTTAAAAGGGTAAGCTTTGTTAAAGGTTCACAAGAGTTGCATCCGTGATGAGGTAGCCTTATGTCCTGGAAATCCCTGGGCCAGGGCTGGAAATCCCCAGGCCAGGTGGCCTCACATTGCTAAGTGGCACATTGTGTCAGCCCTGTGAGAGCTTGTATATGCCTTGTAGCTACCATTAATCTTGTAGCCATGATGTATCTCCTATAGGATACTACACAATTGGTTTTAGCTTCTTACTGTGTTGTTTAATTTTTTTGTTTGTTTATTTTTGTTTTTGTTTTTGTTTTTGAGACAGGGTCTTAACTCTGTCATCCAGGCTGGAGTGCAGTGGCATGATCAAGGCTCATTGCAACCTCTGCTTCCTGGCTTCAAGTGGAAGGCAGAGGATCCTCCCACCTCAGCCTCCTGAGTAGCTGGGACTACAGGTGAACACCACTGCACCCAGCTAATTTTTGTACTTCTTGTAGAGACTGGGTTTTGCTGTGTTGCCCAGGCTGGTCTTGAACTCCTGGGCTCAAGAAATCAACCTGCCTTGGCCTCCCAAAGTGTTGGGACTACAGGTGTGAACCATCACGTCCAGCCAGCATCTTACTATGTTTATTGGCCATTTGGATTCTTTTTTCTTTGAATTGCTGCTTGTTAATATATTTGTCCTTTTGGCCGGGCGCGGTGGCTCAAGCCTGTAATCCCAGCACTTTGGGAGGCCGAGGTGGGTGGATCACGAGGTCGAGAGATCGAGACCATCCTGGTCAACATGGTGAAAACCCGTCTCTACTAAAAATACAAAAAACTAGCTGGGCATGGTGGCGCGTGCCTGTAATCCCAGCTACTCAGGAGGCTGAGGCAGGAGAATTGCCTGAGCCCAGGAGGCGGAGGTTGCAGTGAGCCGAGATCGCGCCATTGCACTCCAGCCTGGGTAAAGAGAGCGAAACTCCGTCTCAAAAAAAAAAAAAAAAAAAAAAAAATATATATATATATATATTTGTCCTTTTTTCTGTTACATTATTAATAATGCCAGGAATTATGATAGTTGTTATGCAAGATGCAGACTTGAGGAGAAGCTGGTGCACGCTTTCAAAATGCTTACTTTCTAATCTGAATTCATTGTTTGACTTTTTTTTTTTTTTGAGACAGAGTCTTGTTTTGTCACCCAGACTGGAGTACAGTGGCACGATCTTGGCTCACTGCAACATGTGACTCCTGGATTCAAGCAATTCTCTGCCTCAGCCTCCCAAGTAGCTGGGATTACAAGCGCCCACCACTACACCTGGCTAATTTTTGTATTTTTAGAAGAGATGGGGTTTCACCCTCTTGGCCAGGCTGGTCTTGAACTCCCGACCTCATGATCCACCCACCTCAGCCTCCCAGAGTTCTGGGATTACAGGTGTGAGCCACTGCACCCAGCCTTATTGTTTGACTTTAACGCCCCACTGGACTTGTCTATCAGAATTTTCCATTTTCCATTTCAAAAGCACTCAAAATTTACAAATTTACTTTGATGATAAGAGCTCAAGAAGGACCGTGGGTTCTTATTTTATTGTTTTTGTAGTAAAAGTGATCAGATTGTTTCCACTCTTGAGAACAAAAAGAAAGCAGAAGTAAATATTAAGCTTCCAATCAATGTTTATTCATGACAACTAGTAAGTAAATAATGACAAATAATTCCTTAGTCACTCTCTAGCACATTTCTGTTTCATTTTTAACATTTTTCACTATGTGAGATTTCCTAGATTTGTTTTATTTTCTGTTTCCCTCTCCCTGCAATATAAGTTCCTTGTGGACAGGAACCACACCTGTCATATTCATTGCTGAATCCCACCTGCCATAATCACTGCCATAGCCCCCCTTCCGTATTCACTGCCATATCCCATCTGCCATTTTCACTGCCAAACCCCACCTGCCATATTCACTGCTAGAGCCCGCCTTCCATATTCAGTGCCATAGTCCCCCTTCCATATTCAGTGCCATATCCCACCTGTCATATTCACTGCGGAACCCCACCTGCCATATTCACTGCCATAGTCCCCCTTCCATATTCAGTGCCGTATCCCACCTGTCATATTCACTGCTGAACCCTACTGCCATATTCACTGCCATAGCCACCTTCCACATCCACTGCTGTATCTGACCTGACATATCCACTGCTGATTCTACCTGTCATATTCACTAATGAATGCCACCTGCCATATTCACTGCCGTGTCCCACCTGTCATATCAGTGCCGTGTCCCACCTACTATATTCACTGCCGTGTCCCACCTGTCATATCACTGCCGTGTCCCACCTGCCATATTCACTCCTGTATCCCACCTGCCATATTCACTCCTGTATCCCACCTGCCATATTCACTGCTATATTCCACCTGCCATATTCACTCCTATATCCCACCTGCCATATTCACTGCTGTATCCCACCTGCCATATTCACTCCTGTATCCCACCTGCCATATTCACTCCTGTATCCCACCTGCCATATTCACTGCTATATTCCACCTGCCATATTCACTCCTATATCCCACCTGCCATATTCACTGCTGTATCCCACCTGCCATATTCACTCCTATATCCCACCTGCCATATTCACTGCTATATCCCACCTGCCATATTCACTCCTATATCCCACTTGCCATATTCACTCCTATATCCCACCTGCCATATTCACTGCTATATCTCACCTGTCATATTCACTGCTGTGTCCCACCTGCCATATTCACTGCTGTATCCCACCTGTTATATACACTGTTGTATCCCAAGCTTCCAGAGTAGACTCCAGCATTCGTAGATGCTCAGTGAATATTTGCTGAATAAACAAAACAGGAAATTTAAATATCTTAACAGCTACCATGTTTTGACATAATCATTTGTAACATCTATTTAGAAATCTGTGGGCAGCACAAGCACATAAATAAAACACCGACCTTCCTCAAGATCTTTCCTTTTCTGTTCAGCATGCTGTATCAAGAGCAGCACATTTGTGTGTGCCACTGTGTCATTCAATTGGGACAATCGCATCATCTACCCCTTGCTGAATTGAGCCTTTGAATTAGATAAAGGAAATTTGGGCCCGGTCTTCTGGAATTTAGTGAATGCTATTATCTAGTTTCCCTCTCGTGCAATTAGAAAGGAGCAATGAAGCAATATATAACCTTGCTTAAAAAGCAATTTATTTTACTTTTCTCCATAATTAGTCTGTTTTGTTCTCCCTGAGCTTGGGGGAGGCATTTTTCTCCCAAAGCAGAAGCATTAAGTAAGATGCATTCAGTGTTTTGATAAGATTCATTGATTCTTCTTCGGACCAGATCTTGGCCACTGTATTAGTCTGCTTGAGCTGCCATAACAAAATATCACAGATCAGGTGGCCTGAACAACAGAAATTGATTTCTCACAGTCCTGGAGTCTGGGAGGTCCAAGATCAAGGTCTTTGATGATTTTATTTCTGCCGAGGGCCTTCTTCCTGCTTGTGACAGCCGTCTTCTTGCTGCACTGTCACATGACTTTTCCTCTGTGCCTGCGTGGAGAGAAAGAGAGAACAAGACAGATTTACTGATGTTTCTTCATATAAAGGCACTGATTTCATCAGACGAGTGATCCCATCATTCCCCAGCCTCATCCAATCCCAATTACTTCCCAAAGGCCCTATCTCCAATTACTGTCACATTGGGAATTAGGGCTTCAATAGAGAATTTTGGGGAAACTCGAACATTCAGTTCATAACAGCAACTGTGTGTGTGCCAGTCATCTGGACAGAGTTTGAAAAAGCTCTATCCATGCCAAAATCTTATCTCTTTAAGATAGTAGAGGCATAACTGCTAATGTGAACCTTTAAAAATGCTCATTTATTCTATAGATATTCCTTGTTTATGCCATATTACTCACTGGCTTAAAAATCTTCTAATGATGAGGCATGGAACTTGGAGAAAGCACCCAAATTTTTTACTGCGTTCTGCAGTGCCGTGATTAGGCACCTCCTTACCTCTCACTCTGCTCCAGCCACCCTGGCCTGCCTGCTGCTGTTTCTCTTAGGGCCTTTGCTCTGACTATTCAGCTTCTTATAGTGCTTTGCCCCAGATGGCTGGCTCATTGTCATCATTCAGGTCTCAGCTAAGTGTCATCTCTCATAGGACATCCCTGACACCCAATCAGAATTATTACTCCCTTGGCCAGCTGGCCTGTGCCAGATGGTTTTGCTGGATATGAAGACACAAAGATCAGTAGTACAGCCAGGCATATTAAAATATTACCCTTGCTGGGCACGGTGGCTCAAGCCTGTAATCCCAGCACTTTGGGAGGCCGAGGCGGGTGGATCACGAGGTCAAGAGATCGAGACCATCCTGGTCAACATGGTGAAACCCCGTCTCTACTAAAAATCCAAAAAATTAGCTGGGCATGGTGGCGCGTGCCTGTAATCCCAGCTACTCAGGAGGCTGAGGCAGGAGAATTGCCTGAACCCAGGAGGCGGAGGTTGCGGTGAGCCGAGACCGCGCTATTGCACTCCAGCCTGGGTAACAAGAGCGAAACTCCGTCTCAAAAAAAAAAAAATTACCCTTAATAAATGTTGGCTTGTGTGTATGAGTTATTAATAATAGAGCATATATTAAACTCTCTTTGCAAGGCACTATGCTAAGTCTTTGCCATTATTATTATTAGTGTTATTTTATTTTTTATTCTTTTAAAGACAGGGTCTCACTCTGTGGCCCAGGCTGGAGTGCAGTGATGCAATCATAGCTCACTGCAACCTTGACCCACTGGGCTCACGCAGCCCTCATGTCTCAGCCTCCTGAGTAGGCAGGACTACAGCCATGCACCACCACTCCCAGCTTTTTTTTTTTTTTTTTTTTTGAGACAAGGGTTTTGCTGTGTTGCCGAGGCTGGCCTTGAACTTCTGGCTTCAAGAAGTCCTCTGGCCTTGACCTTCCAAAATGCTGAGATTACAGGTGTGAGCCACCATACCCAGCCCTTTGCTATTATTTATCTAATGTAACCCTCACAGATGTCCTCTGATATTTATATCGTTATCATCCCCACTTCGGGTCAGATCATAAAACCGAACCTTAAGAAGGTTAATTCAACTGCCAAAGGCCACACACAGGAAAGTGATAGAGCTGGAATTTACCCAGTTTGGTTGAACTTCAGGTTTTAAAGCCAGAAAGTTTTCGTTTTTACAAAATGATAAAAATGAACAGGACAGTTTTTTTTATTTTGAAAAATTGAACAAATAAGGAAAATTGTAAAAAGAGACAGTGATGACTAATGAAGATAAAGCTGTCAATCATCAGATTCCTCTGCTGTGGGGAGGGTGAGGACCTTTTTTGTTCTGGTTTCTTCTCTGGCTTTAAAGCACCTTCATTTTTCCAGTGTCCAGCTTGTTTACAGTAAGCACACTGGTTCCTTTGTAGGGGAGCCTGCTCAGCGTTCTGGCTTTTCTGGCAGGGGTTTGGAGTCCTCTGGCTGATGTTCTGTGATGGAAGCTCTTCCTTTTTGGTTCCCCGGAGGGCAGCCACTGTCATTTTTGCCTGTCTTTTTCTGGCCCTATCGGCTGCCCTGTCAGCGGCTTGAGCTGCCTGCTTTTGTTTTTCAACTTCTCGATTGTCGGAAACTTTCTGGGCTACTTCTAAAAACTGAGTAATGTTCATTCCAGCAAAACCGTCCAATTTTTGTAACTTTCTCCGAATGTCAGGATCTGCCTGGGACACAAATGCCAAATTTATAGCAGGGCTATTTTCAAGAGCCACCAGATCACACGGGGTATAAATGTGATAGGCCTCCTGGAGGCGCTCTGAGAACGCTCTGGGTGACTCATCGGCCCTCTGAACAACTTCAGTGGTCTCAGACAAGTTCAGAGGTTTCCTGGCAGCTCCTTTAATACCTGCAAGGAGATACCGGTGGAAATCTTCCAAAGCCCTCCTTCCCCCCGAGGTGTTAGGGTCCCACTCAGGTCGGGTAGAAGGAAAAGCCGCCTCAGGGAGGTCTTGGGCTTCCTCCTTAGGCTTCCGCTCGGAGCTAAGGAAATGCTTTCTGGCTTCCCTTCGAATTCAGTCCCTCTCTGCAGAGGTGAAAAGAGTAAGAAGGAGTTGCTGGCAATCGTCCCACGTGGGCCGACGAGTCTGGAGGACAGACTCCATCCGCGCAGTTAGGACCTAGGGCTTCTCAGAAAACGGTTGCTGGCAATCTGACAAAGTTTGAGCAGAAATATTAAACCCAGCACAGACAGAAATATTCACTAGCTGGGGGCCTGGAGAATCAGCAAGGTGGGGGTATTATAACCAGAAGAAGTAGGAATAAGGTTGTCGCCAATGCTTTTTGCCACATAGGGTTTCCTTAAGCTTTGAGTTACGGGGAGAAGGCTAACAACCTGGGGAGGCTCTTTACACTGCTGCCTGGGACTGGGGAGCTCTGGAGAGGCCAGCCAGAACCAAGCGCCAGGCCGCTGCCCTCCCTAGTTCGCTGCAGGCTTCGGCTGTACCTCACCCCTCCCTGCTGTTTTCTCCAGGCTGGCTGCGGCTTGCTATGCAGCTGAGCTGCGGGATGTCCCAGTTCCCGGTTCCTGGGGCTGGACAGTTCCCAGCCGGCAAGGAGCAAAAGGCTCTGGGGGCAGTGCTCACCTACTCTGCCCCACAGTCCCCCGCAGAAAAAAAAACTACACTTTTAAATTCCAGCCAGCCACTCCGCTGGTCCGGCATTCTTTTTTTTTTGAGAAGGAGTTTCGCTCTCGTTACCCAGGCTGGAGTGCAATGGCGCGATCTTGGCTCACCACAACCTCTGCCTCCTGGGTTCAGGCAATTCTCCTGCCTCAGCCTCCTGAGTAGCTGGGATTACAGGCACGCGCCACCATGCCCAGCTAATGTTTTGTATTTTTAGTAGAGACGGGGTTTCACCATGTTAACCAGGATGGTCTCGATCTCTTGACTTCGTGATCCACCCGCCTCGGCCTCCCAAAGTGCTGGGATTACAGGCTTGAGCCACCGCGCCCGGCGGTCCGGTATTCTTAAAGAGACAGGACAGAATGAGGCGTTTGGGGCAGAGGATGGGAATGGGGAGGATAAAGGGCCACACGAAGTTTCTTGAAAATTAGAGATCAACCACAGGGGAGCATAATATGAATTCAGAAGAATTAGAGTGTTACGGGTATAGGTTTCTCTATACAGTGCCCTGTTTAAGGGCACTGGGAAAGTTGTGGGGTGACAGAAAAAGGTGGTAAAGGAGGTCTGCAGGATGGCTATTTTGAATCCACCACTGTTCTGAGAAAAAAGAGAGCTGCACCCAGTCGCTGGGCTGTGGGGTATGATAGTCCAGACACCAACAATCTTTGTGGTGCCACAACTTACAGACTGGTGAATGTTTTTCACAAATTTCCCCGTAGCAACAGCTGATCTGTGTTTGATAGAAAAGGCAGAATGGGCATGGCTAGCCCAACCGACAAATGAGGGATTTTACCTCCTCAGATAGGAAGTCTGTACTGAGTACCTTAACGAAGTTTTCCCCTGGCCGCCTTGGGCAGTAGCGGCAGCAAGACACACAGACTTAAGCAGACACCAAACAGAACAATAGTCACTGGGACATACAAACAATTATGACAGTTTTGACAAACAGAAAGAGTCCCGTGTTGGGATCAGCCAGATGCCCTCCTGGCCACTCCCCTGACGGAGATGTTGGGCTCCTCTTGGCATCGGCAGATCAGTATAAACCCCTGATTAGGATGGGGCTGAGCTCGCTTCCATGAGCCGTATCAGGTAGCCATGGAAACGCAGGTAAAGGCCCTCTCGGGCTCCGTAGCTTTCACCGTAGAGCCACAAATTGGAATTTCAAGGGCGGGCCCTTGAACTCACTATTCTCTCACAATTCACTCACCATTTACACGGAGTTTACTGCACTTTTTATACCTGCTTTAAGATAGAGCCCTCTCTAAATGAAACGAGAGAGAGAGGAAGAGAGAGAAAAACCAGAGATACTAACAGAAACTGAGACTCTGCCTTATAGCATACTGGAGTGCTGGCAGAGCTCACGGAAACCAGTACCCTGTCCTCCAGCACCCTGGAGTGCTGGCAGAGTCAAGCGGGAAGGCCCTTGTCAGGACCACTTCCCTCCCAGAGACAGACAGAGTCAGATCTGACTTACCTTCCCGGGACCAGAGCCAGAGGACTCAGGAACCGAATTTGGTGGGCACACTCGTGGTCAATCTGTTCCCCTCCGGACCATGGTGGGCTCCAGGGCCCTGAAACATCTCAGAGGGCACCTCCCCTACAGTCTGCTGTTCATCCGGGGAAGGCCAGAATGAGTCCAGTCACAGCCGGTGGCAACAAAATATCTCGCTGGGGCCTCCAAAATGTTGTACCCATTTTGTCAAGGAATGTGCCACACTGTGAGATTGAATTATGAGTCCTTTATTATGCCGGTGACCAAGAGGTGGCTAACGCCTAGAATTCTCTCGGCCCCGAGAAAGAGTTAAGGCATTTCTTATGCCTTAGCTTGAAAAGGGAGGGGGGAACCAGCTGAAGCAATTTTTCACAGAAGCAGAGTAAGCAAAAAGTTAAAAGATAAACTAGTACATGAGAAATAAAACAGTGCCAGGTGCAAGGGATAAAGCTGTATTAAAAGACATACAACTTACAGATATGAGGGCTCTGGGTACACAACAGCACCTGCATTCCCAGGCTCTGCTGGTACCACTTAACTCAGCCTCTTATCAGCAAATGCATTCCTGGAGGTGCCCGGTGTCATCCTGCCCCAGCGATATAGCACAGTTACATACTTAATGGTGGGAAAATAACTAAAATGAAGAAGCTAAGATGGAGTCTGAACAGCTCTCAGTCTGAGAAAGAGAGAGTCAGTTTTAGCTGGCAAAAAGCAGGTTATCACAATACATACACTAAACTTTTTTTGTTTGGTTTTGTTGAACTAGTTGCCCACATTTCCAAATTATGACATTTCACAAAGATGCGGATTTTTGGCTTTTCTTGGAAATCCTAAGCTATGGCAAGAATCATTTGGAAGTGAGTTGTACCTGCCCTTTGGGTGGGATGTGCACTCCCTCGTGTTTTCCATGACTGTTTTCCATGACTGTTATTTGCCTGCCTTCTCTGCAGCTGTGCCTTTCAAACGTTTTTTACATAGCTTACAATAAACAATACATTTTACATTGCTACCCAGGACTCACATGCTTGCATATGTGTGCGTTTGCATTCATATATAGGTATAGATATGCATGTACATATATACACTCCAAAGCAAAATACGTCCATGAAACAATGCTTACCATTACTCTTTGCAATTGTCTGTTCTATTCTGTCCTACTGTATTCTAGTATTTTTTTTTTTTAATGGTGACATCCAATCCTTAAATTGATTTCACAAACCACTTCTGGGTCATAGCCCATAAGTTGAAAACATCGTTATCTATCATGTTACTTGTCTGTTTCTCCTCTAAATGCTATTGGTTAGTTTTCTAAGCTGGATTCCTGTCTAAGCCCTTCAGGGTTTCCAGGACAATTCACTGTGCCGGTGAGTAGCATCTGCCTCTCTTCACTTAAACCTGGGCAATTACTGATTTTGCCCAAGGGTCTTAAAAAATCGGCCGGGCGCGGTGGCTCAAGCCTGTAATCCCAGCACTTTGGGAGGCCGAGGCGGGTGGATCACGAGGTCAAGAGATCGAGACCGTCCTGGTCAACATGGTGAAACCCCGTCTCTACTAAAAATACAAAGAATGAACTGGGCATGGTGGCACGTGCCTGTAGTCCCAGCTACTAGGGAGGCTGAGGCAGGAGAATTGCTTGAACCCAGGAGGCGGAGGTTGCGGTGAGCCGAGATCGCGCCATTGCACTCCAGCCTGGGTAACAAGAGCGAAACTCCATCTCAAAAACAAAACAAAACAAAAAACAACAACAACAAAAAACTTAAACTGCTTGATATCTGGCAGTTTCCCTGCTGACTTTTCTGTTATCTGATTTCCTATTTCAATAAAAATAGCCTTTTAGGCAAATATGCTACTGATTCAGAAAATTTGTTTCCTGACTGGGCTGGGAAATAAAGGGCAAATGAAATTGAGTCCTTGCTGGGTGTGGTGGCTCAAGCCTCGAATCTCAGCACTTTGGGAGGCAAAGACAGCCGGATCACCTGAGGTCAGGCATTCGAGATCAGCCTGGCCAACATGGTGAAACCCCATCTCTACTAAAAATACAAGAATTAGCTAGGCATGGTGGCCCCTACCTGTAATCCCAGCTACTCAGGAGGCTAAGGCAGGAGAATCACTTGAACCTGGGAGGCAGAGGTTGCAGTGAGCTGAGATTATGCCACTGCACTCCAGCCTGGGCAGCAGAGCGAGATTCCATCTCAAAAAAAAAAAAAAAAAAAAAGAAATGAGTTCTGTTGTACAGGAAGAAGAGTTCTCAGATGAGGATGATGGTGCATGGGGACTTTACTAAAGGAGGCTCCCAGCTCATGGTTTCCACAGGATTGATTCCTCCATCTCATGAATCATTAAACAAATACTTATGGATGACCTATGTGCCAGACCCTATGCGAGGGAACTCATCCAAAACTTATAAAAATTCTCCTAGGCTGGGCATGGTGGCTCACGCCTGTAATCCCAGCACTTTGGGAGGCTGAGGCAGGCAGATCACCAGGTCAGAAGTTCGAGAGCAGCCTGACCAACATGGTGAAACCCTGACTCTACTAAAAATACAAAAATTAGCTGGGTGTTGGACTGAGGCAGGAGAATCACTTGAACCTGGGAGGCGGATGTTGCACAGTGAGCCAAGAATGTGCCACTGCATTCCAGCCTGGGTGACAGAGCAAGACTCCATCTTAAAAAAAAAAAAAAAAAAAAAAGGCTGGGTGCAGTGGTTCACACCTGTAATCCCAGCACTTTGGGAGGCCAAGGCAGGCGAATCACAAGGTCAAGAGATTGAGACCATTGTGGCCAACATGGTGAAACCTCATCTCCACTAAAAAAATACAAAAATTAGCTGGGTGTGGTGGCATGCACCTGTAGTTCCAGCTACTCGGAAGGCTGAGGCAGGAGAATTGCTTGAACCCGGGAGGTGGAGGTTGTGGTGAGCTGAGATCGTTCCACTGCACACCAGCCGAGCGCCTGGCGAGAGAGCGAGACTGTGTCTCAAAAAAAAAAAAAAAGTGTGGATAGTAATTATCATTTTCTGTGTTTTATCCCTTCTTATTTCTCTCTCTTTTTTTTTTTTGAGATGGAGTTTTGCCCTCTTGCCCAGGCTGGAGTGCATTGGTGCGATCTCAGCTCACTGCAACCTCCACCTCCCAGGTTCAAGCAGTTCTCCTGCCTCAGCCTCCCAAGTATCTGGGATTACAGACATTCGATACCACTCCCAGCTAATTATTTTGTATTTTTAGCAGAGACGGGGTTCACCATGTTTGCCAGGCTGGTTTCGAACGCCTGACCTCCCAAAGTGCTAAGATTACAGGCGTGAGCTACTGTACCCGTCCTATCCTCCTATTTCTGCTTTTCTTCCATTGACCCAGATCTTCATTGATTGTCCCAGGGGGGTTCTGGCTTGGTGCTTGTTGGTCACTTAGATGTTTCTTTCTGCTCCGATCTTTGTGGCTCTCACTGGTGATTGTATGTGTGTAGGATGGATGTGCGCATTGTGTTGTAGGGAGAGTGTATGGGGATGTGAAGACAGGAAGTGAAAGTCTGCCAGCCGCTAAGACACAAGCAGCATTGCTATAAACCCCAGTGGGAAAGGGTAACATTATAGGGAAGGAAAACTGTGTTGTCATGTTTTCATGGAATTCAGTGAATTGCGTTTGGAGGACCGGTGCTATTTTGGTGCTGGAGGATTCCAGCACCTTTGTGGTGGTGTTTCCTGGAAGAGATTCTACTACTCAAGTGGTGTTGGCACCAGGTGTACCCAGCAAAATCAGGCAGCAAGGCTGGTGGAACTTGACAGAAGGGGGGCTCACTGGGGCCATCAGAGACAGTAGTGAGGCCCCCTCGTGCCAGTAAGGGAGCAGCAGAAACCCAAAAGTGGATTTTACTGGAAAGCGGTGGGGAGGTGGGGCAGGAGACGAAGGAAGTGGCTAATGCCTTGACCGGCCACGTTTGTGAGTCCAGCAGGACAACTCATGGGGGCTCTCAGAAATGACTGTGGGGGTGAGGCGAGTGCACACTTGGGTACAGACGTTACAGTACCCGACAGGGGCAAGACCAGTAATATGTGGGTTATTGCTACTAAATGTGACCCCATTTTAAGTCCTGGGCTTATGTAACAAGGTTATTTATGCTTGTTATATGCTTTCTGTGCGTTACCTATAAATGTCCCTAAACTTTTACCGCAGTGCAAATGCAGCTCCTTACTAGGAATCCATGAGCACTGTCTTCAAACCCTCCCTGTTGCCTTGACATTGGCTTTTTGTTTTTTTCTTAATTCTGTCTCTTTTTCTGGCCACTCTGCTCTTGATCTCCTGTGTCTACATCTGAGCCTGAAATTGAAGAGTCCTGCGCCCCTTAGCTACTCTATAACCTGAGTCTTCTACTTCCTGCTTTTCCTACTCAGTTTCCCACTTCCTTCTCCATCCCAGCAAGTCCCTCCCTGATGGATCTTCGCCATCCATTCCTTTCAGACACCTGCCACCCTTCACGTTAGCAAAATGACACAAAATAATAATAGATTGTATAGTAGTCCCCAAAAGATCCACTGCACAGTTCCACACATACTAAACCTTGGGCCATTAAAATGTGACTTATTTGGAATAAGGGTCTTGGCCAGTGTCATTAAGTTAAAGATCTAGAGATGAGTCCATCTCCTGGATTACAATGAGCCCTAAAGCCAGTGACAAGTATCCTTATAAGAGACAGCAAAGAAGAAGGTGGCCATGTGAAGACCGGGCAGAGATTGTTCTGCTGCCTCAAGCCAAGGAATGCCAGGGGCTACCAGAAGCAGGAAAAGGCAAGGAAGGAGCCTCCCCTAGAGCCTTCTGAGGGTGCCTGGCCCTGCCAGCACCTTAATTGCAAATGCCTGTCCTCTAGAACTGTGAGGAAACAAATTCTGCTGTTGAAAACCACCAAATTTAGGCTGGGAGTGATGGCTCATGCCTGTAATCCCAGCACTTTGAAAGGCTGAGGCGGGCGCATGACTTGAGCTCAGGAGTTTGATACAAAAATTAGCCGGGTGTGGTGGTGCACGCTTGTGATCCCAGCTACTCGGGAGGGAGGATCACCTGAGCCTGGGAAGCGGAGGCTGTAGTGAGCTATGATCTGGCCACTGCATTCCAGCCTGGACCACAGAGTGAGACCCTGTCTCAAAAGCAAACAAAAAAGCCACTACGTTTATGGTCATTTGTAACAGCAGCCCCAGGACACTGAGACAAGGGGACACCATACGGCACCAAAGGACTTTGATTTCATGATTGGAGAACATTTTAAAATAAGAAAAGTATTCCAGAAAAGAATGTGAGAACATGTCTCAAGTATTAACAAATAAAAGAATTGCATCCTAAATAATTATTTGCAACACAACATAGAGCCAGTGCTTACCCAGTAATAAAGTACTCCAAAAGCTAATTCATAAGCAAACAGACTAGAATGCGTATTTTTCCTGCAGGATTCATGTGATATATCATAGATGTTTTCAAATATTAATCTGTAATAATCATCTTAATGTTAATCATATGCAGACTCTAATTTTCTTGAAGTGAGGGATTGTTCTATATGTATTTAAATCTTGCTGCCTAGCAGAGTGCTTTGCGTGGGTAGAGCATCCAACAAATGCTTGATGAGTAGTTCATTTAAAACTTTTTCTAATTTTTTTTAACCACAGGAAAGCATCTGCAAGTAGAGTCATTCATTTTTTAAAGTGCCATACATGGATATTTAATAGCAGCTGTTTTTGAGTCAGATTGCGAGGCTTCAGATCCTGGCTCTGCCACTTACAGAATGCAGATCGTTAAGCAAATTTACATAATCTCTGTGTACTTCAATTTATTTATCTATAAAACTGTGATAATAACACCTATCTCAGGCCGGGCGTGGTGGCTCACGCCTGTATTCCCAGCACTTTGGCAGGCTGAGGCGGGTGAATCACCTGAGGTCAGAAGTTCAAGACCAGCCCGACCAACATGGTGAAACCCTGTCTCTATAAAAATAAATAAATAATAATAATAATAATAATAATACCTAGCTCATAACGCTGTTGTGAGGACTAAGTGAATTATTATGTGTTAAATACTTAGAACATTACTTGCATGTAAGGATTCAATAAATCTTAAATATTGTTATTAGCGCTTAAGTACACCTCCTCAACTAAATTATAAATCTGAGGAAGAGGCAATGTCCTATCCTTTTTAAAATCTCAGCATCTACACAATTTCTTGCACATTGTATGCACTCAATAAGTATTTGTGGAACTCCTAAAGGGAATGAATGAATGGTTATATGTTTACAATATCTTCATAAAATACATATATAGAATTGATAACATTCTAGCATTTGTTACCTTAAATTGTTTTCAGAAATTAAATAGATTTTGTTTTTAAGACAGAGTCTTGCTCTGTTGCCTAGGTTGGAGTACTGTGGCATGATCTCGGCTCACTGCAACCTCTGCCTCCCGGGTTCAAGCAATTCTCCTGCCTCAGCCTCCCGAGTAGCTGGGACTACAAGCACCCATCACCATGTGTGGCTAATTTTTGTATTTTTAGTAGAGATGGGGTTTCAACATGTTGACCAGGCTGGTCTCAAACTCCTAACCTCAAGCAGTCCACTCACCTCGGCTTCCCAAAGTCCTGAGATTATAGGTGTGAGCCACCACACCCGGCCTAAATAGAATTTTTTAGATGTCAGCAAAAAGGAAATTATCACCAGTGTGAAATTCTTCACTATATTTTAGCCCCCAGGAGACAGAGACCTTGTCCTGTGTTTCTTTGTGACGCCTGCCTTTTGCATGATGTTTTGCACAGAATAGTCATGTGTGGCCTTGTACACAGAAAGGGCTTGAGCAAATCCTTATGCAGATTCCTGGAGTTACTTTTCTGTGCTGGTCTCTCCTTTCCAGAATTCTACCCTGCAACTTCCACCTGCCTCAGCTTCCTGAACTCAGAGCCCCATCTCCTCACCTCCACTACGGCTCTGGGGTCTCTGGGTTCCCCTTCTTGTACTTAGAATTTATACACTGCCTCCAAGCAGAAGGCCCAGGGATTCCTCATGCTCATCTCATCTGTTTCTCCTTTTTTTTTTTTTTTTTGAGACGGAGTTTCGCTCTTGTTACCCAGGCTGGAGTGCAATGGCGCGATCTCGGCTCACCGCAACCTCCGCCTCCTGTGTTCAGGCAATTCTCCTGCCTCAGCCTCCTGAGTAGCTGGGATTACAGGCACACACCACCATGCCCAGCTAATTTTTTGTATTTTTAGTAGAGACGGGGTTTCACCTTGTTGACCAGGATGGTCTCGATCTCTTGACTTCGTGATCCACCCGCCTCGGCCTCCCAAAGTGCTGGGATTACAGGCTTGAGCCACTGCGCCCGGCCTTCATCTGTTTCTCTTCTAACAGAGATTGATTAGTCTTACAAGCCCTCTGGCTCAATCTGAAAACAGCTGTTTCATATATTCCATTCAGGTTTCTAATTGCTCACAATAAAAAGCTAAGACCTTTCTTGCTTCTTCATGGCTAGAAGCTGTTCTCATTCAAATGTCTTGGTTAAAGAAGAAAAGTGTATAAGGTAACTAGAAACTAAGACTTTCACATCCATTCAGTTGATTCTTTTGTTAAGAATGACGGCTGGGCATGATGGCTCACATCTGTAATCCCAGCACTTTGGGAGGCCGAGGCAGGGGAATCCCTTGAGGCCAAGAGTTTAAGATCAGCCCGGGAAACATAGTGAGACCCCATCTCTACAAAAAAAATAAATAAATAAAGTAAAAATTAGCCAAGCAGTGTCTCAGTGTCTCATGCCTATAGTCTCAGCTATTTGGGAAGTTAAGGCAGGACAGTCGATCCCTTGAGCACAGGAGTTCAAGGTTACGATGAGCTATAATCCTGCCACTGCACTTAGCCTAGGTGACACAGTAAGATCTTGTTGAAAGAAAGAAAGAAAAGAAAGGAAGGAAGGGAAGGAGGTAGAGAGGGAGGAAGGAAGGAAGGGAAGGAGGGAGGGAGGGAAAGGGAAGGAGAGGAAAAATTACAGTATAATCCTTCTGTATTGAAGAGCTTCTGCTGGACAAATTTTCTGTCGCAGTCAGCAGTTTAATTCAAGAACAGACTCTTCTATCTTCCCTTCCAGCTTAAATCAATTAGAATGGGGAAGAGAATTCTCAAGTAGAAAGAATGTACACTGTTCTCTGCCCCAATCACACATCTGTCTCACAGCTTGTTAGGCAGCATGATGAATATGTGTCATCTCTCTCCGTTTATTTGTGCATCCATTTTTATATCCATAGTCTACAGCGACTTTCATTGCTTTTCAAAAATTAGTTTAAACTTTTAATGATGATGTCTGCAGATTTCCTCATCTAAGCACAGACATGATTTCTATTTAGGTCATTTCTGTGCAGTCAGTCATTTCCTCTTCCTAGGTCTAGGGTATAGCCCTATAGTTCTATCATACATAAACTCTGTTTTAATAGAAACCTGCAGTAATGGTGGGAGGAGGGGGGCAGAGTCATTTCATCAGAAGGATACATTGTATTCACTGGAGAATTTTCTCATCATAGAAACACACTTAAAATTCTTTTTCTTGAAAATTTCAAATTTTACCACAATGTGGTCATTGTCAATTATATAACAGGGGGTTTCCTTTTCAATATAGTGACTATCAGTAATAGTGGTGGAAATGTAACAGGCCACATTGTAAAAATTCATTTTCTCTTTAATTAGGACCTGCCTCTTGGAAGCTCCTTCAGGTGAGCTGCCGCAACAGCACTCAAACCACATCGTCTAAAAGATATTGTGGGAAAATGCGTGGTCTCAAATGGAAGATAATGACAGCTGAGATGGAATTTAGAATGAGATCCAGCACTTTGGGAGGCTGAGGCAGTGGCTCACTTGAGGTTAGGAGTTTGAGACCAGCCTGGCCAACACAGTAAAACCCTGTATCTACCAAAAATATAAAAAATTAGCCAGGCGTGGTGGTGCATGCCTGTAATCCCAGCTACTCAGGAGCCTGAGGCAGGAGAATCACTTAAACTCAGGAGGTGGAGGCTGCAGTAAGACAAGATCACATCACTGTACTCTAGCCTGAGCAACAGAGCAAGACTCTGTCTCAAAAAGAAAAAAAAAAAAATTAATGAATAATACCTCAGTCACTTTCTAGTAAGAAACCATTCCTCCTTGTGGGAATTAGAGCCTTGGCTCAGAACCCTGGCTCTGAGGTTTGAGTTCTGTTATGACAGCCCCCAGTACGCTCATGGTTCCATGGTGCCAGCACAAGAGTGGCTGATGACAGAGGCTGACGTGTCATGTACATCATTCTGTCAATTTCCTTTTTTTTTAGTGTCTCTTCCTTGGTGAATGCTCTCTGATAGGTGTTACCATGCAACACAAAGATCACGTGCCTGATGCTGCCATGTGCCCATTCGTTTGCCTCTTTCCTAGACATCCTGTCCCCGGCCATTCAGACTTTCTCCTTCTGGATCCCTACATATGTACACAGTGTATATAAAGAATTATAATTAAATAAACTACATAATTTGCTTAGTGATTAGGTCTCTTTTAAATTTTTTTTTTTTTTTTTTTTTTTTTTTTGAGACGGAGTTTCGCTCTTGTTGCCCGGATTGGAGTGCAATGGCGCGATCTCGGCTTACCGCAACCTCCGCCTCCTGGGTTCAGGCAATTCTCCTGCCCCAGCCTCCTGAGTAGCTGGGATTACAGGCACGTGCCACCATGCCCAGCTAATTTTTTGTATTTTTAGTAGAGACAGGGTTTCACCATGTTGACCAGGATGGTCTCGATCTCTTGACCTCGTGATCCACCCGCCTTGACCTCCCAAAGTGCTGGGATTACAGGCTTGAGCCACCGCACCTGGCTCTTTTAAACTTTTAAACTATTTCTTGTGAGTTCAAGAAAGCAGTGATCTTTGTAGTTTTTTTGTTTTGTATTGTAATTACTACTGTATCCCCAGTACTTATAATAGTGTGTGGCAGATAATAAGTACTCAATAAATAGCTCCTGGGTGAATACATGCGAAATATAAATCTTTTTCAATTATTATATGTGTGAGGAATATCGACTCCTAGTTAGAGGCTTGTTTTTTCATTTACTTTATTGTAAGTGATGTTTGAATGAAGAGAAATAAGTATGGAATTTTAAATTTGTCAATCCTTCCCTCTATAGTAAGCTGTTTTTTGTTTCTCATTGCGAAATTTAAGAAATTTAAGAAATTCTCTGCTGCAAAGTGATAAATACATTCTGGTATATTTTCTTCTAGCCCGTCTTTTCCCCACTGGTCTGCAATGACATTTTTGTTGTTAATTAACTTTTACTATCAGTCATTCTGTTTCTAGGCTCTCCATTTTGTTTCATTGTCTGTTTATCTTTTGTAAAAAAAGTTGTTTTCGAGACAGGGCCTAACTCTGTGGCTCAGGTTGTAGTGCAGTGGCACAATCATGGCTCACTGTATCCTCTGTCTCCTGAGCTCAAGTGATCTATCACAGCCTTCTGAGTCACTGGGACTACAGGCGTGGACCATGACTTCTGGCTAATCAAAAAAATTTTTTGAAGAGACAGTGTCTTACTGTGTAGCCCAGGCTGGCCTCAAACTCCTGGCCTTCCTCCCACCTCAGTCTCCCAAAGCATTGGAATTACAGGTGTGAGCCACTGCAACTGGCCTATCCTATTTATTTTTATTCATCACTATTTATTTTGAATTGCTGGACAGTTTGACAAGTCCAGTTGGAGCTGCTTATGCATCAGATCCCATTTGTAAGGGTTGTTTGTTTTGTTCAAAGGACAATGGGTGCAGCAATGTCAACAGAAGTTGTTATTCTTCCTTCAAAGAGAAGGGATGCACCAGGATGGAGAGTGCCTGCATTGCTGCCCATCAGGGTACTGTGGACACTGAGTCCCAGATATGAACGGATGTGCAACTGCTCTTGGAGAAAACAAAATAAAAAATACATCATTGGTCCATGTTCAGCTGCTCATCATAAAAAAGAAACACATCATTGGATAAGCAACTTCATTCAAAAGTCAGTGCCGCAGCAAGCAAGAGAATAGAAGCTTGTTAAAATAAGAAGGAATTTTTATCTGGGCACCGTGGCTCACACCTGTAATCCCAGCACTTTGGGAGGCGGAAGTGGGTGATCACTTGAGGTCAGGAATTCAAGGCCAACATGGTGAAACCCTGTCTCTACTAAAAATACAAAAATTAGCCAGAGGTGATGGCGCATGCCTGTAATCCCAGCTACTCAGGAGGTAGAGGCAGGAAAATCGCTTGAACCCAGGAGTCAGAGGTTGCAGTGAGCCAAGATCACGCCTCTGTATTCCAGCCTGGGCAACAGAGTGAGACTCCATCACAAAAAGAAAGAAAGAAAGAAAATAAAAATAAAATGAGATGGAATTTTGGCCCATTGACAAAAAATTAATAATAATTATTATATCTAATTGCTGGGCATTGAAGAGCTAATAAGCCAGCCTACTTATGAGCATCTGTTTTCTGGTTGAGCTTCAGCTATCGCAAGTGGATTTTTCTTATTTGGACTACCGGTTATAAAACTGTGGTGTGAATCAGAAGAGTTTGTTAATACAGATTGCTGAAGTGTTTGATTTGTAGGTCTAGGGTGGGACTGAGAATTTACTTTTTACCAAGTTCCCATGTGATGTCGATGCTGCTGGTTCTGGGACCACATTTGAGAACCGTTGTTGTCAATAATGTGTCCACAGCTCCATTATTATTTATTTATTTTCCTGAGAATTAATGTCCTCAGATTTAAATAATAGTGTATATTAATACTGAATGCCAGAAATATTTTTTAAAAACATACTATTGGAAATAGGCACATGAATATTTTGAATTTAAAATAGTTACAGTGATTTTTATTAAAGTAATAAGAATATTGTCCTCCAAAATTCTGATGATAGAGTTTTGTTTCTTTAATGTAAATTACTTCCTTACATTGCGAAAACTTAGAGCATATTCTTCCTCAGGCCTAAGTACTATATAGGAACTATTGAGTACTCTAACAACAATTCTCCATATGCAAAAAAAGCATTTTCCCTTGGTCTGTACTTCTAACTTTCAAATTTGCTTTTATCCAAAATGAAGAGAATTAGAGAAATAGTTTTAGTAAAAAAATATTAAAATCAAAAAGATAGGTAAGTATTTAAGGATTCATTGCAGTATTCCTAACAGTTTTATAGATGAAATTTTAAGTTCTCTGGGTTATAACTTGCTTTTTGATGCCATTATCAACCTGATGGCTGAGACGCTCGTCTATCACCCATTAGGGATAGATGCTAAAATTGTTGGCTTTCAGTTTTTAAAATACGGCTTAATTTTATGTTTGCTTAAAATTGCTTTGTTTTAGGCTGGTCATATCTTGGGCCCCACACATATGTTCATTCACAATTGCAATTGATCCAAAATATCTTATCAGGCAAAGCACAGTGGCTCACACCTGTAATCCCAGCACTTTGGAAGGCCGAGGCGGACGGTTCATGTGAGGTCAAGACTTCACAACCAGACTGGCCAACATAGTGAAACCACATCTCTATTAAAAGTAAAAAAAAAATTAGCCAGGCTTGGTGGCATGCACCTGTAGTCCCAGCTATTTGGGAGGCTTAGGCAGGAGAATTGCTTGAACCCAGGAGGCGGAGGTTTCAGTGAGCCGAGATGGTGCCACTGTACTCCAGCCTGAGCAACAGAGCCAGACTCCCTCTTAAAAAATACATTATTTTGTTTTATATTCTCTATTTGTTAATGAGAGTGACTAAAATAATGAAGAAAACATTTTAATATGGTATATGAATGGTAATAAAATAATATATATCTCCAAAATCTGAATCTAATGGTACTATATTTGTATTATAGCTGATTCTTTACAGAAAGCAGTCTTGGCTTACTAGAAATTAACATTTTAAAAGTTGATCAGTTTCATTCTTTCTGGAGAATGTTAGCTTTACTGAAAGTATAAAGGTTTCATTGTTGTAGACAGCAGGTCCTAATAAAAACAAGAAAAATAAGAAAAAGTTTGTTACAGGTAGAACTGAGTAAGTGAGGAACCACTGAAGAATTAAGGATATCTCACACATTGATTAATTAAATGCTAGATAAGAACTTGTTTTATCTCATTATCCAACTCACTAAAATGTTGAACAGGTAAAACAAAAAGGCAGTTATTGCAAGTTTTTACGTAGAACTATAAGATTTTTTAAAAAGTAAAACACCAGGGCCGGGCGCGGTGGCTCAAGCCTGTAATCCCAGCACTTTGGGAGGCCGAGGCGGGTAGATCACAAGGTCAAGAGATCGAGACCATCCTGATCAACATGGTGAAACCCCGTCTCTACTAAAAATACAAAATATTAGCTGGGCATGGTGACGCATGCCTGTAATCCCAGCTACTCGGGAGGCTGAGGCAGAAGAATTGCCTGAACCCAGGAGGCGGAGGTTGCGGTGAGCCGAGATCGTGCCATTGCACTCCAGCCTGGGTAACAAGAGTGAAACTCCGTCTCAAAAAAAAAAAAAAAAAAAAAAAAAAAAAGTAAAACACCACCTCATTCACACTGAGTTCATTTGGCTGGTATTGATTCTGAATATATATTTTATAATATTTCTTTGGCCTTGACCTGCAAACAAAACACAGACATTTTCTCAATTAGTCATTTTCAGGTTTATTGCCTAAGATGCTAATTGAAATTCAGGGCAGGGAAAAATACGTCATTGGCCTTTGTATATCTTTGAAAGGCCTTCTAATGGGACCCTGCTCAGTATAAAAGCTTCTCTTCTCTGCAAACTGAAAGGGACCCTGTGTGTGAAGTGTGTTCAGAGGGGTCTTCAAGGAACAACACAGAGAGCAGCCGCTGGCCCGCCGGAAGCCACCATGTGCTGTCCTCAACAGAGTAGCTCCAGGCTGTATGAGCCCCAGGCAATTAGGCACCAAAAGAAGATGCTCACACTTTCCAAAGTTCTTTCCCAGGGCTGGGGGAAGGGAGCCAGACTTGGAGCTCCTATGTGCAACTCAGTCTCCAAGGAAAGAAAGCATGTTCTCATCCTCTAGACACTCCCATTTTCTCCCTGAATTAGTGTCCTTTCTTTGAACCAGATGAGACTTCACTCAGATCTGGAGGCTCTGGCCCGTTAGTTCTGTTTCCACAGTGCTGCAGTCCTCTCCCCAGTTTGGAGGCCCCCCCAAAATGAGGAGCTTATCTCTTTGATTTTGTGAAAGAAAATGCATAGATTGTTTGGGGCTTCTGAAAGTTGTGAGGCCCTGAGGAAGGTGAGTGAGTGGGGAGTAACAGAGCATGACCTTAATTACTGATCTTTTGTTATGGATTAACTTCCTTCCTATTTTATTGTTCCTGGCTCAGACCAGATAGCGCCTGAGATAAAACATTCCTTAATGTGGAATGTTAAATACTCCCTTCCCAAAAAGAAACACTGTCTAAAAGCAGTCAGATGGCTGTGACTGTGCTCTGACCTTGTGTGGAAAGTGCCGTTGTCCTGTGACGCTTCCCCAGACCTGGCCTGTATACACAACCCTCAAAGGTCTGTGCTCCAGAGTACTAATACCATCTTTTTGGAGTCCTCCTGGATGACCATCCTCAAACTTTGTGCACAAAGAAACTCAGTATTTTAATCCTGTTGCCCGGATCTCGATTTAAAGTTGATAATTTTCAATGAACTCATTTTCTCTTTGCATATTTTATTGTTGCCTTTCCACTGGTTTTTCTTTTACTTACTGCCTGAAGCCAAGAGTCAATATCAAGGTGTCTTAGTGAAAGGAGCTCATGCTTACGGGTTCCTGGGTCAAAACCTCCGTCTCATTTCTTAGCTCTATGACCTACCCCAGTTTCCTTAATCTCTCTGGGCCTCAGTTTGTCCATTATTGTAGTAAAATATGTACTCCGATTTACTTTTATTTAACTACTTATTGCCTTATTTAATTCCCAACCACAAATATCACATATTAGTTGTGTATTGTTAAATAATAATGTTCTCTTACTATCTCTATTATGCCTGAAAAATTTCTTTCCTGTGTGTAAATCATCCACATGTTGCTCCTGGACCAAACTGAGGGGCTGGCTGCTGTTTCTTTGCTCCAATAATGGGATGCAGATGAACTGGGGAGGAAGAGTTTTTATTTCTGCAACTGGTTACAGGGGGAAGGCCTGAAAATTATTGTCAGACCAACTCAAAATTACAAAGTTTTCCAGAGCTTATATACCTTCTAAGCTATGTGTGTAAGTGTGCATTCATCTAAAACATAAGTGATTAACTTCTTTTAGTCTATAACTAAGGTCTGAGTCCTGAAGACCTTCCTCTGGAGCCTCAGTAAATTTATTTAATCTAAATGGGTCCAGGTTCTGGGTTGATTACCCTTATCTTGTCTCCTGCTAAATCAGAGAGGTTTTGGGAGCTCCTTCAGACTCCCAATAAACTTGTTCATGGAGGTCTGGGGAATTTCTTCAGACCAGCAGTAAAACTTGTTTAATCCAGTCAGGCCAACATGGTGAAACCCCATCCCGACTAAAAATACAAAAAAATTAGCCAGGCATGGTGGCATGCGCCTGTAATCCCAGCTACTCAGGAGGCAGAGGCAGGCTTGAACTTGGGAGGTTGAGGTTGCAGTGAGCCAAGATCGCACCGCTGCACTCCACCCTGGACAACAGAGTGAGACTCCATCTCAAAAATAAAAATAAATTTTTTTAATCCTAAATGGGTCCTGTTAAGAATTCCTTCATTATTTCGTCATGCTTTAAAGCCCAAGAAAGGCCTAGGCAAATCTCTTGATGGGCTTTTGTTACATTCCAGCCTCTGTATAAGGGCACTGGCTTTTTTAACTTTTAAAATTTAACTTAACCACTCAGTCAGTACTGAAACGGTTGCTATGGAGGCCTGCATTAGTGAGAACTGGCCTGCCACAATGTGATTAAGGAAACTTATTTAAAAAAATTTTTTTAATCAGGATTTTCCATTTCAGTGGCCTTGTAATTGATTGAAAAGTTTATTTTGAATCTCTTGGTCTTGTAGGCTCTTGTGGAGGGTTTAAATTGGAAGATAAGTAATGACAGTAAAGCAGTTGTTATGTTAGTATAAAAGAATAAAACCCACAAGACTTTATTTGGTTTTAAAAGTCTATCTGCAAAGATAGAGTTTATAGAAAATTATTCAATTCAAATGTTTCTCATTGCTCTGGAGTGTGTGAAGAAGAGGCCTGAGAATATTCTGCTGGGAAGGCAGAAACTTTCAGACGCAGTTCGCATGCTTGAACCTCTGTTTCACTTTGGCTGATGTGTGTAGTCTGACTCCTGCTCGCTGACAGGCTCAGCGTCATGAGTGTGCAAGATGTAAGGGAGGTGGGACCTTGTCCTTTCAGTGCCGTCTTCCTGGGTGGCTGCCAGATTCACCATTACTACATTCTACTCTTGTAGCCTCAATTTCTGTTTTTGTTTGCTTTTACTGAAGTTGGAGTTGTGACACAGTCAGATCATTGAAAAGACTCACAGGATTCCCAAGGGCATACTCATAGAGTATATAAACTGGCGGATAAAGTACAGCAGGAGAAAGCAAGCAGCGGCAGACACAGCGGGGACTGAGACAGGCTCACTGGGTGTGCTCTGTGTTCAGGTGTGAACCACCAAGATACATGCATGATACCTGTTTTCAGGGAAACCAAGATACCAGTGTACAGAGAAGCCTTTATACCCCCGTCACATTGCTAAAACTGGATGATGAAAGCAGGTACCAAGCCACTTGTAAATGTCAGTAATAATGACCAGCACATATAGAGGGTGGCTCACGGCAATTTCAGACTTTAAATAACATAGTAGGAATCACTAGCTAGTCTATTTCATCCGGATTCTTGTCACACAACCGGAAAAGATTAGGCTCACGGACACATAGAAGAGTGAGGAGCAGAATTTATTGGACAAAAAGGAAAAAGAGCTCTCAGCAAAGTGAGAGGGAGTCTTGCCAACAGGACTTCCACCTCACAGACCGAACACCAGGCCACCCCACAGAAACTGGAGAGGCCAGGCTCCTCCCGCTGAACGAGCGTGAACTTCTCGTGGCTCCACCCCTTCCGCCAGTGAGCAGGTGGGCATTATTCAGAGAGAATCAGCTGAGAAAGGGCAGGCTTCATCCCAGACCAGCAGTCCGGTTTTCCAGACTTCAGGCTGTTTTAGGCTTGAAGGCAGGGTTTCGTGGGGGACCTTGGTAAAGAGAGTTCTTTTTTTTTTTTTTTTTTTTGAGACGGGGTTTCACTCTTGTTTCCCAGGCTGGAGTGCAATGGCGCGATCTCGGCTCACCGCAACCTCCACCTCCTGGGCTCAGGCAATTCTCCTGCCTCAGCCTCCCGAGTAGCTGGGATTACAGGCACGCGCCACCATGCCCAGCTAATTTTTTGTATTTTTAGTAGAGACGGGTTTTCACCATGTTGACCAGGATGGTCTCGATCTCTTCGACCTCGTGATCCACCCGTCTCGGCCTCCCAAAGTGCTGGGATTACAGGCTTGAGCCACCGCGCCCGCCTGGTAAAGTGAGTTCTTTTCGATACTTTAATATAGATTGTAAGAGGCAGAAAAAAATTGATCACATTTAACTTATAGTTACTTTAAAAAAAAACACATCTTAGAGTTTTCTAGACTTGTAATATAGAAAATCTGAGTGGCAGCCAACTTAAGACAGATAATGCCTCAAAGTCTGTAACTTTATTAAGCACATCAGAACTGAAATTCAATAGTAGTTACCCTATAGTATTCACATGCATGGAATACTGAAAGCCTTCATACAGGAAAGATTCTGGAAACCATATTTTGATAGTCAGGGTCACAGATATTACTGTGTTTCAGTAACAGGGTTTCTACTTAGGAAAGTTATTTATTTTATTTTATTTTATTTTATTTTTTTTGAGACGGAGTTTCACTCTTGTTACCCAGGCTGGAGTGCAATGGCGCGATCTAGGCTCACCGCAACCTCCACCTCCTGGGTTCAGGCAATTCTCCTGCCTCAGCCTCCTGAGTAGCTGGGATTACAGGCACGCACCGCCATGCCCAGCTAATTTTTTCTGTTTTTAGTAGAGACGGGGTTTCACCATGTTGACCAGGATGGTCTCGATCTCTTGACCTCGTGATCCACCCGCCTCGGCCTCCCAAAGTGCTGGGATTACAGGCTTGAGCCACCGCGCCTGGCCAGGAAAGTTATTTAAAAGGCAATGAGTATTCAAAATGTGAGCAACCATTACTACCATTAGCTCCAGAATCAGTTCTGAAGAATTTGTTGGAAGTCATCTTGAAAATGATAAAACAATACATTTTCAGAAATCCACTAAATCATAATCTGAAGCCACTTTACTGAGGTATTTATATGAATTTGTTCTTTTACACAGAAAGAGAAATGATGACCTAAAGACAGAGGTAACAATAATCTGAGTAGCATTAGCCATCCCGTTCCAACAACAGATCACTCTAATAAGCCGTTTTTAGAAGTAGCAAAGCATAGTGCTTAAGAACATATGTTCTAGAGCTAGACAGTCTGGGTTTAACTCCTGATGCCACTTTTTATTCTAAAACTTTGGGCAAATTGTTACATAACCTACCCATGCCTCAATTGGCCTAGCTATAAAACGGGACTAATAATGGTGTCCAACTCATAGGATTGCTATGTAGACTAAAAGGTCAAAAGAGTTTTCTATTTCTAAAACAATGTGCTTGTAATAGTGTTGGCACACTGTAAACATTGTGTAAGTGCCTATTAAACAAGCAAATAAATTTGTGCTTGTAAATGAAGATCGCCATATGAGATACAGATTCTAGTGATCTATACGTTTATCATTAGATGCATGATATATACACACACTCTATTTCAGTCCCTTGAGAGATTTAACGTTTAGTGCCTTGATTTGCAAATCAAGTTGTAAATTACATGTATAAAATACCTTTGCAGTGATTAGTTCATTATAAAATTATGCTAACTATGTTGGTTTTCATTTAGGAATAAGCTGACTCTATAAATAAAGTTTAAAAATAAGTAAGGTATAAAAGAATTCTGGAAGGATATATAAAATACTAGGAACAGTGGTTTGGGAGTGAGGATGAGAAGTAGACTAACGTGGGACAGGATGGGAGTGATACTTTTTTTTACTCACCATCTATATTTTTATGATTTCTAGGTCTGGCCTCAGTATCTTCTCATCCTAGCTTGTTTGTATGATGAGTTAGAGTAATATCTGCATGCTGTTAGTTTTTTCAAAGACTCTTCAGACGCTGCTGATACTAAAGAAAGTTCTGAAAGAGCACTCTCCAGTGCAGTTATTTCCTACACAGGCTTTTAATTGGCTTTTTAAAAACTGCCTCTTTTTTTTTTTTAATATTTCAGCTTTTATTTTAGATATAGGGGGTACATGTGTAAGATTGTTACATAGGTATATTGGACCCAGGCAGTGAGCATAGTAACCAATAGGTAAAAAGCGACCTCTTAATCAAGAGGGTAGCTCATGACTATTTACAAAGTGTTTTTAAACATTCTTTCCCATCTTTTCTGACAACTCTGGAGTTGATCAGAAAAGATGTTTCCCCTACTTTTAGAAGAAAACTGGGCCCTATGCAGTGGCTCATACCAGTAATCCCAACACTTTGGGAGGCTGAGGCAGGTGGATCACCTGAGGTCAGGAGTTTGAGACCAGTCTGGCCAACATGGTGAAACCCTGTCTCTACTAAAAATACAAAAATTAGCCAGGTGTGATGGCAGGTGCCTATAATCCCAGCTAGTTGGGAGGCTGAGGCAGGAGAATCACTTGAACCCAGGAGATGGAGGTTGCAGTGAGCCGAGATCGCACCGTTGCACTCCAGCTTGGGGGGCAAGAGCAAGACTTCATCTCAGAGAAAGAAAAGCAAACTGACAGTCCCCGCCCCCCCACCTACCCTCCACCAAAAAAAAAAAAAAACCTGACAGTCCCAGAGATGTTTCGGTGTAAGTCAATATATGAACTCAGGTCCATGTCTACAACTGTTTACCACCCGGCTCTTCAGAAAACAGTAGCTGTGGCCAGGCACGGTGGCCCACACCTGTAATCACAGCACTTTAGGAGACCGAGGTGGGTGGATCCCTTGAGGCCAGGAGTTCAAGACCAGCCTGGCCAAACTGGTAAAACCCTGTCTCTATTCAAAATACAAAAGTGTTAGTTGGGCATGGTGGCATGCGCCTGTAATCCCAGCTACTTGGGAGGCTGTTGCAGGAGAATCACTTGAACCAGGGAAGCAGGGGTTGCACTAAGCCAAGATCATTTCACTGCACTCCAATCTGTGCACAGAGCAAGACTCCATCTTAAAAACAAAACCAAAAACAAACAGTAACAGTTACTTCTCTGAAGCTATTATTTTTTATCCTGTTGTATATATCGAAGACTTCATTTGGATAACTATATTCAGGAGTATATTAAGCTTTCTTTTTCATTACCAATAGTTGGACTAACCTTTATTTTCTGGATGCTAAAGGTGTTTTATAGCAACAAAAACAAACAGCTAAGTCAGTCTGTCCAGGTACCCTGTTAAAGCTTCAAAGACTGTGGATCAGAATGATCTCTACTATGTACACATGCCTAAAGAATAAACAAAAATGACCAGGCATGGTGTCTCAAGCCTGTAATCCCAGCACTTTGGGAGGCCGAGGCGGGTGGATCACGAGGTCAAGAGATCGAGACCATCCTGGTCAACATGGTGAAACCCCGTCTCTACTAAAAATACAAAAAATTAGCTGGGCATGGTGGCGCATGCCTGTAATCCCAGCTACTCAGGAGGCTGAGGCAGGAGAATTGCCTGAACCCAGGAGGCGGAGGTTGCAGTGAGCCGAGATCACGCCACTTCATTCCAGCCTGGGTAACAAGAGCGAAACTTCGTCTCAAAAAAAAAAAAAAAAAAAAAAAAAAAGAATAAACAAAAATGATATCACTGATAACTTTCAGTCCCTTGAGGGATTAACTTTTAGTCCCTTGATTTGTCTGTACCTTTCCTTCCCCCCTTTCTTCCTACCCACGTTTCTTCTTCCCTTGTTTCTCTACTTTTCCTTCTGGATGATGCTCATGTAGTGTTTTGCTATCTTCAATACCTTCTGCTTTTTCATTCCTATATATATATATATATATATATTTTTTTTTTTTTTTGAGACAGAGTTTCGCTCTTGCTACCCAGGCTGGAGTGCAATGGCGCGATCTCGGCTCACTGCAACCTCCGCCTCCTGGGTTCAGGCAATTCTCCTGCCTCAGCCTCCCGAGTAGCTGGGATTACAGGCACGCACCACCATGCCCAGCTAATGTTTTGTATTTTTAGTAGAGACGGGGTTTCACCATGTTGACCAGGATGGTCTCAATCTCTTGACCTCGTGATCCACCTGCCTCGGCCTCCCAAAGTGCTGGGATTACAGGCTTGAGCCACCGCGCCCGGCTCATTCCTATATTTTTTCACTGCGTATAATTTCATTTTAACGCATTACCTTAATGCATAACATTATCTGTTTTTGCTCATTTCTTTTGCTTTCACAGCACCTCTTCTCTATAAAAGTCTATATATAGTGTGTTCCCATGGTAATGAGAACTAAAATTACTTATAATCAATGGTTTTTATGTTGTTGCTGCTGCTTATCTCTTGGGTGAGGTCACTCTTTACAGCCAGGTCACAGTTTAGTCTATGAAGTTGAGATGAAACGGTATTTGCCAGAGATTGAACAACCTCTGGAATGTTTGTGAATCCAAACTTCACCATTATTACACCATCTAGATTTCACATCTGTTTAGTGTATTACCCATATTTCCCTTTTCCATATATGAATTATTTTATTGCAGTAATTGTGGTATCAGGGCAACAGCATGCATATTCATAGTTATAAGAAGATTATTAGAAGTTATAAGTTATATAGTTAGAAGATATTATTAGAGAAGAAAACTGTCATGGCATCATTCATTATGGTGCTTTGCATTTTTAAATTTTAAGAGAAAGAAAGAAAAATTAATTAAGCTAGTAAGTAAGAGTTAACCAACCTCCTTTGGGAAATGACCAAGGGTTTCCTGATTTCAGAGTGGATTATAGAAAAGAGAAAAGATTGTAGTATTTTATATCTGCAAAAGCTTATTCCAAAACAAATCAGTAAATGCAGGTTACAATACCCAGGTCACAAAGTCACATTTTTATTAATAAAAATAACTTGCAGCCCATTGAGTGAACTTTAAATGGTCGTGCTACCTTGTGAAACAGAATATCGCATTGCTGGATCTGCTGTGTGCTGGACAAAGGCAGGCACGGTGCAGTGCTTCACTGATACAGTGTGGAATAGATTTTGTGCTGCAGCAAAGCTGTCTATAGACTTCAAAAAACAAAGGTTATATCAGCATTAACCAAACTGTTTAAAATCTTACAGTTTCAAAGGACCACATGTTACATGATTCCATTTATGTGAAGTTTCCAAAATAAGCAAATTTATAAAGATAGAAAATGGACTAGTGGTTGCCTGTGGCTTGCGGGGATGGAAGCATTGCAGGGTCGGGTTAGCGGCCTTAGCTAAAAGATACGGAATTTATTTTCTAGGTGATAGAAAGGTTCTAAATTAATGTCAGTGATAGTCACAACTGTGGCAATATTAAAAATTGTTGAATTGTACACTTTAAATGAGAGAATTGTAAATATATGAATTATAGCTCGGTAGAGTGATTCCAAAAGAAAGATCTGCCCCACGGTGGCTCAAGCCTGTAATCCCAGCACTTTGGGAGGCCGAGGCAGGTGGATCACGAGGTCGAGAGATCGAGACCATCCTGGTCAACATGGTGAAACCCCGTCTCTACTAAAAATACAAAATATTAGCTGGGCATGGTGGCGCGTGCCTGTAATCCGAGCTACTCAGGAAGCTGAGGCAGCAGAATTGCCTGAACCCAGGAGGCGGAGGTTGCGGTGAGCCGAGATCGCGCCATTGCACTCCAGCCTGGGTAACGAGAGCAAAAACTCCATCTCAAAAAAAAAAAAAAAAAAAAAAAGATCTGCCCCAAAAAGCTTTCGTGTAAAAATACATGTTCCACTCAGTTAAAACGCACTGTTAATTTTTGTTCATCTATTTTATTGCTTAAAATAATATGCATTCTTTTACTATGCTTTTGCACAAAGAAGAAAAAACTATGAATCACGCAATGTAAGAAAACAAGTCATTTATGATTTATTTTGCACCATTTATTTCAACTGTTTAAAATAAAAGGGCAGATTTTATGTTGCTGTCAAGGTTTTGCATGTGATAAATGTTTGAAGTGAAGCCCTGAAATGTGAACTGGTTGTGAGATGGGCTCTCCTTGGCTTCTAATGGAGGCAGGTATCCCATGGGACACACACTTGTATTGCTTCAAATTCAGTGTAGGAGAGTTAACCCTTCATGGTGCCACTTTATTCAGAGCAAGGTTTGCATATGATTTACAGTGGAAACTGCGAGGCCCTGTGGCTCACGCCTGTTATCCCAACACTTTGGGTGGCTGAGGCAAGTGGATCACCTGAGGTCAGGAGTCGGAGACCAGCCTGACCAATGTGGTGAAACCCCACCTCTACTAAAAATACAAAGTTAGCCAGGCATGGTGCACATGCCTGTAATCCCAGCTACTTGGGAGGCTGAGGCAGGAGAATCGCTTGAATCCAGCAGGATGGAGGTTGCACTTGAACCCAAAGGGCAGAGGTTGCAGTGAGCCAAGATTGCGCCATTGTACTTCAGCCTGGGCAACAAGAGTGAAATTCCGTCTCAAAAAAAAAAAAAGAGAAGTTGTATCAGGCTCATATGTACCTTACGGTGGATAAGTTTGTCAGATCCTTTCCTTAGTGCATATTTATAGAGATAGAATAAAGTATAAATAAAATACACATGGAATGGATGTCACCAATAAGGGTTTTTAAACCTTGGAGAATTTTAGATGGGGCCTGCTTTGTAGATACCCTTTTCTTTTTCAGTCTATGAACTGAAATATGTGAAATAGATCTGTGCCCTCCTCTTTTGGCTGTCCAGCTAAATTTATCCCAACAACACTTCCCAGCTGTCTTCAGGTCACCACCAATCCAATCCAGGCTGGAAGTGGTGAGGCTGAGCTGTGGAATACAAGGACCGTGCGTGGGTGCTCTTCTGGGTCCTGGGGATGAGTGGTAAACTGTTACTGAAAACGGGCTGTCATGGCTCTTCGATCTAGTGGGGAAAGAATCCAATAAATAAACATACAAAGAAATCAAATCTTGATAAACACTTTTCAGATTATTAAAACCAGATTATGTGAGTGTGACCAAGTGGTGCTCTAGATGGAATGGTCTTGGAGAGCTTCTTTTGGAGATGACAGGTTGAGATCCTAGTGAAAAGAGTGAAGAGTGTGAACAAGGAGAAAGAAATCCAGGCAGAAGAGACAGCTGCTGCAGAAACTCTAGATTAAGACCCAGCTTGAGGTCTTCCTTTTTTGTTTTTATTTTTTGAGATAGGGTCTTACTCTGTCACCCAGGGTAGAGTGCAGTGGCATGGTCTCAACTCACTGCAGCCTCCACCTTCTGGGCTCAAGTGATCCTCCCACTTCAGCCTCTCAAGTAGCTGGGACTATAGGCACACACCACCACACCTGGATAATTTTTGTATTTTTTGTAGAATCAAGGTCTCATCATGTTGCCCAGGCTGCACCTTGAGGTCTTTAACCAACAGAAGGCCATGGAGGGGAGCAAAGTGGATGAGGGATGAGTGGGAAAAAGATACCTCCTGAGTTCTTTCAGGGAGGTCAGGGCAAGTTGCGTAGGGTTTTGTTAAGCCTGACGTGGATTTGAGAATCATCAGCACACAAGTAGGGATCTAAAGCTGGAGGTCTGGATGAGGTTGCCTTTGGAAAGTGAGGAAACAGCAAAATGAGATGCTTGGTACAGACCTGGAAGGCTCAACCTTTTGAGGTTGAGCAGAGAAGAGGGGACTGCAAAGAAGCAGCCAGGCAGGCGAGAGTTCAGACGTCTGGGAAGCCATGGGGGAAAGTGTTTCCAACAGTGGCATATGCTGGTGAAGAAGCCCTGTAAGAGGAGGACACAGAGGTGGCCACCGAATCCAGTGACAATGTGCAAGTTGTTGATGACTTTTACAAGACCAGGTTCAGTGTTCTTCTGGAGGATTGAGGACAAATGTCATTTAAGAATGAACGATCTGGCTCATGCCTATAATCCCAGCACTTTGAGAGGCCGAAGTGGGTAGATCACAAGGTCAGGACTTCAAGACCAGCCTGGCCAAGATGGTGAGCCCTGTCTCTACTAAAAATACAAAAATTAGCCAGGCATAGTGGTGGGCACCTGTAATCCCAGCTACTTGGGAGGCTGAGGCAGAGAATTGTTTGAACCCAGGAGGCGGAGGTTGCAGTGAGCCGAGATCACACCTCTGCACTCCAGCGTGGGACAGAGCGAGACTCCCATCTCAAAAAAAAAAAAAAAGAATGGACGATCATGACCATAGAAGTGGAAATATGAATATAAAGGTGAAGGTTTGTTTACGATGAGACTTACTGTCTTTAAACTATAGGCAGTAGAATGGAAGCAGTGAAAATGAAGGTTCAGATAGGAGCCATATCTCGTTGGATTTTCCTTCCCTCCTTAAGGAAATGTGAGGCACGTTTTCAGAGAGGAAACAAGGACTGATTGTAGGAAGAGAGAAAAGTAAATAACTTGCTCTACTATGCAAATGTAATATAACCGCTAGACAGTATTTATAGCCTATTAGAATTTGAGAGATTCTGGACTTTTTGGTTTTTTTAAATCAATCACTCATATCACTGATTTTGACCAAGTTTAGTTAATAGCAAAGTCAGGATTTGAACCCGGGATGTCTTGCGCAGAGTCTGGCACTTCACCACTCCACTCCACTATCTCTCCATGAGTTAAAGCTGAAACCAGTCCCCAGTCAGCATAGATTTGTCTTTTCTCCAGTTCTCCTCAGCTAAGAGCATGCATAGAGAAGGCAGAGAGTTCGGTTTTATAACCAGGAGAGACAGATGAGACAGAATTAAATGTGTTTGCAAGTCAGTAAGTGTGCAGTGATGGCGAAATCAAAGAAGTGAAGAACCAGTACTGTAGATAATAAGCAAACTGGGGATGAAAGGGTAGGAAACGTCGGTGAGGTGGAAGAGTGGGTGGCTCGACTGGTAGAACTGGAGAGCCTGATGTGGAAGAATCAGAGGCGCAGCCATTGGTGATAACGTGACAGACGATATGCGTGTGAGTGGCTCATGTGGGTACAGGAGCAGATCACCTGCATTGAGAAGGTTGAGGATTGAGAAGTCAGGACCTGTCCCCATGGATCTGACATCCCGGGGTCTCATCCTTCTTATTTTCTACAAAAGAGAAACTCGGAGCCTGTGCCCTTGGAATCCTCAAATAAAGTGTGTTCTTGTCCCAAGGTATGGAGAGTAGGGGCCGTGCAGGCAACAGTGTCGTTAAGCTCACTGGGACAAAAGTGGGTCACCCCTTTGCTTCCCTGCCCTGCCCTCCCTCTACCCTGAAACTTTCCTTAACTACGGAGGGCCCGGCCCTCTCGGCCCCAGCACAGAAATTCCTGTGGGGTGGGGGGCAGGGAGAACTGTTATCCGCTCCTCTCTGCAGCAAAAGAAGAGTTCATTTTTGGCCAAATGAATGAAAATGGATATTAGGGTCTTGGACTGCCAGAACTCCCTGGCAGTGGCACTCCCTGAGAGAGAAGTGAGAAGGCCTGTTCTCGCACCCCAGCCCTCCCCTCTCTCTAGCTTTCTCCGCCTGGACCAGACCGGCTGCCCTCCTTCCTCCCTTCTCGGATCCAGAAATTCCTGGTTTGACTATCCAAATTAATGCTGCTTATAATTACTCAATAGGATACATTGGTTTTTTTGTTTTGTTTTGTTTTGTTTTGAGACGGAGTTTCGCTCTTGTTACCCAGGCTGGAGTGCAATGGCGCCATCTCGGCTCACCGCAACCTCCGCCTCCTGGGTTTAGGCAATTCTCCTGCCTCAGCCTCCTGAGTAGCAGGGATTACAGGCACGCGCCACCACGCCCAGCTAGTTTTTTGTATTTTTAGTAGAGACGGGGTTTCACCATGTTGACCACAATGGTCTGGATCTCTTGACCTTGTGATCCACCTGCCTCGGCCTCCCAAAGTGCTGGGATTACAAGCTTGAGCCACTGTGCCTGGCCAGGATACATTGTTTTTTGTTTTTTGTTTTTTGTTTTTTTGGAGACGGAGTTTCGCTCTTGTTACCCAGGCTGGAGTGCAATGGCGTGATCTCGGCTCACCGCAACCTCCGCCTCCTGGGTTCAGGCAATTCTCCTGCCTCAGCCTCCTGAGTAGCTGGGATTACAGGCACGTGCCACCATGCCCAGCTAATTTTTTGTATTTTTAGTAGAGACGGGGTTTCACCTTGTTGACCAAGTTGGTCTTGATCTCTCGACCTTGTGATCCACCCGCCTCGGCCTCCCAAAGTGCTGGGATTACAGGCTTGAGCCACCGCGCCCGGCGATACATTGTTAACTCTCACATTCGCTTTGTTACAAAATTTCTTTTTCTATAGCTACTCTAGGTATGTTTATTGTTAATAGGCCATTGTTCCTTACTCTTTGTTTTCTTGTATTATCACATCAGTCAGTGGCCAAATCCTGTTCATTCTAAGGGAGATGTTGGGGCCTTCCCCTCCGCAGCATTCCCCGTGTCTTCTCTCATGTTGGGCCATCAGAGCAGCTCGGTTTGTTCTCTTTGACCTTTCTTGCTAAAGTCCACCCTCACAACACTCAACAGAGTCACCTGGCAAAACATAGGTCTGGTTATGTGACTGCTTTGCTTAAAGGTCTTTGATGGTTCCCCAGATTCCTTTGTTTAACATCGAATTTCTTGCAGAATCTTTCTCAAGTTACTTTGCTCCAACCACACCAGACTGCACCATTCCCTAAACCAGGCGTCCCCAAACTATGGCCTGCGGGCCGCATGTGGCCCCCTGAGGCCATTTATCCAGCCCTCCGCGGCACTTCAGGAAGGGGCACCTCTTTCACTGGTGGTCAGTGAGAGGAGTACAGTATGTGGCGGCCGTCCAACGGTCTGAGGGACAGTGAACTGGCCCCCTGTGTAAAAAGTTTGGGGACGCCTGCCCTAAACCACAGCCTAGTGAAGAACTTTAAAAGATCCCAGGCACTGACTATATATTGGTTCCCCACACTACGTCAGGTGTTCACAACACTAGACTAATTTAACATTTTATTTTACAAAATGGCACCAAACTTACACACATGGAAAATAACGAGCTGCTCTCCATATTTTTCTGAGTTTCTGTCTTCTCTTTATTTTTGATCAGTGTTCCAGGTTCTCTGGGGCTATAAGGAATTGCTCAGTTTGGAGAATTTTAGCATTGCCTTCAACACAAATATAAGGCTACTTCTGTTTGAAGGTTTATCTCTGGCTGGAAAATAATGTCCTCCTCTTTCTCCATTTAGTTAACCTTTACTTTGCCTTCGGGATTCTACTTAATGATAACTTCCTTTATAAAGTTCCTCAGCTCACCCAGGGGTGATCAGTCAATTGCTTAGGCTTTTGCGTTCGAACTGCTGTTTGTGTTACCATAGGTAATTTACCATAAATTACCTATGGTAACACATTATTAATATCTTATGTGACAATGGCTGTAATTAATTTATAAAAGACAAAGAGCATTGTAACTGGAAGGCAGAATTATTTTTAATATATGATTCTGTGTGGTGACAGGTTTTCATTTGTATTTTTTTTCTTGCCAATAGTGAAGGGAATTTATGATTCATATATAAATCTTTTTAATGTTAATTAAAATACACTATAAAAGTGGTGCTGTACTCAGGTGCAATGCAAATAATGAGGTGAGTCTATCCCTGCCGTCTCAAGCAGCTCCCTCCAGTCTATCCCTGGGACTCAGCTCCCTGGAGGTGAAAAGCTAAAACATTTCCCTGTTGTGCCATTTTCTCCCCTTTCTCTCATGCATTATTTTTCTTACTCTGATTATTCTCGATGGGAGTTTTTAGCAGAGCTCAGCACCATCTTATCGCAGGAAGAAAAAAAAAATGTATGAGATAAATGTATGAGAAGTGGTGCAAAAAAACAACAGCTGCAATCTTTTAAATTTATTGTGGAATTAAAGAACATGCCCCTAGAATATAATCACTGGCAGTTCAAAAAGCAAGGATTTTTAGCAAAATAAGTAAGACCAGTTTTCTTCCTCTGGAGCTTGTGTCTGTTTATCTCAGTGAGTCTTTGCTCCAACCACACTAAACTGCACCCAAGTCTTGCAGCCCAGGCTCTTCCTTTTCCTTAATTAGCATCAGTTTTCATTAGTTATTTTACAAGTTGTTAGTGATCCTCATTAGCTTTGCTGGGGTCTTAAATTTTCTTGACATTTACTATTTCACTGCATAAGATTTTATGATTAGGCTGGGTGAGGTGGCTCACACCTGTAATCCCAGCACTTTGGGAGGCTGAGACGGGTGGATTGCTTGAGGTCAGGAGTTTGAGACCAGCCTGGCCAACATGGTGAAACCTCATCTCTATTTGAAAAAAAAAAAAAAAAAAAAGATTTTATGGTTAATTCCTAGAGTATATAAGCCAGATTATTGGCCATTGTTATTTTTTACATTGTATCTTTTCCTATTTCAGAATTTCTTGTATCTTAACATTTTTCTTTACAATTTTATATAAATGGCATCCAGTTCATTGGACTTCCTGATATCTTTATACATATTAAATAAGAAAAAAATAAGTAAATATATGTATCACTTGCTCAGGTGATAGCTTTTTCAAGAAAGAAACAAATTAAGATAAAATGTTTCTACAAAAAAAAGAATTTAATGAAATACTGTAATTTGACTTTATAGTCAAACTAGGGGAACACTACTGTTTCTCATTCTACACTTATTCCGCACTGTGCTCCAAGTATTGCCCAAGGAACAGAAGGCAGAAACCAAGTAAGCTGACAATATATTGAAGAAGAATGATAACAAGTCAAGTTATCTCAGAGATTTAGGTGTATTTTATTTTCAAGTGCATTGTTCCCCTTTTGTGCCTCTTTCGCAAATAACACAACATAAGAAGCTGTCATCTATGTAATAATATTTTTTGTGTGTGATTAACCACCTGTGTACCTGTTTTATTATTCACTCCGTGGTCGTCCGGGCCTAAAATGTGCCAGGTATTAGGGACATGGGATAACAAGACAGAAAAGGATCATTATATTCAGATGCAAAAGGAAATGTAACAAATATAAAATGTATAAAAAGTAAGTAGCCAGTTTCAAATAATAATCAGTGTCATTCTGTCAACACTTATTTTCTGAGTACTACTCTATACTAAATACTGATCTATAAATTAACTCTGATGGGAGAGTAGAGTAGGAGGGGAATTATTTTATATTAGTTGCTCAGGGAAGGTTTCTCTGAGGGGATGACATTTGAACTGAAACCTAAATAACAAGTAAAAGTAGAAGAGTTTTTGAGCTGAGGTTCTGGGAGTCTGTAGATAGATTTCAGGAGGCCTGTAAACTTGGATGGGAAAAATAATTACATCTTTGTTTTCACCAAACTCAGACTGAAATTTATCATTTTCTTCTATTTGAATGTAGACAACAAACTTCAGTAGTATTGATGATTACATTCCATAGATTACGTTTAATTGATGAAGTCTGCACATCTCCAGGGAACTCCTTACAAGCTACCCAGTGAGCTTTTATGATGGTAAGATACAGAATGGATAAAAATCGGATGCCGCCAGGCTCGGTGGCTCAAGCCTGTAATCCCAGCACTTTGGGAGGCCGAGGCGGGTGGATCACGAGGTCGAGAGATCGAGACCATCTTGGTCAACATAGTGAAACCCCGTCTCTACTAAAAATACAAAAAACTAGCTAGGCGTGGTGGCGCGTGCCTGTAATCCCAGCTACTTAGGAGGCTGAGGCAGGAGAATTGCCTGAACCCAGGAGGCGGAGGTTGCGGTGAGCCGAGATCGCGCCATTGCACTCCAGCCTGGGTAACGAGAGCGAAACTCCGTCTCAAAAAAAAAAAAAAAAAAAAAATCGGATGCCAAAAAAAGCTATAGGAAAATAGGATCTATTTTCATATTATCACCAAGTCCCATGTCTTGCAAACTTTCTTAGCTTTCATCTTATCAGAATGCAATTCATGGCAGTGAGGTGTCAAAGGCTCTCTCCTTAAACCACACTTCAGTCATGCTCTGCTAAGGTCTCTTTTGAACCAGGCTTTAACCTTGCTCCACCCCCAGCTTTGGCCTGCCCAGCCCAGCCTTAGCAAGGAATTCTGCTGAATCATCTCCCAACCCTAGATATCTAATTACCCTAGATATATGATCAAGATTTTCATCCTCCACCTTTTTTTTTTTTTTTTTTTTTTTTGAGGCGGAGTTTCGCTCTTGTTACCCAGGCTGGAGTGCAATGGCGCGATCTCGGCTCACCGCAACCTCCGCCTCCTGGGTTCAGGCAATTCTCCTGCCTCAGCCTTGTACTCAGGGGCCAAGTCAGAAGAAAAAAAATCACCATGTTCAAACAGGGAACTGAACAGGCCTCTGAAAACTGAGGCAAAGGGAGTTATTGTTAACATGTGTAGACTATGAGCCGGGTGTGGTGGCTCACATTTATAATCCCAGCACTTTGGGAGGCCACGGCAGGAGGATTGCTTAAGCCCAGGCATTCGAGACCAGCTTGGGTAACATGGTAAGACCCCATCTCTACAAAAGATTTAAAAATTACCTAGGTGTGGTGGTGTGCACCTATAGTCCAAGCCACTCAGGAGACTGAGTTGGGAGGATCACTTAAGCCTGGGAGGTCGGCCAGGCGCGGTGGCTCATGCCTGTAATCCCAGCACTTTGGAAGGCCAAGATGGGCAGATCACAGGGTCAGGAGTTCCCCAGCCTGGTCAACATAGTGAAACCCTGTCTCGACTGAAAATACAGAAATTAGCTAAGTATGGTGGCGCACGCCTCTAATCCCAGCTACTCGGGAGGCTGAGGCAGGAAAATCGCTTAAATCCAGAAGGCAGAGGTTGTGGTGAGCCAAGATTACGCCACTGCACTCCCGCCTGGGCAACTGAGCGAGACTCTGTTCTCCCCCCCAAAAAAAACCAGTCTGGGAGGTCACAGTGAGCTGTGATTAAGGCACCAGACTCCAACCTTGGCAACAGAGCAAGACCCTGCCTCTACAATTCTTTTTTTGGGGGTGGAAGTCTGGGCACAGTGGCTCACACCTGTGATCCCAGCTTTTGGGGACCAAGGCAGAGGGATCGCTCTCAGGAGTTTGAGACCAGCCTGGGCAACGTGGTGAAACACATCTCTACAAAAAATACAAAAATTAGCCAGGTGTGATGGTATGTACACGTCTAGTCCCAGCTACTTAGGAAGCTGAGGTGAGAGAATTGCTTGAGCCTGGGAGGTCAAGGCTGCAGTGAGCCATGATCATGCCACCACACTGTGTTCTGGGTGATAGAGTGAGACCAAGTCTTTAAAAAATCTGTAGAAAAGGGCCGGGCGCGGTGGCTCAAGCCTGTAATCGCTGCACTTTGGGAGGCCGAGGTGGGTGGATCACGAGGTCAAGAGATCGAGACTGCCGGGCGCGGTGGCTCAAGCCTGTAATCCCAGCACTTTGGGAGGCTGAGGCGGGTGGATCACGAGGTCATGAGATCGAGACCATCCTGGTCAACATGGTGAAACCCCGTCTCTACTAAAGGTGCAAAAAATTAGCTGGGCATGGTGGCGCGTGCCTGTAATCCCAGCTACTCCGGAGGCTGAGGCAGGAGAATTGCCTGAACCCACGGGGCAGAGGTTGCAGTGAGCCGAGATGGCGCCATTGCACTCCAGCCTGGGTAACAAGAGCGAAACTCCATCTCAAAAAAAAAAAAAAAAAAAAGAGATCGAGACCATCCTGGTCAACATGGTGAAACCCCGTCTCTACTAAAAAAAATATACAAAAAATTAGCTGGGCATGGTTGCGCATGCCTGTAATCCCAGCTACTCAGGAGGCTGAGGCAGGAGAATTGCCTGAACCCAGGAGGTGAAGGTTGCGGTGAGCCGAGATCGTGCCATTGCACTCCAGCCTGGGTAACAAGAGTGAAACTCCGTTTCAAAAAAAAAAAATCTGTAGAATGTGAAGCAAGATGAGAGATATTTGAAAGCATACGTAGGAAAATCAGGTATTCTCCTAGAGCTGGCTCTCTGTTGGGACAGAGACCTTTAAAATGTTTTTAGTGCTGCAGATGTCACCCTACCCTCCTGCAAAGATAAGAGTGCATTTACTTCTGTCACCGTGGATTGGCTTTGCACATGTATTCTTTTCTTAGGGCTGCTGTAACAAAGTACTACAAACTGGGTGGCTTTAAAACAACAGAAATTTATTGTCACAGTTATGGAGGCCAGAAGTCAGAAATCATGGTGTTGACAGGGCCATCTTCCTCTGGCGGCTCTAGGGAAGGACCTTTCCTTGCCCTTTCCTGGCTTCTGGTGTTTGCTGGCAGTCCTCAGTGTTCCCTGGCTGGTAGACGGATCACTTCAGCCTTCACCTCCATGGTCACGTGGTCATCTTTTCCCTGCATTTCTTTACATAGTCTCCACCCCACACGCAGAGGTGTGTGTCAGTTTCTGTGTGGCCGAATTTCCCCTTTTTATAAAGACACCAGTCCTATCGGATTGGGCCTATTCTAATGACCTCATTTTAATTTTTATGTTTATAAAGACCCTGGGGGTTAGGACTTCACCTTATCTTTTTTGGGAGACAGTTAACCTACAGAGCATGTTTTTGAACTTTACGTGCAGAATCACACTGTACGTAGTCTTTTGCATCTGGCTTATTTCAGTCAGTATATTAACTCGATTCATCTATCTCGCAAGTAGCAGTTTCTATTCATTGTCAGTCCTACCTACCAGTATATCAAGACTCTGCAGATTATGATGTGAAGTCCAAATGCATCATGACTGATTTTTTTTCCCACATAGATATCTAGGTATTACATAAGAAAATGTGGTTTTTGGTTTCTATGGCACTTTTTTTTCCATATTTCTTTTTGTTTGAATAGGAAACAAATCTAATTAAACCTTAATTGAAAGAAAACTTTTTTTTTTTTTTTTTTGAGACAGAGTTTCGCTCTTGTTACCCAGGCTGGAGTGCAATGGCGCGATCTCGGCTCACCGCAACCTCCGCCTCCTGGGTTCAGGCAATTCTCCTGCCTCAGCCTCCTGAGTAGCTGGGATTACAGGCACGCGCCACCATGCCCAGCTAATTTTTTGTATTTTTAGTAGAGATGGGGTTTCACCACGTTGACCAGAATGGTCTCGATCTGTTGACCTCGTGATCCACCTGCCTCGGCCTCCCAAAGTGCTGGGATTACAGGCTTGAGCCACCACGCCCGGCCAAGAAAACTTCTATATCCCTTCTTTCCGTGACTGTGAATATGTTACATGTATAAATGTTTATATCTATTATGTGGTCACTATACATTTTGAGCTAAAACATAGCTTATAGTTGTCACATAAGTTTGTGGAAAAAGTTAAATATTTTACTTAATTGATTTATTTCTATCCTGTAACCTTGCACATAAGACCTGATAATACAAGCTTGTTGTTAAAAAAAACTTGTTTTTGAAATGATCCAGGAGGATATAAAATCAAAGTAATAGTCTCTTCTGGATATTCTTACAAAGTTTTTGTTGTGGTTGTTTTTTGTTTTGAGTTTTGAGGCGGAGTCTTACTCTGTCGCCCAGGCTGGAGTGCAGTAGCATGATCTTGGCTCACTGTAACCTCCACGTTCTGGGTTCATGCAATTCTCCTGTCTCAGCTTCCCGAGTATAGCTGGGATTACAAGCGTGCATGTGTGTGTCCCCTGTATTTCCAACATACCTGGGATCCTAACATGCATAGTAATCTATAACTTGCTTTTTACATTTAATAATATATTATGACTGCATTTCTGTTTTAGTACAATAAAGTTTCTCCTTATTCTTTTTTTCTCCTTTGAGATGGAATCTTGCTCTGTCGCCCAGGCTGGATGGAGTGCAGTGGTGTGATCTTGGCTCACTGCAACCTCCCCATCCCAGGTTCAGGCAATTCTCCTGCCTCAGCATCCTGAGCAACTAGGATTACGGGTGCCCGCCACCACGCCTGATTAAATTTTTTTTTTTTTGTATTTTTAGTAGAGACGGGGTTTCACCATGTTGACCAGGTTGATCTCCAACTCCTGATCTCAGGTGATCCACTCACCTTGCCCTCTCAAAGTCCTGGGGTTACAGGTGTGAGCCACTGTGCCCAGTCTTTCTCATTTTTTGAAATAATTTTATAATGTGCCATTCAATGGATGCATGATAATGTGTTCTCTAAATAGTGAATATTTAGACTATTTCCATTTCTTTATGTAAGTATACATGGATTTATTTCTCTTTTATTTACTTCTATGAAAACATATTCAAGAATGATTTTTCGATGTTGAATTGCTGGGTCATATGTATGTGCTTTTAGGTTGTTGACAGATAACACGAAATTGCCATTCAAAAAAAGGCAGTACCAATTTACACCCCATGAGGTGTTTCTATTATTATTTTTAACTACCAAGACTTTACACTTTGTAAAATCTACAATGAGAAAGTTATGTAACGATTGTTTCCTCTGTTGTTTCAGAACAATGAGATGGTGGAGCTCCAGAGAATACGGATGAAGGATGAAATCCGAGAATATAAGTTCCGGGAGGCCCGACTCCTTCAGGACTATACTGAATTGGAAGAAGAAAATATCACATTGCAGAAACTAGTGTCCACATTGAAGCAGAACCAGGTAAGGCTTAAGAAATTTTTTGAGTTATACTGAAGACGGATCTACATCTTCTGACCTCTAGGGTTAAATCTCTTTATTTCTCAAGAAGGAACTTGTCTAAATTTGTTGTTAGTCTTTAATCTTCTCTCTATAATATTTATGTGCTGAAATGTCCCAACCCTCCTATTTTAACTAAAATATAGAAAGAAAAAATACACCTGTAAGTAGTATGGTGTACAGTAAATCTTTATTAAATAAGAAAAAGAATTTTAGTTTTTATTTTAGCTTTGCGCTCATTTATTTCATAAGTCAAATGTATCATAACAAATTTAACCTGACTACTTCTCATTAAAAGCCGGGGTCTTAGCCGGGTTTGATGGCATAGGCCTGTAATCCCAGCTTCTTGGGAGGCTGGGGCAGGAGAATTGCTTGAACCCGGGAGGTGTAAGTAGCAGTGAGCCCAGATTGAGCCACTGCATTCCAGCCTGGGTGACAGAGTGAGGCTCTATCTCAAAACAAAACAAAAAAAAGTGGCCAGGTGCAGTGCCTCATGCCTGTAATCCCGGTGCTTTGGGAGGCCAAGGTGGGCAGATCATGAGGCCAGGAGATTGAGACCATCCTGGCCATGGTGAAAACCTGTCTCTACTAAAAATACAAAAAAACATTAGCCAGGCATGGTGGCATGCGCCTATAGCCCCAGCTACTCAGGAGGCTGAGGCAGGGGAATTGCTTAAATCCAGGAGATGGAGGTTGCAGTGAGCCGAGATCGTGCCACTGTACTCCAGTCTGGCAAAAGAACAAGACTACATCTCAAAAAAAAAAAAAAAGCCTGGGTCTGTAAGCTTGTCTTTGAGCTTAAGGTCTCCCTACAATCACTTGTCTCTCACTCTCTTAAAATTTTTTCTGTAAATTGCTTTCAAATCATAGAGGGGAATGGATTATGAAGTATAAATCAAGAAGAGCAAAATTACAAGAAAAAGGGGCTGGGCGTAGTGGCTCACGCCTATAATCCCAGCACTTTGGGAGTCTGAGGTGAGTAGATCACATGAGGTCAGGGGTTCAAGACCAGCCTGGCCAACGTGCTGAAACCCCGTTTTTACTAAAAATGCAAAAATTAGCCGGGCATGTTGGTGGGCACCTGCAATCCCAGTTACTCAGGAGGCTGAGGCAGGAGAATCACTGGAACCCGGGAGACATAGCTTGAAGTGAGCCGAGATCACATTACTGCACTCTAGCTTGGGTGACAGAGCGGGACTCCATCTCACAAAAAAGAAAACAAAGAAAGAAAAAGAAAATGCCTGTTTTCTTTTTCAGCTGTAACCTGACTACAAAGATTACATTTATATGTTTAAATTTTTTTTTTTTTTTTTTTTTTTTTTGCTGTAGCGGGGCTTTGATAGCTTAATTTTCCTGATTGGTTTGTACTGTGGGTTTTCAGAGCTATTAATAATTATCGAATCTGTAATTTTAGAATTTATTTATGAATACAGTTGAATCAAGTAGTTAAGCAAAGGTGAGTTGGATGTTCAAGTTTGTTCAAGTTCTTTTCAAGGTGGTTCCTCAGCGACATCTCTATTCTTGTCTAAATGCTGTTGTCACCTCTCAGTTCAGATCAACAGCCTATGTGCCAGGCGCTGTGCTCGGCTGGACAGACACAAGAATCCACAGGGCATGATTCTTGTCCTCTGTAAACTTAGAAGCCAGGCCAGATGTATACTTTTACTTTACTTCCTTCCTGAATAGGTATCTATTTCCAAATTATTTGGACATGATAGATAGATAGATAGATAGATAGATAGATAGATAGATGATTGATTGATACATAGATAGATGTTTGTTTGTTTGTTTGTTTGTTTGTTTTGAGATGGAGTCTTGCTCTGTCTACAAGCTAGAATGCAGTGGCATGATCTCAGCTCACTGCAGCCTCCACTGCCTAGGTTCAAGTGATTCTCCTGCCTCAGCCTCCCAAGTGGCTGGGACTACAGGTGCACACCACCACACTGGCTAATTTTTTGTATTTTAGTAGAGGCGGGATTCCACCATGTTGGCCAGGATAGTCTCGATCACCTGACCTCATGATCTGCCCACCTCAGATTCCCAAAGTGCTGGGATTACAGGCATGAACTGCCATACCCGACCGCTAGATATAATGTTTTGATAGATAATAAGGGTTAAGGGGGGGAGAAAAAAAATCAGAGGAGAAAAATCCATGTAGTGACACAATTAAATTTGATTAAAAAAAAAAAATTTTTTTTTAGATAGAGTGTTGTTCTGTTGCCCAGGCTGGAGTGCAGTGGTACCATCTCAGCTCACTGCAACCTCCACTTCTCAGTTCAAGCAGTTCTCCTTCCTCAGCCTCCTGAGTAGCTGGGATTGCAGGCACAAACCATGACAGCCACCTGATTTTTGTATTTTCAGTAAAGACAGGGTTGTACCATGTTGACCAAGCTGGTCTTGAACTCCTGAGCTCAAGTGATCCGCCTGCCTCAGACTCACAAAGCTCCTGGATTACAAACATGAGCTATAGTACCCGGCTGAAATTTGATTTCTGATCATTGCCACTTCCCTCAGATTTGGAGTGGTAGGGGGAAGGCAGGTGGGGGACAGTTTCAGTCCAACAAAAAAGGGCTACTGGAGTATCTGCATGTGTTTCTGCCTCATTCCTTCTATGAGCACTGAATCCCCATGTGTGTGCTGAGGGCAGGCCATTCCAGGGGCTCCCAGTTCTTGATTTGACTGGGATAAGTGAACTCACAGTGGAGAAATGTAGATTTAGAAAAATATATTTGTAAAGATGCTTCTCAATATTTTTTTAAATAAGAAGAGTATTTTTTTATGGCCTTTTTTTGGTTATTGATGAGTTTTGGTTATTGATGATCAAATTTACCTGAAGTGCAGCTATTTAAAGTGGCCCTTTCTTCCCGATTCCTTCAATCCTCACTGCTCTCTAGAGCATGGCAGGAGCATGACCAGCAGTGTCCCTGGTGAGCCTTCCGTGACCACATGTGTAGACTGATGGACTCAGGAGGTTAATAAAGGCCAATATTAGATACTCTTGAAAGACTACCAACGTATTCCTTGAGCGTTCATTAACCCACTTGCCGTTTCTGGGAGAATTTGTACTGTCATTCCTATTGTGAGTTTCTTCATGCCTTTCTCCCAGTAATTGAAACGTGGAATCCAATGGTTAACTCAGATTTTTTAAAAGGCAGGGGAACTTATACATCTTTTATTTCCAACATGCCATATGCTAATTTTCCCAATTAAGTATCTAATTAATTCATTCAAAATCATTTTCTGCACAGAACACCATTCTGGTTTATTCCCTGAAATTGGGGGAACTGAAATGCCGCAAGTCTCTCCCAGATAAGGAAATGCTGTGTTTGTTTCCAGTAGTAATTGACCTTTATTTACAGATGCTAGCATCTATCATAAACTCTTTGTAATCAATAAGGTTTTTGGTTTTGCGGGGTTTTTTTTTAAGAGACAGGGTCTTACTCTGTTGCCCAGGCTGGAGTGCAGTGGCTCAATCTCGGCTCACTGCAACCTCCACCTCCTGGTCTTGTGGCTCGACCTCCCGAGTAGCTGGGATTACAGGCGTGTGCCACTGTGCCCAGCCAATTTTTGTATTTTTAGTAGAGACAGGGTTTTGCCATGTTTGCCAAGCTGGTGTCAAGTGATTCGCCCCCGCTTGGCCTCCCAAAGTGCTGGGTTTACAGGCATGAGCCAACATGCCTGGCCCTAATTAATGAACTGCTAAGTACAATATTGTATGTACAAATGCCACAGAGTTTTTAAAAGAGATGACAATGAGTAGCATTGAGTCACAAAATTGGGCTGTGTTACTTTGTACTGAAATTCCCCGTATATTGTGGAGTCCTTCAGCCTGGTTTGATGTTTCTCTGAATAGCAAAGCTACTACCATTTTAAAATGCTTAGTTCAAAGAATTTTCCCTTCTGAAGCATTAATTTTATTTTAACTATTGATTATTTTCTAAGTACAGTGTAATTATTGTTTAAACAACACCTCTAACTTTCTATATAGGGTCTATTTATTCATTTGTTGCCATTCCATCTCCTTCCATTAACATACAGCACCTACAATAGAGCCTGATCTATATATTAATATATACATTAAATAAACATTTGTTGAAATAATTAAAAACTGGCCAGGCAGGCCGGGCGCGGTGGCTCAAGCCTGTAATCCCAGCACTTTGGGAGGCCGAGGCGGGTGGATCACGAGGTCGAGAGATCGAGACCGTCCTGGTCAATGTAGTGAAACCCCATCTCTACTAAAAATACAAAAACTAGCTGGGCATGGTGGTGCGTGCCTGTAATCCCAGCTACTCAGGAGGCTGAGGCAGGAGAATTGCCTGAACCCAGGAGGCGGAGGTTGCGGTGAGCCGAGATCGCGCCATTGCACTCCAGCCTGGGTAACAAGAGCGAAACTCCGTCTCAAAAAAAAAAAAAACTGGCCAGGCACAGTGGCTCACGCCTGTAATCCCAGCACTTTGGGAGGCTGAGGAGGATCACTTGAGTCCAAAAGTTTGAGACCAATCTGGGCAACATAGGGAGAACTTCTCTCTACCAAAAAATAAAAATAAAAAACATAACCAAGTATGATGATGCACACCTGTGGTCCCAGCCACTTGGGAGGCCGAGATGGGAGGATTGTTTGAGCCTGGGAGGTTGAGGCTGCTGTGAGCTGTGATTACGCTTCTGTACTCCAGCCTGAGCAATAGAGACCCTATCTCAGGAAAAAAAAAAAAAGAAAAGAAGGGAACAATTCAATCACACTTCTATTATGAAACATTTCCTGGGATGTCAGGTAATATATAAGAATATCATAAGGTAAGGCCGGGCACAGTGGCTCATGCCTGTAATCCCAGCACTTTGGAAGGCTAAGGAGGGTGGATCATGAGGTCAGGGGTTCAAGATCGGCCTAGCCAACACAGTGAAACCTCATCTCTATTAAAAATACAAAAATTAGCCAGACATGGTGACAGGCATCTGTAATCCCAGCTACTTGGGAGATTGAGGCAGGAGAATTGCTTGAACCCAGGAGGTGGAGGTTGCAGTGAGCTGAGATCATGCCACTGCACTCTCCAGTCTGGGCAACAGAGCTGCTAGACTCCATCTCAAAAAATAAATAAATAAATAAATATATATATATATATATATATATATATATATATATATGTATACACACACACACACACACACAGACACACACACACACATATATATCTCATAAGGTAATATCATAAAAAACCTAGGAAATGTATTCAACTCAATTTTATTTCATTTAACCAGTATTTCAGGGGTAGCTGTTTATGAGATCATGTACTGTTTTTTTTTTTTTTGAGACGGAGTTTTGAGGCTGGAGTGCAATGGCGTGATCTCGGCTCACCGCAACCTCCACCTCCTGGGTTTAAGCAATTCTCCTCCCTCAGCCTCCCAAGTAGCTGGGCTACAGGCACGTGCCACCATGTGCAGCTAATTTTTGTATTTTTAGTAGACAAGGTTTCACCTTGTTGACCCAGGATGGTCTTGATCTCTTGACCTCGTGATCCACCCGCCTCGGCCTCCCAAAGTGCTGGGATTATAGGCGTGAGCCACCACGCCTGGCCTGAGATCATGTCCTTTTTTTTTTTTTTTTTTTTTTTTTTTAGATGGAGTTTCGCTCTTGTTACCCAGGGTGGAGTGCAATGGGGCGATCTCGGCTCACCGCAACCTCTGCCTCATGGGTTCAGGCAATTCTCCTGCCTCAGCCTCCTGAGTGGCTGGGATTACAGGCACGCGCCACCATGCCCAGCTAATTTTTGTATTTTTAGTAGAGACGGGGTTTCACCATGTTGACCAGGATGGTCTCGATCTCTTGACCTCGTGATCCACCCGCCTTGGCCTCCCAAAGTGCTGGGATTACAGGCGTGAGCCACCGCGCCCGGCCTAAGACGATGTTTCATCACGTTGGTCAGGCTGGTCTTGAACTCCCGACCTCAGGTGATCTGCCCACCTTGGCCTCCAAAGTGCTTGGATTACAGGTGTGAGCCACCATGCCCGGCCATATTGTCTTAAAACAAGTTGTCTTAAAACAACAGCACAGAAAGGAGTGATGAGTTATCCTCAGTGGACACCAAAGACTTCACAGTTAGGATGAGATTCTTAACGTAGGTCTTAACAGAGGAATAAGAGTTTTCCAGGTGACAGCCTTTTCCCGGGCAGAGAAACATGAAACAGCTGGGCAAATAGCAGGAGCTTATACCACATTTGAGTGAGTGGTGTGAGTGAAGCTGCCCAGACAGAAAGAGATCAGGGCCAGCCACAGTGGCTCACACCTGTAATCCCAACACCTTGGGAGGCCAAGTCACAAGAATTGCTTGAGGAGTTTCAGACCAGCTTGGACAACATAGTGAGATCTTGTCCAGGAGGATGGCTTGAGTCCAGGAGGTTGAGGCTGCAATGAGCCATAATTGTGCCCTGCACTCCTGCCTGGGTAACAGAGCAAGACTCTGCCTCAAAAAAAAAAAAAAAAAAGAGAGATCAGGTCTTATGGGAAGTCTAGGCCATCAATTGAATAAATACTACTGAACTTAAAATTTTATAATGCACACTAAATATCTTCAAGTCAGGCCCAGAATTAGCAAACTTTTTTCTGTGAAGGGCCAGATAGTAATTATTTTAGGTTTTGCAGGCCGTATGATCCCTCTTGCAACTACCTAGCTCAGCTGTGGTATAAGCAGCCATAGACAATATGTAAACAAATAAATGTGAGTGTGTTCCAATAAAACTTTATACACAAAAATAGGTGGTGGGCTGGATTTGCTCCAGAGGGCATACTATTATTTGACAACCTCTGGTCTAGGCCGTCAGTTTAACAAAGATTACAGCATAACAGGTCTACAGTGCAAACTGAAGTAATGTCTGCAAATATAAGCTTATCCCATAATCTGGGAAAGTCAGAGGGTTGGTTGAAATACTAGGAAAGGTTGGCAAGAGGTGTCCCATGTTGTCCAGAGAAAGCAAAGGAAAGGATCAGGAGGAAGATGACTTTAGAGTATTTAAGCAGGCCTGGAAGAAACCATGACACAAGGAAGCACACTGTTGTCCGAAGCAATTTCCAAGTTGCCTTTCTCATAAGCACACTGAGGGCAACCCTTGCTTCTCCTTTCATAAGCGGGTAAAGGTCCTGCTGATTTCCATACTCCTTAATCCTAGGTCACCTGCAGAGCAGTAAATCATGGTGAGCATGCTTTTATGGGAAGTCTAGGCCATCAATTGAATAAATATTCAATTCTTCCTTCAATATTATTCTTCCCTTCCTTCACACTTCAGCCTCAGTTTCCCTGCCAACAATTGAGATTTCTGTAATCTCCAATGAAATGAACCTTTCATTTCACTATCAGAGATAAAGTGAAAAATGTGCTGCTTTTGCTTGAGGTAACAACCCAGTTGAAGTGCACTCAGCAAGTATAAAGGAAAGCTGGCCAGATCCTTTAGTGTTGCTAGGTGGGAAAGGTTGAAGAGAGTCACAGGGCAGGAGCAGCAAACTCAAATGACCGCAGATACCTTGTAGATAGCATTAAGTGTAAGATGTAAATAAAAAGTAGAGGCTGAGTGCAGTGGCTCATGCCTGTAATCCCAGCACTTCATTCAGGAGGCTGAGGTGGAAGGATTGTTTCAGTCCAGGAGTTTGAGATCAGTCTGGGCAACATGGCAAAACCTTGTCTCTACAAAAGAAAGAAAGAAAGAGAAAAAACAGACAAACAAAACAAAAAAACCGGTTGTGGGGCTATGTGCGTGTAATCCTAGCTGCCCAGGAGGCTGAGGTGGCAGGAGTGGTTGAGCCTGGGAGGTCGAGGCTGTAGGGAGCTGTGATCAGGCTACTGCACTCCAGCCTGGGCAACAAAGAAGGACCCAGTCTCAGAAAAACAAGCAAACAAAAAACCGAAAGAAAAAGTAGATGCAAAAGGAACAGCCAATGCTCACTTACAGGTGATTTTTGTCCTCTGTGAAAGTGGACCCAGTGTTGCCTGAATTTTTGATTTTTTATAAAAAGAAGTTAGAAGTTTTTAAATGTTTGTGAAATCATCAGATTTCTACATATTGGCAATCCATTCCAGAAGTTTTATGATGTGTTACAGGACAAAGAAAGCACATCCAGTCGGTGGGCACCACTTGTGATCTCTGCCATAAAGCATTTGATGTCTGAATTGGTGGAAGGGACACGGGAGCGCACACCTGCCTGGGGAATCCACTAGAATACAGAATACAAACACAGGGGCACATGTCTTTGAGCAGGTGGCTGATAACCAGGGGCTGTCAGGTTATTATGTGTCCCAGGCCAAGTAATAACTTCTTGGACTTCTGAAAAGTATATTTCATTTCCATGCCATTGTGTTTTTAACACGCTATTTACAGTGCTCAGTTAGCATTTACCCGAAAGTGCGATTTTTCTCTCATGAAGCACTCATAATCTTATGTAGTTGATACGTAACCCAGTTCTGCTTGATTAGAAGACAGTTATTGATCGTATGCCCTGGATAGATTTGTTAATTTCTTGGTATCGTTATTCAAATGCATATTCGTGGTAGAGTAATTAGCACTTTCTAGTTATTGTAAATAACGGACATTAGGCCAGGTGCGGTGGCTCATGCCTTGTAATCCCAGACCTTTGGGAGGCCGAGGTGGGCAGATCACAAGGTCAGGCGGTGGAGACTATTCTGGCTAACACAGTGAAACTCCGTCTCTACTAAAAAATACAAAAAATTAGCCAGGCATGGTGGCATGCACCGGTAGCCCCAGCTACTTGGGAGGCTGAGGCAGGAGAATCACTTGAACCTGAGAGACGGAGATTGCAGTGAGCCGCGATCGCACCACTGCATTCCAGACTGGGCGAAAGCGAGACCATTTCAAAAAAAAAACCAGGCGCGGTGGCTCAAGCCTGTAATCCCAGCGCTTTGGGAGGCCGAGGCGGGTGGATCACGAGGTCGAGAGATCAAGACCATCCTGGTCAACATAGTGAAACCCCGTCTCTACTAAAAATACAAAAAATTAGCTGGGCATTGTGGCACATGCCTGTAATCCCAGCTACTCAGGAGGCTGAGGCAGGAGAATTGCCTGAACCCAGGAGGCGGAGGTTGCGGTGAGCCGAGATCACGCCATTGCACTCCAGCCTGGGTAACAAGAGCGAAACTCCGTCTCAAAAAAAAAAAAAAAAAAAGAAAAGAATGGACATTATAAATAATGGTCTCCAATTTTGACTCTTCTGAGTAATTCTATCAGGAACATGTTGAAATTCCAGTGACTTTTTAATTTTTTCTTTTTTGGCTTAGAGGCATCTTTTGTGCATAATGTATTTCTTTCTTTCTTTTTTTTTTTTTTTTTCTCAAGACAGGGCCTCACTCTGCCACCCAGGTTGTAGTGGTGACACCATCAATGATACCATCAGGGCTCACTGCAGCCTTGACCTCCCCAGGCTCAAGTGATCCTCCCACCTCATCCTCCCAACTAGCTGGAACTATGGGTGCATGCCACCACAACTGGCTAATTTTCTTATCTTTTGTAGAGATGGGGTTTCGTTATGTTGCCCAGGCTGGTCTTGAACTCCTGGGCTCAAGCAATTCACCTGCCTTGGCCCCCCAAAGTGCTGAGATTACAGGCATGAGCCCCCATGCTTGGCTCTTATAATGCATTGCACACACCACAGTGTAGTGAGCACATTCTTTTTATTTATTTATTATTTTTTAAAATGTATTATTTGTATTATTATTTTTAAAGATGGGGTTTCACCGTGTTGGCCAGGATGGTCTCAATCTCCTGACCTCGTGATCCGCCCTCCTCCTCGTGATCCTCCTCAGCCTCCCAAAGTGCTGGGATTACAGGCGTGAGCCACCGTGCCCAGCATGAGCATACTTTCACTGAAATAACACTATCTATATTCACATATACATACAACTAGCATTGTTAGAAACATCTGCTATACATCGTCTTTACAAGGTGCACTCCATTAAAGCATCACAGTGTTCCAATGACCAGTGAGTGCTGGTTTATTATCAGTTTTCACTGTTCCCTTCTCATAATTTTTACCTGGGCCCATTGCTGCCCAGAGTAAAAGCTACATTCTTCTCTCCTCCTCGCAGCCAAATGTCCTAAGACTAGTACCAGCCAATGGTATGTAACAAGTGATGTGGGTAACTTTTGATGTTCTTAAAGGGAGAGAGTGTACCCCTTATTTCATCCCAATGCTTGGAACGTGATCAAATGGCAAGCCACCTTAGATAGTATGGTCTAGCCGGGCGCGGTGGCTCAAGCCTGTAATCCCAGCACTTTGGGAGGCCGAGGCGGGTGGATCACGAGGTCGAGAGATCGAGACCATCCTGGTCAACAAGGTGAAACCCCGTCTCTACTAAAAATACAAAAAATTAGCTGGGCATGGTAGCACGTGCCTGTAATCCCAGCTACTCGGGAGGCTGAGGCAGGAGAATTGCTTGAACCCAGGAGGCGGAGGTTGTGGTGAGCCGTGAGCCGAGATCGTGCCATTGCACTCCAGCCTGGGTAACAAGAGCGAAACTCCATCTCAAAAAAAAAAAAAAAAAAGATAGTATGGTCTAGACTAGAAGGCCATGCAACGACACGGAAAGAGCCTGGCTCCTGGATGACCTCACAGAGCAGAGATTCCCTACCAGCCCTTGACTGTCTACCTCCATACTATTACATAAGGGAAAAGCTTCTCTCTTGACTAAGTCACTCTTGGGATCAGCCTACATCCCAATTAAATCTATACCCTAACCCAGGGGTCCCCAAGCTACGGCCCGCAGGCCATATGCAGCCCCCTGAGGCCATTTATCTGGCCCCCGCCGCACTTCAGGAAGGGGCACCTCTTTCATTGGTGGTCAGTGAGTATTGGATGTGGCAGTGCCACAAAGCGCGTGTTGCTCACGTACAGTACTACTTCCAGGGACGCGGGACGCACGTGTCACGGCTCCGGAAGCACGTCATATGACGCACATCTGGTCTGCGGCTGCGGCGCCCCACATCACCGGAAGCAGTGTGAAATAACAGCAGAAGTAGGAAGCAAGGCAAAGCACTATAACCATTACTGCACAGTACAATGGCCCCCATACTCCCCCAAATGTACAACAACATAATGGTCCCTGTAACCTCCCTTTGCCCAAAAGTCTCCCCCCACATTACTACACACTGTGTTTCCCCTATTATAAGACCCTGTCTTATATTAATTTTACCCCCAAAAGACAGGGGCTGTCTTATTTTTAGGAGGTGTCTTATAATAGGGGAAACATGCAGCAGTGGGCTTCCCACAGAAGAGGCCCACCGCTGCTGCAGATGTCCAGGACGCTGTGTACAGTGTCACAGGCTGATCACCGCCATCCCTGTATACCGCACTGGAGGCGGTGCTGGGCCTGTGACACTGGATACCGCTGTCTGGGATAGTGGACGCAGCAGCACTGGCTGTGAAGGGTGTCACACCTTGCATAGTCCGGCCCTCCAACGGTCTGAGGGACAGTGAACTGACCCCCAGTGTAAAAAGTTTGGGGACCCCTGCCCTAACCTTTGCGAGACAAACCATTGCATTGAGATTATGTAAAGGGTGGTGGGGGAAAGAGAAATATATGATGATGTACTGGTCAGTATTCCTTGTTCTTCAGTTTTTAAAATGTGGTTGGTTGGTTTGTTCATTTTGAGATGGATTCTTGCTCTGTCGCCCAGGCTGGAGTGCAATGGTGCGATCTCAGCTTACTGCAACCTTCGCCTCCCAGATTCAAGGCATTTTCCTGCCTCGGCCTCCAAGTAGCTGGGACTACGGTCATGTGCCACCACTGCCGGCTAATTTTTGTATTTTTGGTAGAGATGGGGTTTCGCAATGTTGGCCAGGCTGATCTCAAACCCCTGGCATCAGGTGCTGCCTTAGCCTCCCAAAGTGCTGGGATTACAACTGTGATCCATTGCGCTTGGCCTAAAATATGTTTTAAAATTCAAGTTCAAACTAATATATATGCTAAAATAAATATGAAACTAAGCACATAGTTTGTATTAGCATCTGATAGCATGATGACTTTTACTTTTCCTAGTTTATTTTTTCATTCCCTGTGGTTCTTTATTCAGCAAATGCACATTGAACAGCAGAATTGGGTTTTAAACACCATGAAGGAACGATGCACTATGAGGAGCAATGAGGTGGATAAAAAAGTACTTCCTTTCTCTAAGAAGATTACAGTGTACTTGCGGAGATAAAATGTTTATTAAAAGGTGGCGTGTGATAAGTGCCATGGAAAAGATTCCAAGGAGGCATATCGGCTCAGAGGAGACATCCCTGCCACCCTTGGCCTTCATGACCAAGAGGTTATTTGAGCAGGTTTATTTTGGTTGCAGTTCAGAAGACTATTACCTCAATAACAATATATGGCCAGGCACAGTGGCTGACACATACAATCTTAGCACTGTGGGAGGTCAAGGCTGAAGGATTGCTTGAGCCCAGGAGTTCAAGAACAGCCTGGGCAATATAGTGAGACCTGTCTCTAGAAAAAAATTGAAAAATAGCCAGGTGTGATGGCACATGCCAGTACTCCTAGCTGCTTGAGAGGCTGAAGTGGGAGGATCCCTTGAGCCTGGGAGGTTGAGGCTGCAGTGAGCCATGATCATATATATCACTGTACCCCAGAGTGATAGAACCACAGGGCAATAGAATGAGACCCTGTCTTAACACAAACAAACAGACAGACAAACAAAAGCAATGTAGGTATTTTTTGTTACTAGATAGTTTATGTCACTGTTCTTCCAGATTCTATCTATCCTTTAAGCACATAACAGTGATCTTTGCATTTTCATCTTACTCTCACTTTACTGAGATTATGTTTTTATTATGATCATTTAACAGATTTATCTCAGGGTATAAAAATGTCCTCATTATTAACAAGGAAATAAAACAAAGTAATGGTGATGATATAATCTTTTCTTAGATTGCAAATAGTCTCACAGTTATAAAAAATATTCCCTCTTTATTAGGCAAACAGTGCCCCCTTTTGACCACTGGATCCTATAAAAGAAATGCTAAGGAGACACTTTTTATCTCTGCTAAAAATTAAATTATATATAGATTTATATTATTATATCTATATATTTGTTATAGTACTATAATACCTAATTATATATTTTATAGATAGCATATAATTTCTAAAGAAACCATCCTATGTAAGTTTAAGACTCTACTGTGTGCTTTTTATTATTTTGTAGATGCATGTTGTATTTTTTTAATGATGAAGTCCACTAGAGTGTTTAATGGCAGTTTTGTAAGATCCAAATTTTAGTTTTATGAATCTTCTTTATCCTGTCTGATTCAGGTTGAATACGAAGGCTTAAAGCATGAGATTAAGCGATTTGAGGAGGAGACAGTACTGCTGAACAGCCAGCTGGAAGATGCCATCCGATTGAAAGAGATTGCCGAGCACCAACTGGAAGAAGCCCTTGAGACTTTGAAAAATGAAAGAGAGCAAAAGAACAACCTGCGGAAGGAGCTCTCCCAGTACATCAGCCTCAACGATAACCATATCAGCATCTCAGTAGACGGACTCAAATTTGCCGAGGATGGGAGTGAACCAAACAATGATGACAAAATGAACGGGCATATCCATGGGCCTCTTGTGAAACTGAATGGAGACTATCGGACTCCCACCTTAAGGAAAGGAGAGTCTCTGAACCCTGTCTCTGACTTATTCAGTGAGCTGAACATTTCAGAAATACAGAAATTGAAGCAGCAGCTTATGCAGGTAAGAACTTGGTTTCAGGCCGCTAGAGTGAATTTCTTGTAGATTGCATGTAGCATGTTGTGGGACTTCTGATTCTCGATTCTGGCGTTGCACTTCCAGGCTTCTTTTCTTTTCTTTTTTTTTTTTTTTTTCTTGAGATGGAGTCTTGCTCTATTGCCCAGGCTGGAGTGCAGTGGCATGATCTCAGCTTACCACAACCTCTGCCTCCAGGGTTCAAGCAATTCTCTTGCCTCGGCCTCCAGAATAGCTAGTACTACAGGTGCATGCTATCATGCCTGGCTCATTTTTTGTACTTTAGTGGAGACAGGGTTTCACCATGTTAGCCAGGATGGTTTTGATCTCCTGACTTTGTTATCCCATCTTGGCCTCCCAAAGGGCTGAGATTACAAGTGTAAGCCACTGCGCCTGGCCCCAGATTTGTTTTCTAAATATTGCTTCTTCAATTAGAAACTTTGAAAGTGCAGTATTTTAGAAAGACATGACAGAAGGGGTGTTGATGAGAGATGCAATCTCTTATTTTCATCACTTTAAGAAATGAATTTCTTAGAGTCACAAATTAAGTTCCAGTGAAGTCTGAGAAAAGAGCCTTGGGTGGGTTGCAGTGGCTCACACCTGTAATCCCAGCACTTTGGGAGGCCAAGGTGGGTGGATCACCTGAGGTCAGGAGTTCAAGACCAGCCTGACCACCATGGAGAAACTGTCTCTACTAAAAATACAAAAAATTAGCCAGGCATGGTGGCACAGTCCTGTAATTCCAGCTACTCTGGAGGCTGAGGCAGGAGAATTGCTTCAACCCAGGAGGCAAAGATTGCAGTGAGCCGAGATCATACCATTGTACTCCAGCCTGAGCAACAAGAGCAAAACTCTGCCTCAAAAAAAAGAAAAAAGAAAGACAGCACCTTAATGCATTTCTGATTAACAAAAGAATTCAAAAGCTTTATATACAAGTAAAATGATGAAAACCATGCAGCTTTTCATCACAAGCAACTGGGTATATAGCTTCCAGATTTATGATTACTGTTAGGCACGTCACTCTCTTAAAGAGACCCCCTAGGTAGGCTTTGTGTGGGCAACGAGGCAATTTTATTTCACACTTGGGTGCAAGTTGGCCAAGTCCGAGAAAGGAGTTAGGCAAGGGGAGTAGGAAGGGGGACTGGTTAAATAGGTTGGGGCAAATGGTCGGTTAAAGATGATACCTATTTAGGGAGGGGGAAGGTATCACGGGATGCATGGTCGCAAGGGTAGGGGTCATCTATTACAAACAGGCATGGTCATAAGGGTGAGGTACAAATCTGTTGCAAGCAGAGGGGAGGGTGAGGTCAATTACATAGTCACAGGGCTGGAGGTCTTGAGAAACCTAGTGTCTAGGTGGGAAATTTTCGCAAGGCTGAGCAGGTGAAGGTTGCAGGGGGAGAGCAATCAGCTGAGGCAGGAACTAGTTGTTTCACTTCTCTTTGGGGCCATCTGGTTACTTTCTGGCTCCTGGAGACCATCCAAAAGTGTACGTGCGTGTCACCAAGGCTTTAATGGCCAGGTTTGGACTTGGAGGCCTGACAGTTACATTTCACAAGAATACTTTAAACTTTAAAAGACATAAAGAACTTCTATGTACAAATTATCCAGGATACCATATAATTAAAAATACAGAACAAGTATGATCTAAAACCAAAGGATTCTTACTGCAACATGAGTTAAGCCTTAAAGTTTAGCATCTTCCAATCAAATGCCTTGCGAAGAGTCCCAGCCTTTAATCTTATTTCTTGTGAAATAGCTTTCTAGTTTAGAGTCTTGCCTTCCTGCCACACCTAATGGAAATGTTAAGGAACAGCAGCCATCACCATCACCTGGGGGCTTATTTGTACAAATTGTCAAGCTCCCTGTAGATCTACTGAACTAGAAATCTGGTTTAACAAGCTTGTTAAGTGATTAAATTTGAGGCTTCAGCTTCAATCTTAATCTTATCCCTCCAAGGTTCTTCATGTATAGCTGATAATTAGAGGTTGTTAAGCCTCTGGCAGTCATCTGCCTCCACAGAAATGATGACTGGAAAAGTGAAATTAGCAGAAATAAGTAAGAGAATAGAGAGGCAATGATGTTGATTTTTTTAACAGGTTTATTGTAATACAACATCAAGACTTAACACATCATGCATTTTCCTTGCACAGTGCTTTTGACTCCTTAAAAAATAATTTGTTCTCACAATATTTAATTTGAATCAAGATAAGAGGTCATGACCCCTGGAAGAAAATGATTTTTTTTTTTTTTTTTTTTTTGGTGTCTCGCTCTATCACCCAGGCTGGAATGCAGTGGTGCAATCTTGGCTCACTGCAACCTCTGCCTTCTGGGTTCAAGCAATTCTGTCTCAGCCTCCCAAGAAGCTGGGATTACAGGTGCCTGCCACCATGCCTGGCTGATTTTTGTATTTTTAGTAGAGATGGGATTTCACCATCTTGGCCAGGCTGGTCTTGAACTCCGGATCTTTTAATCCACCTACGTTGGCCTCCCAAAGTGCTGGAGCCACTGCGCCCAGCCAAAAATGAATTTTATATAGACTTTCACCTGACCACGAAGTCCAGTTCTGTGTAGGTACTTCTTTTCTATGTCTTTTTTTTTTTTTTTTTTTTTTTTTTGAGACGGAGTTTTGCTCTTGTTACCCAGGCTGGAGTGCAATGGCACGATCTCGGCTCACCGCAACCTCCGCCTCCTGGGTTCAGGCAATTCTCCTGCCTCAGCCTCCTGAGTAGCTGGGATTACAGGCACGCGCCACCATGCCCGGCTAATTTTTTGTATTTTTAGTAGAGACGGGGTTTCACCATGTTGACCAGGATGGTCTCGATCTCTTGACCTTGTGATCCACCCGCCTCGGCCTCCCGAAGTGCTGGGATTACAGGCGTGAGCCATCGCGCCCGGCCTTTTCTATGTCTTTTTGCTCAGTTTACACTAATACGGCTAGGTTGATTGAAACAGATAACATGTACTTGTCCTGGTCAACATGGTGAAACCCCGTCTCTACTAAAAATACAAAAAATTAGCATGGTGGCACATGCCTGTAATCCCAGCTACTCAGGAGGCTGAGGCAGGAGAATTGCTTGGACCCAGGAGGCGGAGGTTGCGGTGAGCCGAGATCGCGCCATTGCACTCCAGCCTGGGTAACAAGAGTGAAACTCCGTCTCAAAAAAAAAAAAAAAAAAAAAAAAAAGTACTTGTGAAAAAGTTTTACATGACAGATATATTCATAAGAATTTGTGCCCCCCAGATTGAATAGCATTAAATATAAATTATATCAGGGTTTTTTTTTTTTTAACTCTCTTGGTGATGGATTTGAGACAAAACGTTCGTGGGTTCAGGCTTTTTGTTTCTTTTTATTTTGGTGGCAGTGCAGAAGATATTAGGAAAAGAGGCTTCTATGCATAAAACAGCACAACAGTTTTCAACCAGGTCATCTATTGGCTGAAAGCTCAGAGCTGCGCTCAGATTTAATTCTAAATGTGATCTGAATTGGGTAATACAAAAGTCTAAAAAGATGAAAAGTTCAATGAAAAGAATGGTGGAAAACAAGTAAGTTCTTAGCAGTAGAGTGGCTCTTCTCCGTTCTCAATAGACTGTTGTTTGTGTTTGGGGTGGGACAGGTCCTCATTGCCAGCGAATGTTTTCTTCCTTCAGAGGGTTTAGCATCTCTGATCCCAACTCAGGAGAAGCTGGTTTCATTTCCTCAATTGAAGTGATGACCAGAAATGCCCCATGTATTTAAATGCTCTGAGGGTCAGCCACTAGTTGACAGTCATTCTTAGAGGACAGCACTTTACTCTCCCATGGACCAGGACACTTAATACCTTCCTCGTTCGAGTGTCACAAAGGTTTATGAGTTACATGCAGAGTGCTGAGAACAGGGACTAGCTCGCAGTAAAGGCTCAGTAGTTATGAACTGTTATTATTTCAACTCCCTTGGTCCTTTAATTTATTCGGCATTCACTTTATAATAATCTAGAGAATTATTATTAACTATTCTTTTTAGGCTATTAGCGCAAGGATAATCATCTCAAAAGGGACTGATGTGGATACTGGTAGGAATATAGAAAAATAACAGTTAAGTCTCATGATGTAAGAAAGTCTGAAAAAGGATTTTCATTTAGCAGAACGTCAAGAGTGAGAAAAAATTTGCTGGACAAACCCTCCCTCAGTCTGCCGGAAAGCTGTGTCCCTGCAGATCTTTCATCAGCACTTAACTGATGTTCACAGTTTGCCGAGATGTAGAGGAGCTCAGGTCGGCCCTTATATCCCAAAGTTTGCTCTAGATTTAGTTGTGAAAACCAGGTTCAGCACAGGAAGGGCTTTGCAGTTTCCAGTCTCATATTAACAACCCTAACTGTAATTTTTTTTAAGGTAGAATATCCATTTATCTTCTTGTAATCAGCTTTTTTAAAAAAAGCATTGGCTTTTCCATGCCTTCTCATGAATTATTTCTTTGTAATACAGTTTTTTCCTTAGCCACACATCCCTTCGGGTTTAATTTACGTAAATAAACACATTACAAAAATATTACAAGATATGTGGCCTAGAATTTATTGTAATTGGCTTTGATGTTAATAAGGAATAAAAATAATATGGCAATTCTGATCAATGAGAGTACTACTATGCACCTGAAGCATATATATGTCAGTATCATTGTGAAGCAGGATCGGCCGCAGACCTCTTGGACACCAAACTGGGAAGGAAGAGGTGTTTATTATTATTATTATTACAGTCGGGAGCCAGGCAACATATTTGTCTAACAACCAAGCTCACTCAACAAAAAGAAGCTCTGCCTTTCTATAGGCTCTGGGTATTGCACATAAAATGATCTTAGGTTTACAGCCTTAGAAATGACAAGTGAAAGGGTCTTGGGTTTACAGCCTTAGAAATGACAAGTGAGGCCGGGCGCGGTGGCTCTAGCCTGTAATCCCAGCACTTTGGGAGGCCGAGGCGGGCGGATCACGAGGTCGAGAGATCGAGACCATCCTGGTCAACATGGTGAAACCCCGTCTCTACTAAAAAAAATACAAAACATTAGCTGGGCATGGTGGCACGTGCCTGTAATCCCAGCTACTCAGGAGGCTGAGGCAGGAGAATTGCCTGAACCCAGGAGGCGGAGGTTGCGGTGAGCCGAGATCGCGCCATTGCACTCCAGCCTGGGCAACAAGAGCGAAACTCCGTCTCAAAAAAAAAAAAAAAAAAAAAAAAAAGAAATGACAAGTGAAAGGGTCTTGGGTTTACAGTTTTAGAAATGACAAGTGAAAGGGTCTTGGGTTTACAGTGTTAGAAATTACAAGTGAAAGGGTCTTGGGTTTACAGCCTTAGAAATTGCAAGTGAAAGGGTCTTGGGTTTACGGTTTTAGAAATTACAAGTGAAAGGCTCTTGGTCGATGGAGGAGTGGGGTGGGGGTTTGATCTTGTTTAAGCAAAAACAGTGTCTTCCGGAGAGATTCCCTCATACCACACCTGCTACCTTATAGGAAGGTGATTTAGGAGGTGCCAGTCGGCCAGCCTTTTCTTCTATTGAAATGCAGTGTGGAGGTCAAGGGGGAGGTGGTTTTAGATGCTTGGGTCTCCTTCCTCACCCATTCTGGAAATTCTGAAGAGGAACCGATTAAATGTACTTTAAGTATAGCTATCTGGAATGCTTGGGGCCAGGTGTGTTTTAAAAATTAAAGTTGCAGATTGTAAAAAGGTAGTATGTCGTATATGCCATATATATTGTGATATCTCCACTGGGATCAGTTGCAGCATCCAGCGATCAAATAATATTAACATTTCTATAGTGAAATGTGAGTATTCACACTAAGAATAAAGTGAGGACCATTAAAGGCCTCACACCAGTCAGGTGCAGATTGGCTGCCCTGGGAGTTTAGGACTGTCTGAATATTGCCAAGTGAGTCATGACAAAACTTGATCTCGAGCCTTCTGGATTTTGCAGTTGTGGGTGTCATAGGAATAGCACCATCCTGTTGGGCAGCTGTCGGTTTTGTGCACCTCAGCTTATAGCGTCAGCTTACTCGGGACGTGACGTTTGTAGTTCCTTTATCTCTTAGGATTTCTCCTGGCCTGGATCCAAAACACTGCACGGGAGAGAAGGCTGAGTGCCTCTAAATCCAACAGCTGTGCTTTGCTAACAGCTCGTGACAGTGCAGCGGGGTGCAGGCAAGCCTGTAACACCCTCAGCCAGGCAATGTGCAGCGTTGCAGGATTTTTTTTCCTTTTGATCAAGAAGCCCTTTGGTATCTTTGTGATATCGTCACAAAGACATCAGCGTAAGTTTAAGAGATCTGTAGTACAACATGACTGTAGTTAATAACAATGTATTATATTGACAATAACTAAAAGAGTAGATTTTAAGTGTTCTCAGTGTTGTAGAACCCTCAAATGTAGATCCGAGTGCTGGATGTGCAGTAAGCCAAATACTGACACACCTCTGCTTAGGAGCAGAGAAAGGTGTATTCAGTTTGGCCAAAAATGAGATTGTGGGAGAGACAATTTGTCAAATCCGACCTGCCTTTGAATGTAACTGGGGGCTTTTTTGAGTAAGGCAGGCATTCAGGAGGTGAAATCCCCCAGTGATCAAAGTTGTTTGCATCCCTCAGCTCGTTCAAACTCAAGGAGCTCTGTATGACCTAAGGGTTGTTCTTCCAAAGGAGAACAAGTTCATTAATCTTACAGGCAGCCTCTAGGGGTTAGCATGTAAAGTTAATCAATTATTAGTGGCTGCCCGCTACCGAATGCCTACGTGCAAGCAGTCATGCGTGGAGGAAGAAAAGGACAAAGAGAAAGGAAAATAAGTAAAACAAACTTTTAATGATTTTGATAATACAGGTTCAGTTACACCACCACAAACATGGTAAGTATTTGAGGTCATGCATGTCATAATTAGCTTAATTTCCACTTGCCTACGTATTTCAAAACATGTTGTATATGATAAATATGAATAATTTTTGTCGGTTAAAATAAATACATTAATTTTTTTTTTTTTTTTTTTTAAGAACTCCTTTGTAAACAGCATACCTAGGCCATACCCTTTTGGCCTTTTTTTCTCTTACAAGGCTCCATTTATGCACATGAATTATGTTTTCCTATCCATAGATATTTATTTAACCTGGTCCCAGGGGAAAAAAAAAAATGCCTCTGTCGATGAAGAGAGTCAAACTCTGTAAAATATTTTAAGAGAGTTATCCTGAGCCAAATATGACTCACCATGGCCTGTGACACAGCCTTCAGGAGGTCCTGAGAAAGGTGGTCTGGGTACAGCTCGGTTTTATATATTTTCGGGAAGCATGAGACATCAATCACATACATTTAGGAAATACACTGGGCCGGGCACAATGGCTCACGCCTGTAATCCCAGCACTTTGGGAGGCGGAGGCAGGCAGATCATGAGGTCAAGAGATCCAGATCATCCTGGCCAACAAGGTGAAACCCCATCTCTACTTAAAAAAAAAAAAAAAAATGCAAAATTAGCTGGGCATGGTGTCATGCACCTATAGTTCCAGCCACTCGGGAGGTTGAGACAAGAGAATCGTTTGAACCCGGGAGGCGGAAGTTGCAGTGAGCCAAGATAGCGCCACTGCACTCCAGCCCGGTGACAGAGTGAGACTCCATTTAAAAAAAAAAGAAAGAAAAAGAAATACATTGGTTGGTTCAGAAAAGTGGGACAACTCAAAGCGGGGGCTTCCAGGGTCTAGGTAAATTTAAACATTTTCTGGTGGACGATTGGTTGAGTTTATCTAAGACTTGGGATCAACAGAAAGGAAATGTTCAGGTTAAGATAAAGGACTGTGGAGACCCTATTGTGCAGGGGAAGCTCTCCGATAGCAGACTTCAGAGAGAGCAGGCTGTAAAATGTTTATTACTGAACTTAAAAGGGTACCTGGGTCTTAGTTGCTTATCTCCTGGATCTGGAAAGGAAGGAAGGAAAACAAAGGGAAAAGGGGGATTCTCCATAGAATGTGGATTTTTCCCACAAGAGACTTTGCAGGGCCCTTTCAAGGAATGACAAGGAAATATATTTTGAGCGTAAAACATTTTTATTTTCTTCCTTTGCCTAAGTCAGATTGGAAAGTAAGTCTCAATATACAGGGTTAAATAAAACCCATCCGATGAGGATTTATGGTTTGTAGGGCATGACTCGCAGACCCCTTAGATAGGAATTTGAGCAAGATAAAAAAGGCACACACACACACACACACATACACACGCGGAGTTTAGTTCTCACCTCTGCCTTGGTTATCAGGAATGTTGCGGGAGTTGTTTTGCTTCTCTGAGGCTCATTCAAAAGGGGAAGGTAATAAATTAGCCCTACCACTAGTCTCTGCCTGACCTTTATTGAAACTATGGGAAAAAAAAAAAAAATCGTGTCTCCTTCTTCAAGCCGTCATACTGCCATCTGCTGGGAAATGATAATAACAAGTATAAAAATTTATAGCTACTACAATTTAAATAGCACCTTCTGGAGTTGGTTGCATACAACCTGCTGGCCTCCGCTTTGAAACCCTGGTGATAATGGCATGCCTCCTCTGTAGAATTGTGAGGACCAAATGGGATGGTAAATATGAAACTATGTGTAAGTTTATAAATTATTATTGTTCTGAAAACTGCCATCAGGTTTCGAGATGCCAAGAGGATCCCCACTATCACTTTGTATACTCAACATATAAATTATAAAAAGTATGGGAAAAGGCAAGTGATGGTAAGCCTATAACCAAAATCAGGGAGAGCTTTTCCCCACAACAAATTAGAGTGAATACTTTACTGAACTGTCTATCTTCCTAGGTGATGGAATAAATTACAGGAATATTTTAAATTTGGCTAAACATGCTAAGTTTTACCTAACACAGAAACATATATGCAAAAAATATAGTAAGAAAACATATTTGATTAACCTCAGAGTCTATAAACTTGGCAGTAGTCCTTGATAGTGAATAGCTCAATTAGTGTCATCCTTTATTCATGAGAGAAGTTTTTCAGAGTATTATTGAATAAATTATTTTGGTTTTTTGGTGCCCTCAAGACCTCATTATTTCAAATAGGTTGTGATTGACATTTTCCAGTGACAGTCAAATATCTTAATTAGTTTTATTAGGATGAAAATAAGTAGTTCCTGTCTGGAAAAACTAACTAAGTTACTTAATCTATTTAAAGGAGTCCTGTATGCTTGTGCTGAAATATCTGTCTTTGATAAACAGCCTCTGACTTTACATCTGCATAGAGTCAAACTCTGGATTTTTTTTCAGTATCACACTGGATATATAATTTCACATGTAGTATGAGAAAACAGTAATGTTTCTGTGAAACTAAGATTAATATATTTTGATGCATCCTCATGTTGTTCCTCAGCATGTGAAAGAAATAGATTCGTATTATGTTTTGATCCACTCTATTAAAGGCAATTTTAATTTTTTCTGTAATGATTGATGGTAAGTGGTGATGGTAATTTGTTATATGTCTCATAAGAGTTCTAAGCAATTTTTATATTTTTGCTTAATTGTTTGCTGCTTATAACAACTGTATGGGGTAGATAATATTATTATCTTCATAGTATAGATAGGGAAACTGAGGCATGGCTGTGTTATGTCATCAGTTCAAGGTCAAAAATGAAGTAAGTGGAGCTGCTACATGGAGAGAGTCAAACAAGCCAAATATTATCTCTGCTTAAAGATTCACAGAATATTTATGGGATGACATTAATTAAAACAGGATTGGTCAGTTCTTGGGTTTTGAAACTTAAAGTGACAAATATAATTATTTCCTAGTACAAAGTTGACAGCTTAAATGGTTAAGCTATTACAGATTTTATAGTTAGAGATTACCGTTACAACTGTAGCTAGGCACAGTGGCTCATACCTGTAATCCCAGCACACTGGGAGGCCAAAGCAGGAGGATAGCTTGAGGTCAGCAGTTTGAGACCAGCCTGGGCCACATGGTAAAACCCCATCTCTACAAAACGTACCAAAAATAAATTAGCTGAGTATGGTGGTATGTGTCTATAGTCTCAGCTACTGGGGGGCACTGAGGTGGGACGATTGCTTCAGCCTGGGAGGTCAAGGCTGCAGTGAGCCGTGACCATACCACTGCACTCCAGCCTAGGTGAAAGAGCACGACTCTGTCTCAATAAATAAATAAAATAACAATAAATGGAATCATACAATGTGTGATCTTTTGTGACTGGCTTTTTTCACTTAGCACAACATTTTCAAGGTTTGTCCATCCTGTAATATATCGGTACTTCATTTTCATTTCTTTTTATTGTCAAATAATACTCCATGACGTAGAGATTTACCACATTTCATATCACCATTCATCTGCTGATGGACATTTGAATTGTTTCTATTTTTTTAGCTATTATCAACAAACCTATGAACATTTGTGTTCAAGTTTTTGTGTGCACATATGTTTTAATTCTCAGGGGGAGTTAATTCTAGAGGTGAAAATGCTTTGTCATATGGTAATTCTTTGTTTTATCTTCTGAGGAACTCAATGGTACAAATCGAGTGTACCATTTTATATCCCCACCAACAGTGTATGAGGGTTCCGATTTCTCCACATTCTCACTAACTCTTGTCATTAGGTGCCTTTTCAGTCATAGCCATCCTGATGTATGTGAAGTGGTATTTCATTATCATCTTGACTTGCATTTCCTTGATGGCTATGATGTTGAGCATATTTTCATTTGCTTATTGGCTCCTGGTATATCTTCTGTGGAAAAATGTCTATTCAGATTATTTTTTGACAGGGTTGTCTTTTTATTTCTGAGTTTTTTTTTTTTTTTTATACGGAACGTTTCACGAATTTGCGTGTCATCCTTGCGCAGGGGCCATGCTAATCTTCTCTGTATCGTTCCAATTTTAGTATATGTGCTGCCGAAGCGAGCACTATTTCTGAGTTTTAAGAGTTCTTTACCGATTTAGATACAAATCCCTTATAAAGGTAATTTATGATTTACAAATGTTTTCTCCCATCCTATGGGTTGTCTTTTCACTTCTTGATGGGGCCCTTTGATGTACAAAGGAGTTTGGTTTTGTTTAAGAGATGGGGTCTCGCCGGGCGCGGTGGCTCAAGCCTGTAATCCCAGCACTTTGGGAGGCCGAGGCAGGTGGATCACGAGGTCAAGAGATCGAGATCATCCTGGTCAACATGGTGAAACCCCGTCTCTACTAAAAATACAAAAAATTAGCTGGGCATGGTGGCACGTGCCTGTAATCCCAGCTACTCAGGAGGCTGAGGCAGGAGAATTGCCTGAACCCAGGAGGCGGAGGTTGCGGTGAGCCGAGATCGCGCCATTGCACTCCAGCCTGGGTAACGAGAGCGAAACTCCGTCTCAAAAAAAGAAAAAAAAAAAAAAAAAGAGATGGGATCTCACTGTGTTGCCCAGGCTGGAGTGCAGTGGCTGTTCGTAGGCACAGTCATAGCACACTGCAGCCTCAAACTCCTGGATTCTCCTGGACTCAGGCAATCCTCCCACTTTAGCCTTCTGAGTAGCTGGTTCTATAGGTGCATGCCACTGTGCCCAGCTAAAAAAAAATTTTAATCTTAATGTGTCTAGTTTATTTTTTTTTTCTTTTGTTGTTGATGCTTTTGGTGTCATACAAAACCATTGCCTAATCCAAGGTCATGAATATTCATGGCTAGGTTTTCTTCTAAGAGTTTTATAGTTTATCTCTTATATTTAGGTCATTGATCCATTTTGATTTAATTTTTGAATACGCTGTGAGGAGGAGATCAGCATTACTATTTTACATGTGGGCATCCACCTGTTCCAGCACCGTTTGTTGAAAAGACTATTCTGTTCCTTCCCCCACTGAATTATCCTTTGCACCCTTGTCCAAAACTAATTGGCCATAGATGTATGGGCTCATTTCTAAACTGTCAATTCTATTCCATTGATTTATATGTCTGTTCTTATGCCAGTACTGTAGTATCTTGATTATAGTTTTTTTTGCGGCAATTTTTGAAATAGGAAAGTTTACTAGTTCTTTTTCAAGAAATTTTTTCAGGACTGTTTTGGCTATTCTAGGCCCTTTGCATTTCCATATAAATTTCAAAACCATCTTGTCAGTTTTTGGCAAAGAATCCAGCTGAAAGTTTGTCAGAGTTTGCATTGAATATGTAAATCAGTTTAGGAACTGTTGCCATCTTAACACTCAGTTTTGGGCCCGATACGGTGGCTCATGCCTGTAATCCCAGCACTTTGGGAGGCTGAGGCGGGTGGATCACTTGAAGTCAGGAGTTTGAGACCAGCCTGGCCAACATGGTGAAACTCCATCTCTACTAAAAATATAAATATTAGCCAGGCGTGATGATGCACACGTGTAATTCCAGCTACTTAGGAGGCTGAAGCAGGAGAATCGCTTGAACCCAGGAGGCAGAGGTTGTAGTAAGCCGAGATCACACCCACTGCACTCCAACCTGGGTGACAGAGTGAGACTTCGTCTCAAAAAAAAAAAAAAATCTGTTTTTGACCCCAAAACAGAGACTGTTTATCCCTTCATTTAGGTCTTCTTTAATTGCTTTCAACATGCTTTATAATTTTCAGAGTACAGATTGTCCTTAACTCATGATGGTTCGACTAAACTTTTCGATTTAATAGTACTATGAAAGCAATGCACACTTAGTAGAAACCATGCTTTGAATACCTATATAACTCTTCTGTTTTTCATTTTCAGTACAGTATTGAATAAATTACGTGAGATATTCAACCTTTTATTATAAAATAGTACTATCAAAAAATATTTAGGAATAAATTTAAGAAAAGAAGTGCAACATGTATACAGATGCCCCTCAACTTGTGATGGGGTTGCATCTCAATAAACCCACTGTCAATTGAAGATACCGTAAGTATGGCCAGGCAGGTGGCTCCCAGCACTTTGGGAGGCTGAGGCAGGGGATCACCTGAGGTCAGGAGTTCAAGACCATCCTGGCCAATGTGGGAAAACCCCACACCTAGCTATTTTTTTATTTTTAAAATATTTTTAGTAGAGACAGGATTTTCCCACATCGGCCAGGATGGTCTTGAACTCCTGACCTCAGGTGATCCCCTGCCTCAGCCTCCCAAAGTGCTGGGAGCCACCTGCCTGGCCATACTTACGATATTTTCAATTGATAGTGGGTTTATTGACATGCAACCCCATCACAAGTTGAGTGGACGTCTGTATACATGTTGCACTTCTTTTCTTAAATTTATTCCTAAATAATTTTTATAGTATTATAAAAGCAATTGTTTTATTAATTTTATTTTTGATTGTTCATTGCTAATATATAGAAATACAATTGATGTTCATATATTGATCTTGTATCCTGCAACCTTGCTATAGTTGTTTGTTATTCCTAATAGTTGTTTTTTAGTAGATTCCTTAATGTATTGAGATGATCATATGGTTTTCATCAAGTATTCTGTTAGTTTGGTATATAATATTTATTGACTCTTGGATGTTAAATCAACATTGTGTTCCTATGATAAATTGCCTTTGGTTATGTTGCTGGATTCAGTTTGCTAGTGTTTTGTTGAGGCCTTTGTATTTGTATTCATAAGTGATCTTGGCCTTTAGTTTTCTTTTCTTATAATATGTTTCTCTGGGGTAGGGGGTTGTTTGTTTTTTAGGTTTTTTTTCTTTTTTGAGACAGATTCTTGCTCTGTTGCCCAGGCTGGAGTGCAGTGATGTGATCTCAGCTCACTGCAACCTCTGCCTCCCAAGTTCAAGCAATTCTCCTACCTCAACCTCCCATGTGGCTGGGATTACAGGTGCCCACCACCACATCTGGCGAATTTTTCTATTTTTAGTAGAGACGGGTTTTCACCTCGTTGACCAGGCTGGTCTCGAACTCCTGACCTCAAGTGATCCCCCCTTCCTTGGCCTTCCAAAGCGCTGTTTCTCTCATTTTGATATCAGAGTAATACTGGTCTCATGTAAGAGCTGGGAAGGGCCTTCTCCCTCCCTCTTTTTGAGTCTTCATCAAGTTGACTGACTTTTTTGTATTAGTGTGCATGAGAGAATTTTCTTTTCACCACACGCTCTAAAATATATACTTTTTTTTAAACAACTGATAAATTCCCTCATACAGAGTTTCTTTGTTCTATCTTGATCTTTTTTCATAGAATTCTCTTTTGATGGGGCCCAGACATGCATTATCAGAGTTGCTTCTCCAAGCAGAGAAAAATTATTTATGAGTTCTGTTTGTACATATTGATGGTATGTATACTGTTCCAAGAATCACATGATCATTCAAGTGTCAGACTGAGAGTAAAACGACTTGACTGGGCAGGATGGCTCTCACCTGTAATCCCAGCACTTGAGAAGGCCAAGTTGGCAGGATTGTGTGAGGCCAGAAATTTAAGATCAGCCTGAGCAACGTAGAGAGACTTCATCTCTATTTATAAAGAGTCTTTAAGGCTGGGTGTGGTGGCTCATCCCTGTAATCCCAGCATTTTGGGAGACCGAGTCAGGCAGATCACCTGAAATCAGGAGTTCAAGACCAGCCTGGCCAACATGGTGAAACACCATCTCTACTAAAAATACAAAAATTACCTGGGTGTGGTGATGTGTGCCTGTAGTCCCAGCTACTCGGGAGGCTGAGGCAGGAGAATTGTTTGAACCCAGGAGGCAGAGGTTGCAGTGAGCTGAGATCACACAACTACACTCTAGTCTGGGCGACAGAGTGAGACTCTCATCTCAAAAAGAAAATAAAAAATAAAAGGTAAACACTCACTGAAGTTAAAAATAATTTCTATGGGATATAGTAACGACAATAATAGTAGTTAACATATGTTATGTACTGGCCGGGCGCAGTGGCTCAAGCCTGTAATCCCAGCACTTTGGGAGGCCGAGGCGGGTGGATCACAAGGTCAAGAGATCGAGACCATCCTGGTCAACATGGTGAAACCCCGTCTCTACTAAAAATACAAACAAAACAAAACAAAAAAACATATGTTATGTACTTATACTAGGCTAAACAATTTACAAATACTGCAGTCAAGTTTTCTGGCAAGACAACCAAGCCTACTGTGAAAAAATAAAATCCCCAGTTTCAGAAGTGCTGTTTCTCAACTATTCTCAGTCACTACAGAGGATTATAATAAACTCCTCAACTCTCTGCTGGATAAATTCTTTACAAATGGAAATTAAAATAGTAATACTTAAAATGTATAGTAATTTTAAGCTTTAAAGTGCTTTGCATTTTATTCATTGAAAGCACTAAATCTGAAACAGTCTAAGCATCTGCTCTTTGAAATCCAAATACAGTTTAAGGTATGCTAAGCCTCAATACCTGAGTGAAAATACACTGTTGGAGTTTTAAAAAATTACCTGTATTTTAGTAATTTTTTTGTCAGGTCACACTTAATTATCTGGGAGAAATATATATAGTTATATATGATATATGTATATAGTATTAATATATATTTATATATGTGTGTAATATATATGTAATTTCGATACAATTCCCTATTCAATTGATTTCAGCAGAAATGTATTAAGTATGGAAGTAGTACTGTATAGCAGCAGTCCCCAACCTTTTTGGCACCGGTGACTCATTTCATGAAAGAGACAGTTTTTCCACAGATAGCGTGTGGGTGGTCGGGGGACATTAGATTCTCATAAGGGGCATGCAACCTAGATCCCTGGAGTGTGCAGTTCACCGTAGGGTTCGCACTCCTATGAGAGTCTAAGGCTGCCACTTATCCAGCAGGGGGCAGAGCTGAGGCAGTCATGTTGGCTCGCCTGCCACTGACCTCCTGCTGTGTGGCTTGGTTCCTAACAGGCCACAAACTGGTACTGGTCAGCAGCCGGGGGGTTCGGGACCCCTGTTATATGGGGAGGATACATACATGCAAGAGACAGTGTTCTATTTGATGTTTTCAGGAGATACTATCATGAAGACCTTTTTAGGGTTAGGAAAATGTTTATATTAAATGTGAACTGGCAGAGTCCAAATTGAAGATTATTCTAAAGGCATTGCCTTATTGATCGTAACACTTCTGCTGCTAAAACAAGCTTCAGACACATTCAGTACATTTTGTTTTGATCCAATATTTATTTGATCCAGAGGCTTTTCCTTTTGAAGGGTCTTTTGGAAGCAACATTATCTGTAATCATGTGTACTAATCAAATAATGTTTACACTTTCCAATGCAAATTTGCTTAATTTTCTTTTTTTTTTCTTTGAGACGGAGACTCGCTCTGCCAACTAGGCTGGAGTGCAGTGGCACGATCTCGGCTCACTGCGACGTCCACCTTCCGGGTTCAAGCAATTCTCCTGCCTCAGCCTTGAGTAGCTGGGACTACAGGCGCGAGCCACCATGCCCAGCTAGTTTTTTGTTTTTTGTTTTTGAGACAGAGTTTCACTCTTGTTACCCAGGCTGGAGTGCAATGGCGTGATCTCGGCTCACCGCAACCTCCGCCTCCTGGGTTCAGGCAATTCTCCTGCCTCAGCCTCCTGAGTAGCTGGGATTATAGGCATGCACCACCATACCCAGCTGATTTTTTGTATTTTTAGTAGAGACGGGGTTTCACCATGTTGACCAGGATGGTCTCGATCTCTTGACCTCATGATCCACCCGCCTCGGCCTCCCAAAGTGCTGGGATTACAGGCGTGAGCCACCGCGCCCGGCCTAGTTTTTGTATTTTTAGTAGAGATGAGGTTTCACCATATTGGCCAGGCTGGTCTCAAACTCCTGACCCCATGATCTGTCCGCCTCGGCCATTTTTGGGGATTTTTTTTTTAGAGGCAGGGTTTCACTATGTTTCCTCAGCTCCTGGGCCCAAGTGATCCTCCTGCCTCGGCCTCTGGAGTAGCTATGACTCCAGGCACAACCCACTGCACCTGGCTCCGTTTATGTTTTTTTTGTTTGTTTGTTTTTGTTTTTCAAATTTCACTTCCAACATTGTCACTCTTTGTTTCTTTACTGCACTTTCTTTCTTGTTTTAATCATTTTTGTAAAACATCACATCGATTTATCACTAGGAGGCAAAACAAGGCAGCTACATCTTTAGCTGTCTATGAGTGAACTGAGTACCAGATATGTAGTAACCAATCACTGGCCGACTTTGAATGAAGTAGTATCATTGGCCACTGGTCATGATGTTATGTAGTGATTTTATAGACTGAAGAGCTAGCAGCGAAGAGTGTGCATTATGCATTGCTCACAATCAATATATTTGGTCATTGAAATTTGAACCATGGTTTGGGGAGTAGCTGGTGTTTTAACTAAAGCTTAGTAACTGAAACTTGTACATACCAGAACCTTGCCAAGAGAGGACTACCATGATACTTAAATGAGGGGCATCAGGTTCCACAAAGGATTATAAAAATACTACTCTACTGTATTATTCATTTACATGTATACATGTATATCCTAAAGTAATAAGCTCGTTTTAAAATATTAACCATACTTAATGATTGATATTTATTATATTATAATTATAATAATTTTACTGGCCATCTAGGGATTTAGAAGAGTTCAGAGGGATTTAATGTTACGATCCAGGAAGTTTGAAAGTTTGAATTGATACCTTCCTTTATATCTAAAGACATGGACTGGGCGTGGTGGCTCATGACTGTAATCCCAGCACTTTTGGAGGCCACAGTGGGCGAATCACTAGGTCAGGAGATTGAGACCATCCTAGCCATGGTGAAACCCCGTCTCTACTAAAATACAGAAGATCAGCCGGGCGTGGTGGCGCGCACCTATAGTCCCAGCTACTCAGGAGGCTGAGGCAGGAGAATCGCTTGAACCCGGAAGACGGAGGTTGCAGTGAGCCGAGATTGTGCCACTGCCCTCCAGCCTGGTGACAGAGCAAGACTCTATCTCAAAAAAAATAATAGGGCCGGGCACAGTGGCTCACACCTGTAATCCCAGCACTTTGGGAGGCCGAGGTGGGTGGATCACGAGGTCAAGAGATCGAGACCATCCTGGTCAACATGGTGAAACCCTGTCTCTACTAAAAATACAAAAAATTAGCTGGGCGTGGTGGCGCGTGCCTGTAATCCCAGCTACTCGGAAGGCTGAGGCAGGAGAATTGCTTGAACCCGGGAGGCGGAGATTGCGGTGAGCCGAGATCGTGCCATTGCACTCCAGCCTGGGTAACAAGAGTGAAACTCTGTCTCAAAAAAAAAAATAGTAATAATAATAATAAATTTACACTGCAATTTTATATATGTAGTGACTTCATATATGTAGTGATGTTATGTAGTGATTTTATGTACACTGCAATTTCATATATATCAATATTTAATGAGACAGTATTTTTGGACACGAGTGTTTTTCACACGGTAATACCATCTATATAAATGTATCACATTATTTAAATTAATTACTAATATTTCAACTTCCTATTTTGGACTGAAGGAATTGAATTGATTTATAAATTGTACTTTTAGCTCTAAAATTCTGTATGTATTCTCTGACTTTTATATTAAAAACTATTAAAGCTGGTCACGGTGGCTCATGCCTGTAATCCCAGTTCTTTGGGAGGCTGAGGCTGAGGCTGGGGGATAGCATGAGCCTAGGAGTTCAAGACCAGCATGGATAACATAGCAAGACCCTGTCTCTACACACACACAGAATTAGCCAGGTCCACACCTGGCACGCGCCTGTGGTCCCAGCTACTCAGGACACTGAGGTGGAAGGACCACTTGGGCCTGGGAGGCAGAGGCTACAGTAAGCCGTGACTGTGCCACTGCACTCCACTCCAGTGTGGGTAACAGAGTGAGACCCTGTCTTAAAAAAAGATAAAAACTATCAAGTGTAGTGCATGTTTATTTTGGGGACTAAATGCTTATTTTTAAGGGTGTGGTTAAAGTACTCGGCATTATTTAGTAAGTTAAAGCCTTAGGTTTTAAACCTGATTTGGAGTTGAGCTCTGGGAAGGAAAGGATGATTGATTCACAGGCACCCTGAGACAGTCACGTACGACTTGAAAAGCAGATGTACTCTAAGGCTATCAAAATAAAAATAACACCAAGTACTATGCTTATCTCTTAAAGTCATGTTGTTTTCTGCAAGGTGTTAAAAATGAAAATAAGATGGTTCTAATAACATTGAAGTTTCATGAGTATATGTGTATGACAAAAGCGCGATTGATGGGTAACTGCTTGCAGTATAGTTTTTTTAGAATTATATACTTTTAGATTGATTTACCAGACTGCTGAAATAAAAAAACACTCCAGTTTAATTTGAAATAATGGGAACGTTGGCTCTGCTGCCGTGACTTTAAGTGTATACATGCCCAACTGTGAATGGATTAAGTTCATCATTGGCGTTGCATTGAAGTCATTCAGAGATTCTCTTTTGCCATTGCAGGTAGAGCGGGAAAAGGCCATTCTTTTGGCCAACCTGCAGGAGTCACAGACACAGCTGGAACACACCAAGGGGGCACTGACGGAGCAGCACGAGCGGGTGCACCGGCTCACAGAGCACGTCAATGCCATGAGGGGCCTGCAAAGCAGCAAGGAGCTCAAGGCCGAGCTGGACGGGGAGAAGGGCCGGGACTCAGGGGAGGAGACCCATGATTATGAGGTGGACATCAATGGCTTAGAGATCCTTGAATGTAAATACAGGGTGGCAGTAACTGAGGTGATTGATCTGAAAGCAGAAATTAAGGCCTTAAAGGAGAAATATAATAAATCTGTAGAAAACTACACTGACGAGAAGGCCAAATATGAGAGTAAAATCCAGATGTATGATGAGCAGGTGACAACCCTTGAGAAGACCACCAAGGAGAGTGGTGAGAAGATGGCCCACATGGAGAAGGAGTTGCAAAAGATGACCAGCATAGCCAACGAAAATCACAATACCCTTAATACGGCCCAGGATGAGTTAGTGACATTCAGTGAGGAGTTAGCTCAGCTTTACCACCACGTGTGTCTGTGTAATAATGAAACTCCCAACAGGGTCATGCTGGATTACTATAGGCAGAGCAGAGTCACCCGCAGTGGCAGCCTGAAAGGGCCTGATGATCCCAGAGGACTTTTGTCCCCACGATTAGCCAGGCGGGGTGTGTCATCCCCAGTAGAAACAAGGACCTCATCTGAACCAGTTGCAAAAGAAAACACAGAGGCCAGCAAAGAACCAAGCCCAACTAAGACCCCCACAATCTCTCCTGTTATTACTGCCCCGCCATCATCTCCAGTATTGGATACAAGTGACATCCGCAAAGAACCAATGAATATCTACAACCTTAATGCCATAATCCGGGACCAAATCAAGCATCTGCAGAAAGCTGTGGACCGGTCCTTGCAACTGTCTCGCCAAAGAGCAGCGGCTCGGGAGCTAGCCCCCATGATTGATAAAGACAAGGAAGCCTTAATGGAAGAGATCCTCAAGCTCAAGTCCCTGCTAAGCACCAAACGGGAACAGATTGCCACATTGAGGGCGGTGCTGAAAGCCAACAAGCAGGTAATCTCATTCTACTGGTGAAAGCATGCTAGTCAAAGCTTTCTTAGCTAATTTACTCCCTAATTTTATTGAGTATCCAGTATCATCAAGATGACAGTTCAGATTCTTGGTCGATGGGGAAATAAAACCATGTCCCAGTGCCAGCCCAGAATGTCGAATAATTATTATGTTTCAATGAGTGAGTGGCTGAAATATCCATGCCCAGCTAGGTAGAGGCAGAGGTGAGAAAGTTAAAGCAGGAACACAGAGGACACAGATGCCTTTCTGCAGATAGAGAAAGGCAGTTCAGGTGGTGCTGGGCTGAAGCCTGGCAGCGAGTGACTGGAAACAGGAGATGGAGGTTGGCAGAATACGCTGACAAGGCAGGTTACACCAGCTGGGGAGGTACAGCGAGAAAGACAGCACCCTGCAGGCAGCTGGAGCGAACAGAAGGAAATCTGGCTGCAGACGGTAAAGAAGGTCTGATGGTCAGTAACTGGAACCCAGCTTTGGACCTGGAGGTTCAGATTCAAGACTCAATTTCTGGGGGTATAGCAAGATTATGATTTTTTAAATTATTATTGTTTTGAGACAGTTTCACTCTGTTGCCCAGGCTGGGGTGCAGTGGCGCCATCTCGGCTCACTGCCACCTCCACCTCCTGCCTCAGCCTCCCAAGTAGCAGGGATTACAGGCGTGTGCTGCCATGCCTGGATAATTTTTTGTATCTTCAGTAGAGATGGGATTTCACCATATTGTCCAGGCTGGTCTTCAACTCCTGACCTCAAGTGATCCACCCGCCTCAGCCTCCCAAAGTGTTGGGATTACAGGCGTGAGCCACCGCACCCTGCTAAGTATAGCAGGATTAAACGGAGTGTTTTGTTTTTCATCCCAAACTTAGAGAAACAAAAGTGCTGAATAAATGAGCATGTCAGGGATGAAGGGCAAAAGCAGCTGTGAGGAACTGAGTGAGTAACGAAACAAAGCCAGGCAGATTGTTACCAACAAATTAAATAGTTCGGGGCCACTTTAGCAAGCAAATGAGAGAGCAAGAAAGGAGGAGTGTGGCCGGGCGCGGTGGCTCAAGCCTGTAATCCCAGCACTTTGGGAGGCCGAGGCGGGTGGATCACAAGGTCGAGAGATTGAGACCATCCTGGTTAACATGGTGAAACCCCATCTCTACTAAAAATACAAAAAATTAGGGCCGGGCGCGGTGGCTCAAGCCTGTAATCCCAGCACTTTGGGAGGCTGAGGCGGGTGGATCACGGTCAAGAGATCGAGACCATCCCGGTCAACATGGTGAAACCCCGTCTCTACTAAAAATACAAAAAAATTAGTGGGGCATGGTGACGCGTGCCTGTAATCCCAGCTACTCAGGAGGCTGAGACAGGAGAATTGCCTGAACCCAGGAGGCAGAGGTTGTGGTGAGCCAAGATCGCGCCATTGCACTCCAGCCTGGGTAACAAGACCGAAACTCCGTCTCAAAAAAAAAAAAAATTAGCTGGGCATGGTGATGCGTGCCTGTAATCCCAGCTACTCAGGAGGCTGAGGCAGGAGAATTGCCTGAACCCAGGAAGTGGAGGTTGTGGTGAGCCGAGATCGCGCCATTGCACTCCAGCCTCGGTAACAAGAGTGAAACTCTGTCTCAAAAAAAAAAAAAAAAAAAAAAAGAGTGTGAGATAGTATGAGAATGAGCTCTACCTGTGCTGGTGACCGCATGTCTGAAATGTAGGTTCATTTGGGATGTTAACTCCGCTGGGTCAGAGCTTAAGTAATAGGGAGCTTTTCCTAGCTGTTCATCTTGTCCTTCTGGACAAGTAGTAATCTTACAACATGAGCCGGCCTAATTCCCAACTCTCTGTGATGACTGAATTTGTTTTCCACCCTTGAGTTTTACCTGGGTGGGAGTGCTGCGAGATATAGGCAGGAAAATTCTTTTCTCATTTGTTTAGTTATATTTGAGAAAGGTGCTGAGTAAATGTTGGTGTTGATAAAGAGAAGCAACAAAGCACCAAATGCCTTCTTGCAAATGCAAGCAGTGCCAGTGTGCTAGGTCATGGGAGCTCTTGCTGTTTGGAGAATGAGGGTTAATTTCAGATACAGAGTGCCTTCTCCATTTGCTATCATCTGGGGGAAACCACACCCTTATTACGTCATCTACAGTGCAGCTTTAGTGTCCTCATCTCTAGTGCCCATAAATCTATTCATATAATTGACATCTATACCATAAGCTATAATATTGTTTGCACTATTAACATGTTTTATATAAACCTAAGGGTAAAATATTACTTTATTTTGTGTTGCCACTTTAGAGAAATAGAAAAGGTGGCCAGGCGAGGTGACTCACACCTGTAATCCCAGCACTTTGGGAGGCCAAGGCGGTCAGGAGTTCAAGATCAGCCTGGCCAATATGATGAAACCACATCTCTACTAAAAATACAAAAATCAACCGGGTGTGGCAGCACACATCTGTTGTCCCAGCTACTCAGGAGGCAGAGACAGGAGAATAGCTTGAACCCGGGAGGCGGAGGTTGCAGTGAGCAGAGATCGCGACATTGCATTCCAGCCTGGGTGACAGAGCAAGACTCCATCTCAAAAAAAAAAAAGAGAGAGAGAGAAATAGAAAAGATTAGAGTGAATGAAGAATTTGTGAGATGTTCAGAGTGGTCATAAATAACCAATGCCATATTAGATAATGCTTACACAACCTTTATCGAGGGCATGCTATCCTGGGGCATTCTTGGTCAACCCATCAGATAACTCTTCTGACTTCTTCCGTTTTTTTTTTTAATATATTTTTTCCCCCTCCCACCTGACTTCTTCCTAAAGAACCTTTAGAAAGGTTCCTAACAAGCCGGGTGCGGTGGCTCAAGCCTGTAATCCCAGCACTTTGGGAGGCCGAGGTGGGTGGATCACGAGGTCAAGAGATCGAGACCATCCTGGTCAACATGATGAAACCCCATCTCTACTAAAAATACAAAACATTAGCTGGGCATGGTGGTGCGTGCCTGTAATCCCAGCTACTCAGGAGGCTGAGGCAGGAGAATTGCCTGAACGCAGGAGGCGGAGGTTGCGGTGAGCCGAGATCGCGCCATTGCACTCCAGCCTGGGTAACAAGAGCGAAACTCTGTCTCAAAAAAAAAAAAGAAAGAAAGAAAGGTTCCTAACAACCTTTAGAAACCTAGATCTATAAAAATGTCAAGATGCTTAACTGAAATATAAGTAAGGACACTTGGCCAACCAACAGAGACTAATTTGTGAACAGGCATTCATTGATTACATATTTTCTGGGAGGGAAGGGATGCAAAAATAAATGGCATAATCTAGTAGGAGTTCCACAATTGCCTGTAGCTGTTTACAAGATAGGACTTACCAAGCACTTTGGAGTGATGTAGACAGTACCACAGGAATTAAGGACAGAACAAAGCATTCCTAGCTGAAGTTTTCTTTTCACAGTGCTTTGTGGTACAGGTTGAGTATCCCTTTTTCAAAACATTCAGGACCAGAAACGTTCCAGATTTTGGATTTTGGACATTTGCATATATACATAATGCGATATCTTGGGGATGGGATCCAAGTCCAAGCATGAAATTGACTTATGTTTCATGTATTCCTATATACATAGCCTGCAGGTAATTTTATACAATATTTTAAAAAATTTTGTGGCTGAAACAAAGTTTTGACTGTGACTCATTACATGAGGTCAGGTGTAGAATTTTGTGGCATCATGTCAGCACTCAAAAGGTTTCAGATTTTGAAGCATTTTGGATTTTGGATTAAGGATGCTCAGCCTGTACCATTTGCATTACACTAGAGTTCCAGCCAATATGGGCTCAGTGAATTAAATGAATTTGGTCTACATGTTCATGATGTTGGGCCTGTTGCTGTGATGCCTATGTGTCATAAATAGCTTCAAGTATTAACAGATGACATTCACTATATTTATAGACATTGTGGAATATTCGTTTTTAAGGTTGAGGTGAGAATGCTGGGGTATAGGGGGGAAAAGGAAATCTCCCTGTTTTAAAATAGGCATTCTACTATACAGCCATAAGAAAGAATGAGAGCATGTCATTTGCAGGGACATGGTTGGAGCTGAGGCCATTATCCTTAGCAAACTAATGCAGGAACAGAAAACCAGATACTGCATGTTCTCACTTACTAGTGGGAGCTAAATGCTGAGGACACATGGACACAGAGAGGGGAACAACACACACTGGTTCCTATTGGAGGTTGAAGGGTGAGAGGAAGGAGAGGATCAGGAAAAATAATGAATGAATACTGGGCTTAATACCTGGGTGAAGAAATGACTGGTACAGCAAACCCCCATGACACACATTTACCTATCTAACAAACTGCACATCCTGCACATGTACCTCTGAACTTAAAAGTTAAAAAAATAAATAAAATAGATATTCTGTACTCTCTATGAATCTTCTCATTTACTTAAGGATTTTTTTCATAGGCACAGTGCCTTCTGATGCAGTTTTTTTTTTTTTTTTTGAGACGGAGTTTCGCTCGTTACCCAGACTGGAGTGCAATGGCGCGATCTCGGCTCACCGCAACCTCCGCCTCCTGGGTTCAGGCAATTCTCCTGCCTCAGCCTCCTGAGTAGCTGGGATTACAGGCACACGCCACCATGCCCAGCTAATGTTTTGTATTTTTAGTAGAGACGGGGTTTCACCATGTTGACCAGGATGGTCTCGATCTCTTGACCTCGTGATCCACCCGCCTCGGCCTCCCAAAGTGCTGGGATTACAGGCTTGAGCCACCGCACCCGGCCCCTGATGCAGTTTTTAAGATTGAGGTGAGAATTCTGGGGTATAAGGAGAAAAAAGGAAATCTCCCTGTCTTAAAATAGGCATTCTACTCTACAGCCATAAGAAAGAATGAGAGCATGTCATTTGCAGGGACATGGTTGGAGCTGAGACCATTATCCTTAGCAAACTAATGCAGGAACAGGAAACCAGTTACCGGTTCTGGTGCACATATGTACATAGCCTGAAGGTAATAGCATAAGCATTTACTGAGTTCATCAGAAGGCACGTCCAGTGCCTTCTGATGAAGTCAGTAAATGCTTGTGAAGCACCATCCATCTAGCACTGTGCTAGATGCTGAAGATTCAAAGACTAACACAGTCCCTGCCTTCCAGAAGACTCAGCCTCCTGGCAATGTCAGGATAGAAACACAGTTACAGTTAAACATTACATGTGCTATAATCCAAGTTATGAGAACAATTTAGAGGAAGGAACTAAGGTTTCCTAGAGGAGCCAAAAAAGACTTCACAGAAGCAGTTATACCTTAGTTTGTTCTTAAAGGATAAGGAGTTGTTTTCCAGAGGAGGAGGAAATAATTCCAGACAGAACAGTAGGTAGAGAGGCTTAGGAGTGACAGAATAGAATGATATATTCAGGGAATGCTCACAAAGGTCTATGTGGCTGGAAATAAGACTTTTTTATTTAGAAAGTCAATTATGGAATGTGTGGAGAATGTGCTGAATGCAGACCTCAGCAAATCCAATGGGTTATGGTTACTTAAAAATTACTTAATTCTGGAAAAGCTTTGCATAGTCTGTGAACAAACGAATCTACAAACAAAACTGAGGCTTTGGGGTATTTGTCACAAATAGTAAATGAGTGTGCACTTCTATTTCAGATCTAGCCCTCTGTCATTCCCCTCTTTATTCCCTTTAGATACTGACCATGGGACTCTATGCTTACAAATTTGTTATGTCTACATTTTCACAACTTAAACGTAATTTTCTGTTCTAAATGAATATGTGTCTAAGCTTTTTAAACACTAAACAACTGCCATTTTTCCCCAGGTCAATTTCTGCCTTCTGGCTACTTTTCTGAATCTGTAATATTTCTGAAGATTCTTCCAAGTATTAATACTACAGAACATACAGAAGTATTTTATGAATAGAGTCTCATTTTAATCTGAATTCAAATTCAGTCAGAACTCATAAGAAACTACTTCGGAATCAAAACAGTAACAAAGTACCCTATCCCAACATTGGTTTAATACAGAAAGAATTTATTTCTATAGATGTTGGCACTTTACATATGAAGATTTGAAACTGTCCATTTCAAGCACAAAAAGAAACGTTAAAAACCAGGATAGTCTTCCAGGGAAATCCCATTAGTGATGGATTTTTGTACTAGTAATAGGGTTTTTTATTAGTATGGGATATTTGTATGGACTCTCAAAAGTTATTTCCAGTTTGTAAATATAATGTGTTTCCAGTTTGGCTTCAATATGCAAACTGTGCTGTGCATCAAACAGGCGGTCCCTAAGTGTACACTGATTTTATGCATTGATTCAGTCAATGTGTTTTTTTTTTACTTGCTACTGTGTGCCAGGCAAGCTCTTGATTTGAAACACTGTTACTTCCAAGAACTTCAGACGTGCTCAAATCCTAGATTCAAACAAATGGTTTTAACTCATTCAACATTTTGTAACCCCTACTTTTATGGAGATTTTTAAATAACTATATTTGACTACAATTCATTGTTTGGACAAATTGTATGCAAATTAGAAAGCAATTATTACTTCTTTCTCTTAAACATATAATAACATGGATTTATAGTTTATCATATATTCATATTATCAATTACAATGGTATACATCTTTTATTCTGTGTTTTGAGCCCACTGAGCACAGGTGACAAAATTTGAGTTCTAACATATTCCAGTTTGATTATTCCAACTGAAGCTGTGCTGCTTTACTAACTTCTTAGTCAAGTTTTTCTTGTATAAAGTTTCATTCTGGCTGCCTTCTTGTCCTAAAATCCCATCCCTTCAGCATCTGCGTTAAATATTTATTAAACTACTGTCATTCTCTTAGCTCCTGATACTGACTCCGGCTCACAGCTGGCCTCTAGGGCAATTTAACCACATTATAAATTCACAACACATTTGACATTAAAGGAAAACTTCCTGTGTCCCAAGTGCATACCTATGTGTGTATAATTTAAATCAATTTCACTCTCCTTTTATAAAAGAACATAATAGGCCCAGCATGAAACAATCTGTATGATGGATTTTCCTGATATGAAAATTGTAAGCAGTGTGATTTTTCTGCTTTAGACAGCTGAGGTGGCGCTAGCTAATCTCAAGAACAAATATGAAAATGAAAAAGCAATGGTGACTGAAACCATGACAAAGCTTAGAAATGAACTGAAGGCTTTGAAAGAAGATGCTGCGACCTTCTCATCCCTGAGAGCAATGTTTGCAACAAGGTAACAGTATTTTCTTCCTAAGACTGGGTGTGGTACCTGGGGAAAAGCCTTTAAAGTTCACAGCCCTGTCTTTGTGCATGCTGAGTGTTATTTGGTGTATAGTCTAGGATGGTAAAGTGTGAAGAAAATATGTGGAATTTCACACTGACGAATCCAGAGTCACACCTTCTGTGCTGTTTTCCAGAGTCCCCTAACTGAACACTCTGGATCCAGAAATTCTATTACATAAAAATATTTTTAAGTAAAGTGTTATTAATAGACTGTTTGTAGAACTCATATACCCCAAAGAAATAGACTCTCCCTCGAAATAAAAAGCTTTCAATAAGGAAAAAAAAAACCCATTTCCTAGAATAACTAAATATTATATTATCACCCCTGAAATACAGTTCTGTGATGGAAGTACATGAAAGTATAGAAAAGTGCCTTATCTGCCGGGCGCGGTGGCTCAAACCTGTAATCCCAGCACTTTGGGAGGCCGAGGCGGGTGGATCACGAGGTCAAGAGATCGAGACTATCCTGGTCAACATGGTGAAACCCTGTCTCTACTAAAAATACAAAAATATTAGCTGGGCATGGTGGCACGTGCCTGTAATCCCAGCTACTCAGGAGGCTGAGGCAGGAGAATTGCCTGAACCCGGGAGGCGGAGGTTGCAGTGAGCCGAGATCGCGCCATTGCACTCCAGCCTGGGTAACAAGAGCAAAACTCCATCTCAAAAAAAAAGAAAAGTGCCTTATCCTTAGTACTGTGTGAGAAGATAACCGTCATAATGAAAGTTAATAGTCATCATATCAACTAATTACTTAGAATATATATATATATTTTTTTTTGTTGTTGTTTGTTTGTTTGTTTGTTTGTTTGTTTTTTGAGACAGGGTCTTACTCTGTCACCCAGGCTGGAGGGCAATGGTACGATCCTGGCTCACTGCAGCTGCTACCTACCAGGTTCAAGCAATTCTCCTGCCTGAGCCTCCCAGAGATTCACTCTTGTTGCCCAGGCTGGAGTGCAGTGGCGTGATCTTGACTCACTGCAACCTCCATCTCCCGGGTACCTCCATCTCCCGGGTTCAAGCAATTCTCATGCCTCAGCCTCCTGAGTAGCTGGGATTACAGGCATGCGCCACCATGCCCAGCTAATTTTTATATTTTTGGTAGATACGGGGTTTCACCATGTTGCCTGGGCTGATCTCGAACTCCTGACCTCAGGTGATCCGCCCACCTCGGCCTCCCAAAGTGCTGAGATTACAGATGTAAGCCACCACACCGGCCTATATTTTGTTTTTAAACGTGAAGTGATTGTTAAGAATGTGTTTGATTTGAAGTTTTCAGAATCCTGGGATTTTCAATATACTGTTGAAATAACATTTTTTGTTGTCACAATGCAGTGTCAAGAAAATCCAGCTTTTTTTTTTTTTTTCTTTTTTTGAGATAATGTTTTGCTCTGTTGCCCAGGCTGAATGCAGTGGTGCCGTCTCGGTTCACTGCAGCCTGGACATCCTGGGCTCAAGCAATCCTCCCACCTCGGTCTCCGAAATAGCTGGATCTGCAGGCTTGCACCACCACACCCGCTAATTTTTGTGTTTTTGTGGAGGCAAGGTCTTGCCACGTTGCCCAGGCTGGTCTCAAACTCCTGGGCTCAAAAAATCCGCCCACCTCAGCCTCCAAAAGTCCTGAGATTATGGGTGTGCACCACCATGCCTGACCAAACCTCACCAGTTACATACCATACCTTGTATGATGCAAACTTGATGCAAAATTCCCAAGTAATGACTAAGGCTTCACTTGCAGACTTGGTAAATGATTTACATGTAGCTGATACAAGTGTTAAAAATGAAATGGAAATCTCTTGAACTTTAAGGAGTCCCCCAGAATCTGCCCATCTTTCTTTGTATGTTAGGAGAGTACAGGCTTAAGCCAAGACCTTGTGATTGACTCTCTTGGGGATGGCATTGAGAAGCCTGAGTGCCCGAGAGCCCGCAGGGGTGCAGAGGAACTGACTTCTGGGTCTCAGGGCACAGCAGTGTTTGGGAATAGAATGTGTTTACCTCTGGCCACTGTGGTGGACAGGATAGAGAATAGGAATGGGGCACAATGTCCCCCTCTTTGATGAAAGAATCAGGATTATATTTGGAATCAAGAAAACATAAATTTCCTCTTTGAGAAGGAAATTTTTTAAAATGTCAAAAACATTTCAAGTCTGAATCTGATTTATATAAGAAGTATTATCCCCTGGCCAGGCGTGGTGGCTCACGCCTATAATCCCAGCACTTTGGGAGGCTGAGACAGGTGGATCATCTGAGGTCAGGAGTTAAAGACCAGCCTGGCCAACATGGTGAAACCCCATCTCTACTAAAAATACAAAAATTAGCAGGACGTAGTGGCATGCATCTGTAATCCCAGCTACTCAGGAGGCTGAGGCAGGAGAATCACTTGAACCCGGGAGGTGGAGAGTACAGTGAGCCAAGATCGCGCCACTGCACTCTAGCTTGGGCGACAGAGTAAGACTCCATCTCAAATAATAATAATTATTATCCCCAAATTGTCCATTTTCACTCCATTTTTTCATGCCATTTTTTCTCGCATGAACAATAATTTGTTACTCGTATTTTAGTGCGTAAATAAACTCGGGACAAAAACTGAGAATGAGCTTTTTCCCCACACCATGTCTCCCTTCCAAATGTATATGTGCTCAGGTTTTGGCATTGGTAAGGGAAGAAGATCACTGAGCTTACCTTCCTTTTTTGGCACAAGTATGAAACCTGAATAAAGATGTTTCAGACAGTCTTGTGCAAATCTTGGTTTTTGCAGGGTGTTATGTTTTTTGACAACTCATTGCTGTATCATCTGGTTGAGAAATCACTGAAAATATTCCGTTTTCTAATTCAGGCAAATTAGTCAAATTGGCAAGAACAGCTGCAATCAATACTAAATTAAACTAAAATGTATAAATATAGCTAAGAATTATTTTTTATAGACATTATTCTTTTGGATACTACAGGCGTTGCCTATAGTAAGCTTGTCACATTCCTCTAAAGAATGCAATGTTATACAGTACGAAGAGCTACCCTAAGACATTTCAGGTACTGTGGACATTGTGTGCAACATGACTGTTTGTTTTTCTGTTGTTACACAGCAGCCCCACAATAACTGTATCCCTGGGGTTTAAGTTGTTGTCCATTAAGACTGTTTCCATATGGACTGGGTGCAGTGGCTGATACCTGTAATCCCGGCACTTTGGGAGAACGAGGCAGGAAGATCACTTGAGGCCAGGAGTTCAAGACCAGCCTGGATAACGTAGTGAGACCCTGTCTCTTTAAAAAATAATAATGGCCAAGCGCGGTGGCTCACACCAGTAATCCCAGCACTTTGGGAGGCCTCGGAGAGCAGATCACCCGAGGTCAGGAGTTTGAGACCAGTCTGGCCAACATGGTGAAACCTCATCTCTACTAAAAATATGAAAATTAGCCAGGCACAGTGGCGGGCACCTATAATCCCAGCTACTCAGGATGCTGAGGCAGGAAAATTGCTTCAACCCGGGAGCCAGAGGTTGCAGTGAGCCAAGATCACACCACTGCACTCCAGCCTGGGTGACAGAGCAAGACTCTGTCTCAAAAATAAAAAATAATAATAATTGGCTGGGCGTGGTGGTTTACGCCTGTAATCCCAACACTTTGGGAAGCTGAGCTGGGGGATCACTTGAGGTCAGGAGTTCAAGACCAGCCTGGCCAACGTGGTGAAACCCTGTCTCTACTAAAAAAAAAAAATACAAAAATTAGCCAGGCATGGTGGTGCACTCCTGTAATCCCACCTATTCGGGAAGCTGAGTCGTGAGAATCACTTGAACCTCGGAGGCGGAGGTTGCAGTGAGCCAAAATCATGCCACCGTACTCCAGCCTGGGTGATAGAGCAAGACTCAGTCTCGGAAAACAAAACAACAACAAAAATAATAAAAATAAAATTTTAAACATCCCATATATACTTCCTTGTATGGATGAACATACATTCCAGTTTTCTATTATAGGTATCTACATTCTTTTGCTAGACCTTTAAACCAGTCTTCTAAATTTCTAAATTTCAGTCAAATTTATTACTTTTCAACTTAAGTCCCAAATTCAGTTTCACCAAAATTTTCCCCTCACCAACTTCCCGGTTTTGGTTCCAGATGTGATGAATATGTCACCCAGCTGGATGAGATGCAGAGACAGTTAGCAGCCGCAGAGGATGAGAAGAAGACTCTAAACACTTTGTTACGAATGGCTATCCAGCAAAAACTCGCCCTGACCCAGAGGCTGGAGGACTTAGAGTTTGACCATGAGCAGTCCCGACGCAGCAAAGGCAAACTTGGGAAGAGCAAGATCGGCAGCCCTAAAGTAAGTGGGGAGGCATCAGTCACCGTGCCCACCGTAGACACTTACCTCCTGCATAGTCAGGGCCCACAGACACCCAACATTCGGGTCAGCAGTGGCACTCAGAGGAAAAGGTATGCATGCAGCGATCTTCATGGTACGGTGCAGTGGCCAGATTTTAGTTAACTGCAAAAATGAATGTGCTCTTGTCGTGGAGGATGGAGGAGGGGAAGGAAAAGAGAAAACGGGAGCTGGCCTATAAATGGGCCTTGCTAATGTGGGTCTTTCCAGATCAAAACCTTTTTGATAACTGTGTTTATGTAGTCCTTTCTAACCCCTTGCCCAACCTCTCCTCTTGATTCATCGCAATATAATTTTCAAGTGTCTGTTAATATTTTTGCTACTCTTTGTATATATAATATGCCTCTCCCTTACCTCCAACCTAAGAAGTGGTAGATAAAGTTGGATATTAAGAATGAAGCTGTGTTCTACCTGGGTTCTAATTTTATAAGTCATTGTACCTTTGGAAATGGTGCTGCTTACCAGCTTCTCTTTAACGGGGCAAGGATATGAATCTGTTCTCTTAGGGAATTTTTTGTCCATTTGACCAAAACTGATGACGGACTGAAAGTGGGTGTCCTTATTTAGATTAAATGGGATGGAATACGCGTAGTCCTTTTCTTGAAAGCAGGTTTTTGAGCTTTTTCGTTTGGCATGGGAATATTGCCCAGAGAAACCACTTGTAAGGTTTTTAGGGGTTTGATTTTGTGACCTCTTTCCAGAGTCCTGGCTGTTGAGTTACCCTGTATTTTCTATTAATGGTAACATTTTTATTTTAGGAGCTTTCGTTAAAGACTCAAATAATATATTTTCTATTTGTGTTTGAAACTGACTAACTTTAATAAATCTCTTTTCCAGTATCCAGAGCAGTTTCCAAATAGGGTTGTATCCTGAAGTGGAAACTTAAAAAAAAAAAAAAAAATAGCAAAACTCTTGATTTACATATTAAAAAAATTAAATGCCGGTATAAATAATGTTGTCACTGGTGAGGTATTGAAAGGTAATTAAAGTAAAACTTTTTTGTTTCCTATATGTATTTTTCTTGGATCTCCTGCAAGACAATTTTCACCTTCCCTTTGTGATCAGAGCCGTCCCAGGACTTCAGGGGCGTCCTACCTACAGAATTTATTAAGAGTTCCCCCTGATCCCACCTCCACAGAATCATTTCTTCTGAAGGGCCCCCCTTCCATGAGTGAATTCATCCAAGGGCACCGGCTCAGCAAGGAAAAAAGGTTAACCGTGGCTCCACCAGGTAAACATTTTTTCCTTGGGTGCATGTGATGCAAATGATTAGTTGAATGGACTCTCCCCTTCCTTCCAGTCACTCAGGCCCCCCAGCCTCAGAGTCTACCTTTCATGATGTGTAAATTCCTACAATTGGCCAGGCGCGGTGGCTCATGCGTGTAATCCCAGCACTTTGGGAGGCCACGGTGGGCAGATCACGAGGTCAGGAGTTCAAGACAAGCCTGGCCAACAGAGTAAAACCCCGTCTCAACTAAAAATATAAAATATTAGCCAGGCGCGGTGGTGTGCGCTTGTAATCCCAGCTACTGGGGAGGCTGAAGCACAAGAATCACTTAAACCCAGGAGACAGAGATGCCAGTGAGCCAAGATTGCGCCACTGCACTCCAGCCTGGGTAACAGAGCGAGACTCTGTCTCAAAAACAAAACAAAACAAAAAAATAAATTCCTACAATTCAAGTAAAAACTGCCTTATACTTAGCGTCCCGTTTCCTCCTTCACTCACGTTCCTTAGAATGACAGACTTCGATTTACCAGCCAAAGATGGAAAATAGGAGTTGGAAGGAATGGGATAGGTAAAGGGAAATTAGCAACAAGCACAACGCACACACACACTTGGATCTTATTTGCAGTTTGGTAGCTCATGGCAATTCCGTCTTGGTCATATTTGGCCAGTTTTCTCTTATCATTTTCAATGTAATTTCCTTAAAGGGAGCCATATGTATGACAAGGCTTTGGGGGCGATTTCCTTTTGTAGTGACTCAGAATGTCTCCTCAATCATCATATTGAGAGTAAAAGTAAAATCCTCTACAATTTTGCTCCTCAAGAACATTTAGGTCTTAGTAGAATGTTCTTGTAGATTGCAAATCCCCACTGGTTTATGCTGACCAACATACTCACATTTGACCTTAGCTTCACTATTTTGCATTTTTCTTTCTTCCTTGCTTCCTTTCTTTCTTTTTACTTGTTCTTTGAAGAGGCCTAAATTGAAAATGGGGCATATGGCAAATAACTAAAATGTGACTTCTTGCAAATAAAATTCATCCTTTTAAGGAATCCCTGCATGTGAATATAGGGCAGAAGTGGCAAAGGAGCCCGTAAACCAAAATAAGCTTAAGGGCAGCTGTTATTTGACTATTGCAGGAAAATCCAAAATAAAACTAATTCAAGTTAGTTATCGACAGTTAAAAATTGAAGAGATCTCACATGAGCATCAATATTTCTGGCCTCTTTTGGAAGATTCTGAATATCTGGCAACCCTGGGTCTGCATTCACGCATGTCAGCCCCTGTGGAGCTCTGTTGGGGTGGCTGCTGTTAGGGCAAGCTTCGTACTTTGCCACAGTCCCCACTCCTCCTTATGACTTACTCCCGGCCTGCCATCCTCATTTCTATTCTCTCCTGGCCCCTCCTGTAGTCTTTGAGTTTACCACTGTTGCCATAGAATTATTTTTTCATTTTACCTTAATTCCTTTTTGCAAACCTCAGCCTTTGGATCTCTAATACTGTCCGTATCTGATTCATGGAATCAGCCTCCTGATTGGGATTAAAAGATGCGGTGTAGAAACTGATGGTGCATTTCACGTTCTAAAGGTGTTTGAGGAAATCGGTAGTGACAATGAGTTGAAATGGTGTAATAGCCAAAATACACACCTAAAAAAAAGTAACAACTGCTTGGTGTTCTTAATTTCGTAACTGATTTCCTATTGTTTTAGACCTCCTTGGAAGGTACCTTGAAGTATTCTGTGAATCACCAAAGTGGTAACAATTTTTCAGGATTCCTAACTCGGATAAAACCCACAAAAGTCTTCTTTTTAGTGTTCCAAATGGATCTAGTAGCATTTGGAACTTAGAAAAGAAATTGGTATGATTAAGAAATAATTCCTATTGCCATTTAATTAAAAGGATAACATCTCAATAAGGTTCAAAATTAATAATAAATGTTAACAATAACTTTTCATTTTTGTATGACTGGTTTTTGTTGACGTGAATATATATTTTATATCGTCATCATTACATTGTTTAAGCCATGAACATTATATCACAAGCTTGTCCATGTTGCTATCTAGTATTGTTTTTCTTTGTTAACGTTATTGTATCATAGATTTTGTTTCAGATGCTGTTACCACATTAATCACTACTTCACCTCTTGTCCACCGAGGTAGTTTTTCATTATTTGTTGTATTGTAGAGCACTGCTGGGAATAATTCTCATGCATCCAACTTCTCATCTGTTAAATTTTTCTCAAGCATGAGATCACTCCATTAAAAGTTGAACTTCTTTATGTTTTTTGCTCCATTCTGATGTTGCTGTCAAGAAGGGTATATCAATGTACTAAAAGCCCATAAAACGCTTTCCTGTTTTCCCGCGTTGGGAATCTTTCTACTACTTTATACACACTGTACACTTCTTACAACTCTAAAGTCAGTTAGCATACATGAATGAGAGTACCAGTATATTGTCTTAAACGCTTTAGTTTTGAATAACCAGAAAATACCATTGACCTTAGAAATGATTACTATGTATGAGATTAGAAGCTGGGTGCAGTGGTTCACACCTGTAATCCCAGCACTCTGGGAGGCTGAGGCAGGCGAATCGCTTGTGCTCAGGAGTTTAAGACCAGCCTGGGCAACATGGCAAAACCCCATCTCTACAAAAAATACAAAAATTAGGCAGGTGTGGTAGTGCACGCCTATAGTCCCAGGTACTCAGGAGGCTAAGGTGGGATCCCTTGAGCTGGGGAGGTGAAGGTTTCAGTGAACTGAGATCGCACCACTACACTCCAGCCTGGGAGACAGAGTGAGACACTGTCTCAGAAAAAAAAAAAAAGATTAGAGATACAAGGAATGTGGAATTCAGAATCATCACCAGACCAGAAGATCATACTAATGACAGTTTAACATATTGATAACCTTAATAATGATCACTATTTATTTAAAGTTAAAATAATAAAAGCGGAAAGGAAGTAAAGCTGTTATTATAGCCTTAGGAATTTTTAATTATATATCATGGAACCAACCAGATTAATGCTTAATAAATTCTTATCAAATCAATTTTAGCAATATTTTCCAAAAGGTCCTAGTTAAATGAATTGCTGTAGAAAGTGACTGACCTTCCACACCAAATAAATTGTAGCTTCTACAGATACCTGCATTATTACCAAAATACGTTATTTTCCCTTGGCTGAACTATATAGGGTAAGACATATCAATGTCTTTATGATGCTTTTATTATATAAAATGTTTTCATTCAGCCGAGAAAGAGAAAATATGCCATATATGACCACTTATGTTCTATATATAACTATTATAAACTCATGGGAAATAATAGATTTTATTAGTATTTTTTAACCATCAGTTTAACCATTATTAAGTTTGTTAGCTAGGAACAGTATCTGTTAATCATTTTAAAAGGATAATTCTCTATTAATTTATCAGAATGTTTTTGATAAGCATTGTTTTCTAAAATATATTGTTAGTACACCTTTTTAGGTGATTTTTAATTATTCTAATAAGCAGATAGGGCTTGATTTTTCAATTGAAGACCATTGAAGCAATTATCTCAACTAAAAATGAAGTTAGTTTAATTTGTTTTTAATCCTTTGGTTGAGAAACTGAGAGAAATATGTCTCACTTAAAAATTTAAGACACAGGGCCGGTGGCTCACGCCTGTAATCCAAGCACTTTGGAGGCCAAGGTGGGCGGATCACCTGAGGTCGGGAGTTCAAGACCAGCCTGACCAACAGGGTGAAACCCCGTCTTTAAAAAAAAAAAAAAAAATTAAGACACAGAATATGGCTGGGCATGATGGCTTACACTTGTAATCCCAGCACTTTGGGAGGCTGAGGCGGGCAGATCACCTGAGACCAGCCTGACCAACATGGAGAAACCCTGTCTCTATTAAAACAAACAAACAAACAAAAAAGACACAGAACATAGAATGCTATTTATTCTATATAAGAGATACTTTCAAATAGATTTTACTTCTGTGAGATGGTGAAGAGAAAACATCTCCTTAAATGCATGATTTTTCAATTCTAGAGAATCCAACTATAGGGCGGTGCACTGATACTCAGCGTTAGTAGAATGTTTTATACTAACTGGTTAATGCAGTATACTGATTGATTTGCTGCATTAGAACAACATTTGAAGGGAAAAATCTGGCTTTTCCCTCTGGCTGGCTCAGCTTCTGCAACCTCAGTCCTTGCAATTCCAGTGCTTCTGGCCGTGGCTTGCTTGTTGACTTTGTTGTACTTGACTTTGACCTTATCCTGGCACACAAATTCCAGTGTCCTTCCGCAGGCTCATCTTAGTTTTCACAAATTCAGTCACCAGCTGATCTGAGAAGTGCCTACCAGCTTTTGATGACCTTGACTCAAAAGGGACCCTGTTGTCATCCAGGAGTTTGTAATTAGGCAGCAAATTGTATGTCTTCATAAAATTACTGTCTATTTTTTAGCCAGCATTTTATCTTGACTCCTTAACTACCTACGTATATCCTTCTCCCCCTCCTCCTCCTCCTCCTCCTCTTCTTCTTCATCATCTTACCATTTAATCAATAATGACAATCAATCTGTCAGAATATGTAAAAGGAATCCATGTAATTCACAGGCAGGAGTTGTTATTTCTGTAGTAAAGACCTGACTGCAGCATTTGCACAAGATAAATAGGAAATGGCAAACCTGGGGAAGCAAGTTTGAACTCAGTCTGGAAGTCGTAGCCTAAGCAGCTTGCTCTTCACGCTGCCCTTTCCGTGTTGGGCTTTTCCTCTTAGATGTCTTCCTTCCCCATATCATTTCAGTCTCCTCCCTCCCTCTGTTCCCACCTCCTTCCATCCCTCCCTCCCTCTCTTTCTCTGACACAATGACTCAGCTAGTTTAAGAGAATGGTATTGTTTTGAAGTCTGAAAATACGATAGTTTAGATTTTACTGATTTTTAAAGCAACTCACAGAAGTGTGTTAGCCTTAGATACATAATCAGCCCTTGAGCTATATAGTCAACAAGACACATCGACATAATAGTAAAAGCTGCCTTTATGTTTCACTGCATTCAAACAAGTAGATATGTGTTTGTTTGATGTATTGCAAAGCCTGTGTTCTTAAGCATGTACCAAAATCACATTTATTTCATTAACGCATTTACTCATTCACCAGAATTTAACAAAATTTAGTGAATACCTACTATGTGTCAGGCACTTTTCTTGGCTCTTGATATACAGTGATATTCAAATAAACTCAGAGCCTGGTAGGGGAGGTGAGAGACAAATATGTACTGATGTTCATATATATTCCTGGAATAAATAAAGGCATTAGGGCAAGGCTGGCCATGACAGGTGACTATACCATAATAGGTAGAAGGTAGCAGTGCAGGTGTGGGTTGAGAAGAACCTTATAGGAAAGAAGGTCAATTTGTCCCATTGCAATGAGCTCAGGCTACAACCTGGTGCAGGACTTGGAAGTAATAGAAAGCGACCCTGGAAAGGTAGGCAGGGGCCTGAAGACAGACAGCCAGGTTAGTGACAGCAGACCTTCCCAGTGGCATAGCTGAACAGTTTTAAGAATAGGATAGGTTTTCATTTTATAAAATCACCCTGATGACACGGTGGAGAATGGATTAGATGTGGGTAACACCTAAGATAAAGAAGCAGGTACAGAGACTCAAAATATGCAGATGAGAGGTGGTGGAGACCAGAATCAAAACTGTGAGGAAGAGGACTGTTTAACTGTGTCCCAAGTTACACTTCAACTATGTATTTCATCAGCCAGCATGTCCTGTGCACACACAACCTGCTGTTACTGCTTTCCATGTTCTGTATCTGGAAGGAGCTCAAGTCAATGCTGTTTAAAGTTAATTCCTGGACTAATGGCCTCAGTATTTTATACTTTATAAATTATATTTTTTCCTACAGAGATTTTTCTATTTATGTGTGTTCCATGTCCCCGTATCACTATACTTTCTTTTTCCACAGGATTCAATTCTTGAACTGGTAGGAGTGAAGAGTAGTCTGTTGAAACCTGTAATCTTTTTTTTTTGAGACAGAGTCTTGCTCTGTCACCCAGGCTGGAATACAGTAGCATGATCATGACTCACTGCAACCTCTGCCTCCCAGGTTCAAGTAATTCTCCCTGTCTCAGCCTCCCACGTAGCAGGGATTACAGGCACCCGCTAGCATGCCTGGCTAATTTTTGTATTTTTAGTAGAGTTGGGGTTTCACCATGTTGGCCAGGCTGGTCTCGAGCTCCTGACCTCAGGTAATCCACTCACCAAAGTGCTGGGATTACAGGTGTGAGCCACCATACCCAGTGGAAGCCTCTAATCTTTTAGGCTTGTATTTTCTTTGAACATAGTTTCCACAGAATTATTTCCTGTAGGGGAAGGCCTGGGTACTTCTTGATGTCAGAACATGTTGTCTTTAGTTTGGAATCTGCCAAAACAAAAGTTAATTCAAAAATGTTAATTCCTGTCACCCCAGCATTTTAGGAGGCCAAGGCAGGAGGATTGCTTGAGCCCAGGAGTCCGAGACTGGCCTGGGTAACATAGCGAGACCTCTTCTCTACAAAAAATTTAAAAATTCGCTCAGTGTGCTGGCATGCACTGATAGTCCCAGCTGCTTAAGAGGCCAAGGCAGGAGGATTGCTTGTGCCTGGGAGGTTGAGGCTGCCGTGAGCCACTGCACTCCAGCAAGTGACAGAGTGAGACCGTGTCTCAAAAAAAAGAAAAAATTTATTAATTCACAAAATTGTCAAACACATTTTGAGAAATACATTTTTATCTTTGCTGTATATTTTTCAATAGGTAATGGTTCAAAAATTTTTAAGTACACAGGGTGTACAATAGATGGTAGATTTCTACCGTAACTCTGCCCACCCAACCTTTTGTATTTTTCCAAAAACATTCTATGCATATATTAGGAAATGCATATAAATATGTACACATGTACAAACAAATATGCATTTTGTATATGTATTAATACCATTGGCACGATCACAAGCATTGTTATGCATGCTGGTTTTTTTTTTTTCACTTGATGGATGTTCTTCTTTCCTATCAATTCATCTTTTTGTTTCTTTTTAATCAGAAGAAGTTATGAAGGGGAAGGAAGACATGCTCGAACTCTTCAAGAAAGCTTCGGCTATTTCTATGTGTACAATAGAAATATTTCTTGCCAAATGATAAAATGACAGTTACAAGAATGTTTCTATTCAGAATTATTCAATAGAAATATGATATTAACTGCATATGTAAATTTAAATTCTCTAGTCGTCATGTTAGAAAAAGTGAAAAGAAGCCAGGCACCATGGCTCACGCCTATAATTCCAGCACTTAGCGGGGCCAAAACAGGAGGACCACTTGAGCCCAGGAGTTTAAGACCAGCCTGGGCAACATGGGTATCTCTACAAAAAAAGTAAAAAGGTTATCCAGGCATGGTAGCATGCGTCTGAAGTCTCAGCTACTCAGGAAGCTGAGATGGGAGGATCACTTGAGCCCAGGAGATTGAGGCTGCAGTGAACCATCATCTTGCAACTGCACTCCAGGCTGGGTGACAGAACGAGACCCTGTTTCAAAAAATAAAATAAAAAGAAGCAGGTGAACTTAATTTTAGTAATAGATTTTAATTGATACAATATATCCGTAATGTTATCATTTCAACATGCAATTCATATGTGGCTAACACCTATAATTCCACTTTGGGAGGCTGAGGTGGGTGGATTCCTTGAGGCAAAGAGTTCAAGACCAGCTTGGGCAACATGGAGAAACACCATCTCTACAAAAACTAAAAAATTAGCCAGGCATGGTGATACACACCTGTAGTTCCAGCTACTCAGGAGGCTGAGATGGGAGGATCACTTGAGCCTCGGAAGCAGAGGTTGCAGTGAGACAAGATTGCACTAGTTCTCTCCTGATTGGGTGACAAAGTGAGACCCTGTCCAAAAAAAAAAAAAAAAAATTATACACACACATTGTTGTTTTTCTCATTCAACCTTTGGAATTCAGCATTATGCACTTAACAGCATATCTTGATTTGAACTAGCCACATTTCAAATGCTCACCAGCCACATTTGGCGAAGAGCTACTGTGCTGGATGGTGCAGTTCTAGAACTTCTTACCAATAGTTTTAACTAGATAGAATTTCCACACAGAAATCTAAATTTGAATAACAACTGATTTTAAAATAAAATTTAAGAGGGCATATATTTTGTTTTCCTTTTTTTTTTTTTTTTTTTTTTTTGAGTTCAAGCAATTTTTTCTTGAATTCAAGCAATTCTCCTGCCTCAGCCTCCCAAGTAGCTGAGATTAGAGGCGCTCACCACCACGTCCAGCTAATTTTTATATTTTTGGTAGAGATGGGGTTTCACCATGTTGGCCAGGCTGGTCTGGAACTCCTGACCTCAAGTGATCTGCCCACCTCAGCCTCCCAAAGTGCTAAGATTACAGGTGTGAGCCACCACACCTGGCCCATTTTTCTTTTAAACTGAAATATTGGACCAAACGTTTGCTGTTTTGCTGATTCTGCTTTGTCTTTGATTGGTGACAATGCTATTTAAAATAGATCTATATTAGATGTTTGTACCTGTATACCCTTTTCATATATCTCTTATTTGTTACTAAATCTCCTGTCAGTATAAGAACTTAATTACTTAGGTGTATTCTAACAGAATATATTCCTTAAACATTCTTAAAACAGTATAATTAGGCCGGGCCTGGTGGCTCACGCCTGTAATCCAAGCACTTTGGAGGCCAAGGCGGGTGGCTCACCTGAGGTCGGGAGTTCAAGACCAGCCTGACCAGCATGGTGAAACCCCGTCTTAATACATAAAAAAGAAAAAGTATAATCACTTATTTTTTAATTGGTGTAATTAAGTTGTGAAAGCTCATGTTTCTTATTTTAAGCTTTAAAAGGTTTAAAATGCACCTGCCAGATTTAAATAGCAGAATTTATTGACACCATATATAGACTGAAAACATATCAAAGTCTTTCAAGGTTAGTTTCATGTGTCTTCCTTCTTCCCAGAATAAGAGAAAAGATAAAGATAATATTGAGTAAACCATTCCATGTCACAAATCGGACGCACTCAATGAATAATGCAGTAATTAGTAGAACATCTGATGACCATGGTCCTATTTGTATTTTTATTTTTATTTTTGTTTTTATTTACTATTCGGTCCTCTGTCAGGTATTCCTGTCCAGAAATTACATTTCCCCAAAAGATTTCAAATCAAAACCTGAGCACTGTAAGCAAAATGAGCTATAAGGAAAGGATGAAACTTTTTTTTTTTGAGACAGAGTCTTACTCTGTCACCAGACTGGTGTGCATTGGTGCGATCTCAGCTCACTGCAACCTCCACCTCCTGGGTTCAAGGGCTTCTCCTACCTTAGCCTCCCAAGTAGCTGAGACTACAGGCACATGCCACTATACCCAGTTAATTTTTGTATTTTTAGTAGTGATGGTGTTTCATCATGTTGGCCAGGATGGTCTCTATCTCTTGACTTTGTGATCCGCCCACCTTAGCCTCCCAAAGTGCTGGGATTACAGGCGTGAGCCACCGCACCAGGCCAAAGGATGAAACTTTTTAATTACTGAAGAGGTCAATGTGAAAATAAACTCCGTAGCGAGAACATGCATATTGTATTAGATCATACTTTTCAATTCATATTGACTATTTTAGCATCATTATGTAATTTTAAAATCTTAGATTTTGTTAAAACTTTACTAAATCCATGGAAATTGAAAGTTCCTTATTTAAATCCTTAGGAGAAAAACTACAATTTTTCTGTAATATATTCATGAAGTTAAATAATAAGAACTTATTTGATATTCTTTTGTTACAAATTTAAGAGCAAGAGTAATTAGTTCATACTTATGTTCACCTAAGGCCACCCATAAGTGCTGAAGATAGAGGCCTCCAGAAGGCGGCTGTGTCCAGAGAAGTAACAGGGAGGAACAGGTAGGCTGAGACATACGTGAGGCCCAGAACATTCCAGGCAATAACTACCTGCCTCTCCTGACGCTGCCCAAACCCCTAAATGATGCTTTCTAGCTCACTAAAAAAATAGCAGCAGCAGATACACAAGCTGAAAGAGACAATTCTAGGGTTTGTATCTAGATCACAGATTCTGCTTCAGACTTGCTGAAGTGACCAGCCTCTACCCAGTAATAACAAACTAGTCTAAATGCAGAATAAAATAAGTATACATTTTAATCTCACCACCTGCTATCTGTGTGTGCTCTCTACCCTCGAGATATAGAAAAGCCTTTATTCCACCAACTGGCGATCACTAGCCTACAACACCAAATCCACAGTTTCTTTGGCATCCTTTGTTTCAGGGAGTTGGGTGCTGTATCAATCTACCTGTAATATTGCCTTGCCTTCATATCCCAAAGCCCTGCAAGCAAAGAAGAGTTCTTGTGGGCAACGAGAGCCCTCGGTTGTATTCCAGAGGACGGGCGCTGCCAGTGTCTTCTATACTGTACTCATACGTATTTAATCCAATCTGCTGGCACTAGTCTATATTATATTCTACTATTTGCCCCCACTGTAACTACATAGCAACCTCTGTTACAACACTCTCTGATTGTAAGGCATTATCCGCGATGGTATATCTAAACTCTGTCTTGCAAAGGGACGTCTTCTATCTGCAAAGAATAATAAGGAAGCATATTAAGAGAAAGTCACAATAGGTACCCAGGGAAGCCAATCTCTAGGTTAACCAGCTATTTCCCTGTCCATCTCTCCTCATAAATGTAACAGGAGAGCCTACTGGAAAAATCCTGGAAGGGCATCTCCCAGCTCTGAGACTCTCTGATGCTATGAATTCAAGTTATTCTGTCCATGACTAGGTCTGGAGCTCATTGTGTAAAATCTATGCTTCTAAATAAATGTTACAGGCTTGGCGAGGTGGCTGACTCTTGTAATCCCAGCTCTTTAGCTGAGGCGGGTGGATCACAAGGTCAAGAGACTGAGACCATCATAGCCAACATGGTGAAACCCCATCTCTACTAAAAATACAAAAATTAGCTGGGCGTGGTGGCACACACCTGTAATCCCAGCTACTAGGGAGGCTAAAGCATGGGAATCGCTTGAACTCGGGAGGCAGAGGTTGCGGTGAGCCAAGATTGCGCCAATGCACTCTAGCCTGGGCGACAGAGCGAGACTCTGTCTCGAAAAATAATAATAAAAATAAATAACTAATTTTAAAAAATAAGTGTTATGAAATCTCAGCACCATATAGTAGTATAGTTCCCAAGAAAAGGGATTTTTTTTTTCCTAAGAAAAGGAAAATTCCCATTATCTAATATATAAAACAAACTTTTTTGACGATTTACAGTGACTGTGTTATGAACTGAGTAGACAAGACAGGAAGGAGCAGCGATGTTCCTGAGCACTTGCTGAATTCCGGCAACGTGCCAACACTTTGATACCTCTCTCTCTCTCTCTCTCTCTCTCTCTCTCTCTCTCTCTCTCTCTCTCTCTCTGTCAAAATGGGTGGGATTTGATATCTAAAAGTATACTGATATTGTTACATGGAATATGGAAGCCACTGATTTAATTCAGGGATGTCTCTCAACATGACAGGCACCTAAACTCCTCTGAGGCATTGTAAACGGTTAGGAAAATGGACCTTTCTACACACTAAATCTGGCTTCAGTGGCTCTTTTGAGCTCTGAGGGAGTTGGGCAGGGGCAGCCTGAGCTCCGGCTGTGAGCGTAGCTCAAGTGATGTGTACTTATCATGTTCATGGAAGGCCCAGGCCTTGCCACTTCTATTCCTTTGTTTTCAAAGATGTAGTGAGCTAGGCGCGATGGCTCATGCCTATAATCCCAGCACTTTGGGAGGCCAAGGTGGGTGGATCTCTTGAGCCCAGGAGTTTGAGCCAAGCCTGGGCAACTTGGTGAAACCTTGTTGCTACAAAAAAATACAAAAACTAACCAGGCATGACAGTATGTGACTGTAGTTCCAGGAGGTGGGGGCTGCAGTGAGCTGTGATTGCACCACTGCACTCTAGCCTGGGTGACAGTGCCTAAATAAATAAAAAGAAAGAGAGAGAGAGAAGAAGAAGGAAGGAAGGAAGGAAAGAAAAAGGAAGGCAGAGAAAGAAAGAAAAAAAGAAAAGGGGAGGGAGGAAGGAAGGAAGGAAGGAGTGAGCCTCCTTTGGGAGGCTGAGGCAGGTGGATCGCCTGAGGTCAGGAGTTCAAGACCAGCCTGACCAACATGGTGAAACCCCTTCTCTACTAAAAACACAAAAACTAGTTAGATGTGGTGGTAGGCACCTATAATCCCAGCTACTCAGGAGGCCGAAGCAGGAGAATCGCTTGAACCTGAGAGATGGAGGTTGCAGTGAGCTGAGATTGTGCCATTGTGCTCCAACCTGGGCAACAAGAGCGAAACTCCATCTCATAAGTAAATTAATAAGAGGCCAGGCGTGGTGGCTGACGCCTGTCATCCCAGCACTTTGGGAGGCCAAGGCAGGCAGATCATGAGGTCAAGAGATCGAGACCATCCTGGCCAACGTAATGAAACCCCGTCTCTACTAAAAATACAGAAAAAGTTAGCTGGGCATGGTGGTGCATACCTGTAGTCCCAGCTACTGAGGAGGCTGAGGCAGGAGAATCGCTTGAACTGGGGAGATGGAGGTTGCAGTGACTTGAGATTGCATCACTACACTCCAGCCTGGTGACAGAGCAAGACTCCGTCTCAAAAAAAAAAAAAGAAAGTGTAAAGTCAGAAAGATACCACAGAACCACCAAATTCACTTCTCAGCCAAAAATAGTCATTGATATACTCTCCATATCACAAATTTAAAGTTTTGTGAATTGTACATGCAATAGTCAAGTTTATTTTTACTTTAGTCATTACTGGATCTCAGAGATTTTCTTTTCTTTTTTGGCATATAGATTATGTCACTTCAGTATGCCCAGTCCACAGATGAGGGACCACTTCTGGAGCTGGTCCTCTTGTGTGATTGAATTAGTTCCTGAATATTCTCAAGACTAGATTAGATCGTTACTCTTAAAATAATTACTTAAAAAAAAATTCTATAACTTGAAATTTTTATGGCCAGGCACGGTGGCTCACGCCTGTAATCCCAACACTTTGGGAGGCCAAGGTGGATGGATCGCTTGAGGTCAGGAGTTTGAGACCAGTCTGGCCAACATGGTGAAACCCCACCTCTACTACATACAAAAATCAGCCAGATGTAGTGGTGCATGCTTGTAATCCCAGCTACTCAGGAGGCTGAGACAGAGAGAACTGCTTGAACCCGGGAGGTGGAGGCTGCCTTGCGCTGAGATGGCACCATTGCATTTCAGCCTGGGCAACAAAGCGAGACTCCATCTCAAAAAAAAAAAAGAAAAATTTGCATTTAAGACATATGAAAATACATAATTTATTTTGCAGAATAATGATCAAGAGGAGAACTGTCATTTTAACTAAAATTATTCTTGGATGCACACAGTGGCTCATGCCTGTAATCCCAGCACTCTGGGAGGCCAAGGTGGGCGGATCACGGGGTCAGAAGTTCAGTCAAGATCAGCCTGGCCAACATGGTGAAACCCTGTCTCTACTAAAAATACAAAAATTAGCTGGGCATGGTGGTGCGTTCCTGTAATCCCAGCTACCCCGGAAGCTGAGGCAGGAGAATTGCTTGAACCGTTTCCTGGGAGGCGGAGGTTGCAGTGAGCCAAGATCACGCCCCTGCCCTCCAGCCTGAGCCACAGAGCGAGACTCTATCTCAAAAAAAAAAAAAAAAAAGTTATTGTTAGTGGATATAAAAGTTGGTGTCCTTTTTTTAGTTGAAGGAGACACATTTTCCTCATCTTAAGAACTTTTTTGCTGCTCTTATGCTGGTCATCTAATCCATTCTTTTGCTGTAGACTGAGCCTTGCCTCCCAGTTCTTCATTGCACTTCAGATTATGTCTTACTACAAAGAGAAATTAGTCTGTGATCAGTTTGGATCGTAAGAACTGAAATTGTACCTTTAGAGTAGAAGCCAGGCATGCGATGTATACCTGTGGGCCCAGCTACTCAGGAGGCTGAGGTGGGAGAATCACTTGAGCCCGGGAGTTAGAGACTGTAGTGAGCTGAGATCATGCCACTGCATTCCAGCCTGGGTGACAGAACAAGACCCTGTCTCTAAAATGTAAAAAGAAGAAAAGAAAGAAATTTAAAGTAGGAAGGGCTACCATTTACTTCTGGCCAAGCTTCACCTCTAATCATGAGATATTTTAAAAGACTAGTTCTGAGGTCCTGTGCTCTGAGTAGGTATTTATGGAATAAGCCATTATGTAATGACATTAGAATCAGTTAAACATAAATTTTTTTCTCTTTTAATGCACAACTTGACATGAAAAGCAAAAAGAGGTAAGTTGGCTATAAACCTGTAGGTGAACCTTATTTTTCTTAATAGATTTATTCTTGAGTAGCTTTGCTTCAATTAAATTTCTATGAATCCAATACTTTTCCATTAGGAAGATTGTCATCGGAAGTTCTTATTCTTTTCTTTGAAAATGAATAAGCATCTTCTGTAAACTTAGATTTTCAAGCTATCTAATTTTTAAACATTTTGCTTTTCCTTTAACCAAGTCATACTTATGGTTTAATTTGCTTGTGAAGGCATAGGGCATTTTGAAACACTTGGTTTAGTTTTGAGATAACTGAATTGTTTCTTTCACCAAAAATGTGAATTACATGTTATAAGTATTTTCTATTTTCTTAAAAATGAAAAAAGAAAAAGCCAAGAAAAACTGACATTGGTGAAAGTCTGTAATTTTCAGATCCATCGATTTACAGAAGAAGATGCCCTGAACCTCTCAGAATATTTTCTAGTGTGATTTTTTTTAAATGATTAAAAGAAATGAAGAAAATATTAAACAAGAAGATCAAACACATTTCTTTGAGTGGTGTCTCATACATTTTTCTTGTTTGGGATCTATTTTGTAATTGGTCATTTTACTGGATTCTTGGTTGTAGTTTAACTTATTTCTCTTTTGTTTCTTTTTGATGATGTACCAGTTCTAACATTTCAAAGGTGCCGCTGGTCCTCATTAGATATGTGCTGTTAATTGACTTTGCTTAGCAAGAACAGACCATCGTACCACCATGAGTTAACTGTGCCAGCTGACTTTGCTCTTGAGAAGGTCATTTCTAAACAAAACATTATTTTTTGAAAGGTTTTTAATTGGTGTAAGAATCTGGCAGCAAAATGTACTTTTACCTCTTGGTGCCACTGTGTTTAATTACTCTTTCCCCTTATCCTCCATGTCTTTCCTGCCATAGGCTGTTGACAACACACACGCTCACGGTTTAATTGTAAGTTGTTCAGAAACAAAAAGCTGACTGTACTGCAGGGCATTTTTATATTTCTCTTTTGCAAGATTGGAAATAAAAATAGATTTTCGTATGAATATTGCTTTGTTTAATCAGCAAGTCATCTGATACTCATCAGGACAGCAAATGGAAAGATGGGTGAAAGGTTTTATCAAATCTATAACCACTGAAAAGTCTAAAAATGCTCCCTCTCTACTTAGCAAGGCATGCTCTGATTCTACGTTGTTGAAGAAGACTTTAATGCTTGCCATGGAAGTGTGTTGAACTATATGCAGTTGTCATTTATGTGAGGAAGAGCCAGATACTTTTTAAGATTTGTCACCAGGTCTTATTTTTGCATTGTCTATATTGAAATTTTTTGATGTGTCTCAACAATTTCTTCTTTTGTTTCTCTGGAAGTTTTTAATGAAGAATGATTGTTTCTGACTATCAAGGGTGTATGCTCTAATGGGATTTGCTGTGTTAAAGACTGATGTAAATTTGTCTGAAGTGTCTGGTAATATAAATTAGCAGGTTACGCCCCTGAGAAATCAGAAATTACGCTATCATCTGTGAATACTTTCAGAATAACTAATGTTTTAACAGGGGATATAAAATGTTTGGTGAAAAGGGATGAGATAGCCAACTCTATGTGTTTGATTATAAAATGCTGAAAGTGGTTCACAGCTCTCCATTTTTATTCATGTCAGTGTGCCATTAAATTCATCATTAGATTTTTGAAAATAGTTCTTTTCCTAGCTACTGTTAATATTTATGTAAATGTTTCTATCTCATGCTCTTCTTTTATGTATTTATTTCTTAAGTTTTTTCTTATTTCTAAATTCTCTGTATGTGCATTTTTCAGTTTATTTGTTTAGGAATTCATAGGACTTTTTAAATGTTCGAGTTGTTACTACAAGGAGAATGTATTTTGATGCTTCTTTCCATTAACTTTTCTGTTAATTCACTAACATTATTAATCATTTTGTAGATTTAGTGAGGAATAACTTACTGCTAATGTTATTTGGCACATCTTAAATGATGGCAATTTAAAAATTATTTTCAAGATTGATATAATAAGGTCTTACAGTTACCAAGGAAGAATAATTGGTCATCTGTTAACACTAAATTAACTTTAAAATCTTTATCAGATAATATTTCTCCTTTCTTATTCCTTTTGTTAGAAAGATGTTACAATGTCAGGAATGTCTAAATTGTAAACTCTTCCTTCAAGTGAATTAATTAAACAATGACATTAATTATATTAATAAAGATCTAAATCTGGGAGCCACAGTGGCTCAGGCCAGTTGTCATGGCGCTGGAGGAGACAAGGCCATGCGTTTGAGGCCGGCCTGGCAACATAAGCACCTCTCAGTTCATTTAAAAAAAAAAAAGAAAAGAAAAGAAAGAAAGAAATCCAAGATTCTTTTAAGGGAGGTGGAGTCAGTACTTTAGCAAATATTTTGCACTCACATGCAAATTCCCTAGCAAACTGTTGTTGGGAAATGAAGAATTATAAGGCGTGGTCCTGCCTGCTCTCAAGGAACTGCATAGTATGGCTGGGGAGGATAGACATAGTGCAAGGAAAGCAGTGCTCTGGAGTTCTACAAGAAATGCCAAAGCAAGCCGGGCGCAGTGACTCAGGCCTGTAATCCCAGCACTTTGGGAGGCTAAGGCAAGCAGATCACTTGAGGTCAGGAGTTCAAGACCAGCCTGGGCAACATGGTGAAACTCTATCTCTGCTAAAAATACAAAAATTAGCCAGGCAGGTTGGCACGTGCCTGTAAATCCCAACTACTTGGGAGGGGGCTGAGGCATGAGAATTGCTTGAACCTGGGAAGAGAAGATTGCAGTGAGCCGAGATATGGAGATCGTACCACTGCACTCCAGCCTGGGCGATACAGCAAGACTGTCTCAAAAAAAAAAAAAAAAGAAAAAAGAAAAAAATGCTGAAGGAGATGAGAGAAGTGCCAAAGGAGTGCTAAAGCAGATACCTCCTTTTGGGGTGGCCAGAAATAATGACTGACATTTACTTTGCATAGTCTGACAGACAAGAGCATTTCCAGTGAATATAATGATAGGAGGAACAGCTTGTTGAAATGAATTCCTCCTCTGATCCATTTTGCCCTTTCTTATTTCATTGTTATTAATAGCATTGACTTTGTTTCTTGAAGCTGAAAACGTTAAGGGCATTGGAGTCCTCCCTTTCCTTTACCTGTCATGTCGAATTCAATATATGAATTTGGGGGGACACAATTTAATCTGTAACATCACGGGCCATTCTACTGAAAGGGCACAGGGTGAACAGTCAGAAATCTGGGCACAGGCTCTCACTCTGCCACTCTCTCCATGGGCCCTAAGAAAATCACTTAACCCTTCTGATCCTCAGTGTTCTAATCTGTAAAATGGGGATTATGACTACCAATCTCACTTGAGGTTTTTTTTCTGGTTTTTTTCTTTTTTTTTTTTTTTTCCTCCCGTGTTCAGGTGATTCCCGTGCCTCAGCTTTACCAGTAGCTGGGACTACAGGCACACATCACCACACCTGGCTAATTTTTGGTTTTGTTTGTTTGTTTTAACGGATTCTCATGCCTCAGCTTCCCCCCATTATAGGCGTGGGCCACCATGCCCGGCCTCTGTAAGACTTTTACAATGAACAAAAGCTTTTTAGTGCCTAGAGTACTCATTTGAGGCCAGGTGCAGTGGCTCATGCCTGTAATACCAGCATTTTGGGAAAATGAGGTGGGTAGATAGCTTCAGTTCTGGAGTTCAGGACCAGCCTGGCTAACGTGGTGAAACCTTGTCACTACTAAAATAACAAAAATGGTCAGGCATGGTGGTTTCTGCCTGGCATCCCAACACTTTGAGAGGCTGAGGCAGGTGGATCACCTGAGGTCAGGAGTGTGAGACCAGCCTGGCCAACATGCTGAAACCCCATCTTTACTAAAAATACAAAAATTAGCGGGTGTGGCGGCACACACCTGTAATTCCAGCTACTCGGGAGGCTGAGGCAGGAGAATTGCTTGAACCTGGCAGATGGATGTTGCAGTGCACTTCAGCCTGGGTGACAGAACGAGACTCCATTTCAAAAAAAAAAGAAGAAAAAAAAGGCCGGGCACAGCCCAGCTCACGCTGGTAATCCTGGCACTTTGGGAGGCTGAGGCAGGCAGATCACCTGAGGTCGAGAGTTGGAGACCATCCTGATCAACATGGAGAAACCCCATCTCTGCTAAAAATACAAAATTAGCCAGGCATGGTGGTGCATGCCTGTAATACCAGCTACTCGGGAGGCTGAGGCAGGAGAATTGCTTGAACCCGGGAGGTAGAGGTTGCAGTGAGCCGAGATCATGCCGTTGCACTCCATCCTGGGCAACAAGAGCAAAACTGCGTCTCAAAAACAGACAAACAAAAATAAGCTATGCATGGTGGTGTGTGCCTGTAGTCCCAGATACTTGGTAGGCAGAGGCAGGAGAATCTCTCGAACCTGGGAGGTGGAGGTTGCAGTGAGCCAAGATTGCACCACTGCACTCCAGCCTGGCAACAGAGGGAGACTCCATTTAAAAAAAAAAAAAAAAAAAAAAAAAGTCATACAGAAACCGGCTTTGCCTAAACTGAGTTTCTCATTTCTAAATTAAAATAAAATGTGCCAGGCGCAGTGGCGCACACCTGTAATCCCAGCACTTTGGGAGGCTGAGGCAGGTGGATCAGCTGAGGTTAGGAGTTTGAGACCAGCCTGGCCAACATAGTAAAAACCTGTCTCTACTAAAAATACCAAAAAAATACAAAAAAATTAAAAAATAGCTGGGTGTGGTGGCACACGCCTGTAATCCCAGCTACTAGGGAGGCTGAGGCAGGAAAATCACTTGAACCTGGGAGGCAGAGGTCGCAGTGAACTGAGATTGCAACATTGTACTCCAGCCTGGGCAACAAGAGTGAAACTCTGCCAATAAATAAATAAATGTGTCTCAGAGTTTTTACGAAGATTCAGGAGCTTTTTCACGCAAATTTATATACCGCTCTTTTTATAAGTATTACACATTACCATTATTTCTCATCCTTTCTTCTACATTTCTTCTGCCTGCTCTTCCTTTTTTGTCATTGCCTGAAATCCCAATTAATGAATAGTTTGGAAGAACATGGCCAGCTTTGCAGAAAGAAGAAAGATATCCTTTTCCCTCCCATAAGGACTAAAAGAGAATGCCTCTGTGCTTTCACCACTAACTATGGAGTGTTAATTTTAGGACAGCCTACAACTCTCTGTCAATTTCCTACTTAACAGCTTTCAAAATTAAATGTTTTTGCTTTTCTACTAACTGTTAATCATCTGTCCTTATTGAAAGATCTTTAACTATTTATTCCAAGTTTATAAGATTTGTGGTCTAAAGTGCTTGTCTTAGTCCATTTTCTGTTGCTTATACTGAATACTTGAAATTGGGTGATTTATAAAGAAAAAGAATTTGTCATTTGCAGTTATGGAGGCTGAGAAGTCCAAGGTCAAGGTAAACATACGGTGAGAGCCTTCTTGCTGGTGGGGACTGCAGAGTCCCAAAGGGCATCACATGGCAAGGGGGCTAAGCATGCTAAGCCAGCTCTGTCTTCCTCTTATAAAGCCACCAGTTCCACTCCCATCATAACCCATGAATCCATTAACCCATTAATCCACTAATCCATGAATGGATTTATCCATTCATGAGGGCGGATCCTTATGAGCCAATCACGTCTTAAAAGGTTCTACGTCTCAATACTGCCACATTGGAGATGCAGTATCAACATGAATTTGGGAGGGGATATACAAACCATAGTAGTGGTATCTGTTAGAAATTAGCAGCAATGTTCTATTACAGCAATTGTTCAAAAACTTTAATTAAACCTTTTTTATAAGCAGTCTTGGAAATGTACACCAAGTTAGCAGAGATAATAACTAAGAATCTCAGCGAGAGGCATGTGTGTTCCTTATATGATCGACTTCCATTTCTTCTGCCTATTTTTAAGAATATAGGTGGGGCACGGTGGCTCATACCTGTAATCCCAGCACTTTGGAAGGCTGAGGCAGGAGGATAACCTGATGTTGGGAGTTTGAGACGAGCCTGGCCAACATGGACAAACCCATCTCTACTAAAAATACAAAATTAGCCAGATGTGGTGGCGCATGCCTGTAATCCCAGCTATTCGGGAGACTGAGGCAGGGGAATTGCTTGATCCCGGGAGGCAGAGGTTGCCGTGAGCCGAGATCACACCACTGCACTCTAGCCTGGGTGACAGGAGCAAAACTCCGTTTCAAAAAAAAAAAAAAAAAGAATATGAGTATATGAATTGCCCATTTTGAAAACAGGAAAGGAAAAGAAGAAAGCACACAACCTTTTATTCCCACTGTTCTTGTCGAAGGAAAGATACTGAAAAATCATGAACTTATGAAAGATAGAGGAAGAGATGCTCATGGAGAAAAAGAGTAAGTAAGAGGATTAATATCTACATATCTCAGAAGAAGAAATATAGAAGTACAGTTTGTATACAGTGGAAAAGAAAGAAGTTTCTTGGTTATTAGACCAACAAACTTAAACCTCATCCTCGGCAAATTTCTGGAACTGGATGAATTACAAATTCATCTCTATATAATGGGGATTGTTAAAAGCCAGCGTGAGTTCATCAAGAATGGCTTAAACTAGGCTACCCACATTCTCTATCTCATAAGACCACGGAAAAGATGAAATAATATGTCTGAACTTAAGCAAGCAATTAACCAGGCATTTTTTTTTTAATATTCTTGAGACAAATAGAGAAATCAATTCTAGATGATAATTGTATAATTGTGTAGACTTATAACTAATTGGATGATGTGTGCAAAGGGTCCACATACACTGACTTATATTTATGAAATATGGTCTCCACTTAGCCTGACCTTATTGTTAGTTGCTAGTCTTACATAAAGCTATCATGATCATGATTCTAACATTTTCTGATTTGAGAGAAATAAATGCTAAAATGACAGAATAGGATCCAAAATATTCATCAGATAGGAAGAGGTGAAATAGGTCATATTTACTTTAAACATAAAGTTTAAATGGATAAGAAATACGATGCAGGAATTCCAAGCACTATAAGATAGAGAAAGAATGACTTGGTAGCACTATCCATAAACAAGCCAGCTCAATGGAAATAGCAGTGTGATGTAGCTGCCCAAAAATGCCATGAGCTTTTGCTGTTTTAATAGGAGTAGGATGTCTCAGATGAGACAAGAAGGTGCTAGGGTACTCTTCACCGGGCTTATCTTATCACACGTGACTTCCTTTCTTATGTTGTTTTTAGAAGGATGTGCACAAACTGGAACCAGGTCAGAGAGCAAGGAGAAGATTGAGGGAAATTGACATCATGTCTTAGAAGGAAGAAATGGGGTTAGGGCTGGTGGCTCACATCTGTAATCCCAGCACTTTGGAAGGCTGAGGCAGTTGGATCATTTGAGGCCAGGAGTTCCAGACCAGTCTGGCCAACATGGTGAAAACGTGTCTGTACTAAAAATACAAAAATTAGCCAGGCATGGCAGCCGACACCTATCATCCCGGAGGCTGAAGCACAAGAATTGCTTGAACGCGGGAGGCGGAGGTTGCAGTGAGCCAAGATCGCGTCACTTCACTCCAGCCTGGGCAACAGAGCAAGACTCCGTCTCAAAAACAAAAAAAAACAAAAAAAAAAAAAAAAAGGAAAGTAAAAAAAGGAAGAATATGGATACTTGGCCTCAGGAGAATTCAGAAGACAGAGATCGTTTTTATGGGAACACGTGGAACACCCAGAGGTGTTTATGGTCATGAGGGAAAGAGGTGTGCTGTGGGAAATATGATCTCATGAAAAAGTGGGGATGTATTAGTTCTCAAGTCAGGAAAACAAGGAGGTGGGGTCATGCGATGCTACAGGAGACTGTTTGCCACAAAGACCTGCTTCTCTGCCTGTCCCAGAGCACTCGGACCCCAGAGAATCCAACTCTGCAACCTCACTACTCATCCTGGCTGGGTTTGGTCTCCACAGATGGGCTTTCACCCACGTGGTGCTCACCAGTGCTCACTACTGCCATCTGGGCCGGATGTGGAGCCAAAACATGGAAGTGTTCCGTGTCTGCTACATGAGCTGCTCCCTCCCATCCCAATCAGCCACCACTGGGCTCCTGGACTCCCTAAGGCATTGACTTTTAGAAAATTGGTTAGTTGGGCCAGGCACGGTGGCTCACGTCTGTAATCCCAACACTTTGGGAGGTCAAGGTGGGCGGATCACCTGAAGTCAGGCGTTTGAAACCAACCTGGCCAACATGGCAAAACCCTGTCTCTACTAAAAATATAAAAATTAGCTGGGCATGGAGGTGCACACCTGTAATCCCAGCTACTTGGGAGGCTGAGGCAGGAGAATCGCTTGAACCTGGGAGGCAGTGGTTGCAGTGAGCTGAGATCGCACCACTGAACTCCAGCCTGGACGATGACAACCAGGCTCAAAAAAAAAAAAAAAAAAAAAAAAGAAAGAAAATTGGTTAGTTTTCTAAATTGCATCGAAAATTTTATAAATAATAGAAGCTCGAGAGAAAGCCACACAGCAAAACTTTCTCTCCTTGCCAATGAAATGTATCATTTTCAGCCACCTCTCTTTAATAACTGAATATTATCTTCATTTCTGTACCCTTCATTTTGCTTTGTGTTTTTGAGAGCGCTGGTTGCCTTAAAATCAGTATCTCAGATCTCTGGTGAAGTTTCCTCTGTCTCTTGGACTCTATGACCCTGATATTTTCTAGAGGTAGCCGGTGTCAATTTGAGAAGCATCCAGAAAAGGCAATAGAAAATAGGCCTTAGCATTCGAAAATCTAAATGTAAATCCTTGTTCTTCCACTTGCTAACTGTGTGACCTTGGGCTAATTAATACACATGGTGGTCTTGGATTAATCAGTGGAGGCTTGTAGAGCACCCACTGTGATGCCACATCCTGTGTTTGTCTGGCAGGAGAGATTATAAAAAGAAGTTAAAGAAAAAAAAATAGTCTCAAAAATATCTAAGACTGATATACTCCCATATTATCAAAAACACTTATTTTCCTTAGTTAGGAATAGTGTGAGCCTCTAGTCCCAGCTATTTTGGAGGCTGAAGTGGGAGCATCACATAAGTCCAGGAATTCAAGGCCAGGCTGGGCAAATAGCAAGACGCCGTCTCTTGAAACACATAACAAATGTAAAGTTTGTAGGATAGACTGATTCAGCAAATATTTTCCTCTTGTTTCTCCCGTTCTTTTCTATCTTCCTTTCTACTTGAGGCCCCTGTTTATGGAGGAATTTCATACAAGGGTGCTCTTCTTGTGCCTATCAAGACAGACCTATAGATGCTTTGAGCTATAATGTTCCATATTCGTCCCTGCCCACATTATTATTATTAGTTATTATTAATGCTTGAGGCATTAATAATCTCTTGAGCCGGGCGCAGTGATACACACCTGTAGCCCCATCTACTCAAGAGATTGAGGCAGGAGGATTGTTTGAACTCACTGCACTACAGTCTGGGCGACATAGCAAGACCTGTCTCTCAAAAAAATTACGTAAATAATCTCTTGAGTATGCTATGACATTTCTCAAGCCTGTGGCCTTATCATATAAACTTACAGCATTTTCTAATTCCATTCTGATCATTTCAAATAAACTTTAATTTTATCATAAAATATCTTACTACCGTTACTAAAAACCATAAAAAGTTTGTAGTTATGAAGAAGTTATTTGACTCATTCACTTTGTTAGATGTCAGCCTAGATAGTACAACCTCCAGGAAGCATTCCTTGACCGCTTAGATTTAGTTACGTTTGGTTAGATTTAGTTATGTTTGATGAGTTACATATAAACTAATTGAATTTAGTTAAATTTTGCTGTGAGGTCCTGTAACACCCTTCACTTTCCCGATCACTGGAGGCAATACAGAGACACAGCAAGTTCAGCTCAGCCCTTGGATCATACAGTCCTGGATTCAAATTGGCACCTCTTACCTCCTAGTGGAGTCTGTCAAGTTACATAACCTAAGTTCCCCTTTCCTTATTCGTAAAGTGAGATTAGTAAAACAGGGTTATGGAAGAGCAGGGATATTAAGTGCCTATACAGTGACTGACACATCGTAAGCAATAAATAAGTACTAGATGCCGTCGTCATCACCATCTCCATCACCATCCTCATCATGACACTTCATTGTAGTTGCTTATTGAATATGCTTATCTTCCTCGATGAAGCAGGGACCACATTTTCTCTGTTCACCTTTCTCCCCCTGCTGCCTAACCGTTTCTGACACAAAACAGGAGTTTAGTAACTTGATCGTTGAATGCTTGAGATAAATCCTGGTGGCCAAACGACAGCAATGGCTTTGTGGGTTCTACCATGCCTGGTCCTTCATGCACATAGTTGTCCTCTTTTATGCCCCCCCGAAGCAATGAGATTTGGCCGAGTTCCTTCAAGAGTGAGCCTAGCAGAATAGATCCTAGGTGAAGCAGGGGAGATCACTTAGAGCTTGCAGCATCTCAGAGCTACAAGGGACTTCCTCAGCCTCACAGCCTACCTCCTTCATTTCACAAAGTACACGCTGAAACACATCCGTGGCTCAGCCAGGCTACAAATGACACAACTGGAGTACTGTAGACCTGAGAAGAGGGATTTAGAAGACAATTGAGTCCGAGCAACGTAGCTACATTATAGTTTAATTTTTGAAGTCTATCACCATTTTATCTATGGAATTTGTTTTTTAAGGATAAGTAGCTAAGTGCCTGTAAATAATAAATGCAAAATAATAATAATTAGTTTGGCTAGGAGCAGTGGCTCACATCTGCAGTCCCCACACTTTGGGAGGCCAAAGCTGGAGGACTGCTTGAGGCCAGAAGTTCAAGACTAGACTAGGTAAAATAGTGAGACCCTGTCTCCACAAAAATTTTTAAAATTAGCATGGTGTGGTGGTATGTGCCTGTAGTCCCAGCTACTTAAGGGGCTGAGGCAGGAGGATGGCTTGAGCCCAGGAGTTGGATGCTGAAGTGAGCTATGATAGCCACTGCACTGCAACCTAGGTGACAGCATGATGTCCTGTCTCAAAAAATAAATCGGCCGAGCGCAGTGGCTTACATCTGTGATCCCAGCACTCTTGGAAGCCAAGGTGGGTGGAGCGCCTGAGGTCAGGAGTTCAAGACCAGCCTGGCTAACATGGGGAAACCCCATCTCTACTAAAAATACAAAAAAATTAGTTGGACGTGGTGGAGTACACTTGTAATCCCAGCTACTTGGAAGGCTGAGGCAGGAGAATCACTTGAACCCAGGAGGCAGAGAATTGCCTGAACCCGGGAGGCGGAGGTTGCACTGAGCCGAGATTGCACTATTGCATTCCAGCCTGGGCAACAAGAGCAAAACTCTGTCTCAAAAATAAAATTAAATAAATAAATATTAGCCAGAGTGAAGTTACTTCTGAAGAAGGAAAGTGTGATATTCACTACAAATGTGAAGAACGTCTACCACCTGGCTAGCGTGTCATTAAGGGAGTACACTGCAATTCTGATCACCTGCTTTCTGAATTTTATCATAAATTATATTTTGAATGAATAATAATAACCTGTGACTGTACTGGCAAAAAAAGTCAAAAATATTATATATTTTTTAAAGATGTAAGCCATTTTAATACTCTAGTTACTCTAATTCTAAGGATCGCAATTCCACAGAGGCCACTACTATGCTTTAGAAGAGTTTTATTTATAGCTCCCTGGCAACATAAGACGCAAGGAATCCAGAGTGGTTTTTACATCCATTGCATTTACCCAAACACACCATCGGAGGGCAGTATACACTTGGTTAACTTAAAAACTGCCTGTCTGGTGGCCTTATCAAAATAGTTGTCCAAATTAGTCTAAGACATTCCTAAATTACCACTCAGATAGGCAGGAAAGGTGTTGGAAAAGACAAAAGGAGCAAAGATTTTGAAGAGACAAAGGAACGCATCCCTTAAGACTCTGAGTTTCTACAAAAGGGAATCTGGAGCTAATCATGCTGCAAAATGGGAAAACAGTTAAAAAACAAAGGGATTTCCTAATCATTTGTTACATTTGAAAGACTTTCATTGAATATGATCGTCTGAACACCAGCTACCAAACAAAAATCAGATCTCCTCATTCCTGTTAATATGCAGTACTTAATAAGATGGCAACAAAGACCACCATGTAAAAGGGTCCCTTCAGTAATGTTTTCTTGAGTGAGTGAAAATCGAGCCTGCCTTATATTGTATTCTACTTTGCATCACAAACAGTTTTAGTGTATTTCTGGAAAAGCACCAGCAGTTTCTTTGAATGTTGAATTCTGGAGTTACATAGGCAGACTTTTTTGTAACAGAATATATTGGCTTTAAAACAGGTGATAACTTGGCCGGGCCTGGTGGCTCATGGCTGTAATCCTGGCACTTTGGGAGGCCGAGACAGATGGATCACTTGAGATCAGGAGTTAAAAAACAGCCTGGCTAGGGCCGGGCGCGGTGGCTCAAGCCTGTAATCCCAGCACTTTGGGAGGCCGAGATGGGTGGATCACGAGGTCTAGATATTGAGACCATCCTGGTCAACATGGTGAAACCCCGTCTCTACTAAAAATACAAAAAATTAGCTGGGCATGGTGGCGCGTGCCTGTAATCCCAGCTACTCAGGAGGCTGAGGCAGGAGAATTGCCTGAACCCGGGAGGCAGAGGTTGCGGTGAGCCGAGATCGTGCCATTGCACTCCAGCCTGGGTAGCAAGAGCAAAACTCCGTCTCAAAAAAAAAAAAAAAAAAAAAATCTTAGCTAGGCATGGTGTCTCATGCCTGTAATCCCAGCTCCTCTGGAGGCTGAGGCAGGAGGAGAATCGCTTGAACCCAGGAGGTGGAGGTTGCAGCAACCCGAGTTCACGCCATTGCACTCCAGCCTGGGCAACAAGAGCAAAACTCTGTCTCAAACAAAACAAACACTTATAAGGAAAGGGGTTTGCTAAGCAAATACATAGTCTAATCAGTTTTCAAGAGGAAATGCTTCAATTAAGAATAATTTTTAAGTTTAATTCTATTTTTAACTTGTTTACAAAAATCTTTTTGGAGAAAGAAGACGTATGCATTTCTAACCAGCTTCTTGCATGATTCTAACATAGTCACCTGGTACCAGCAAGCAAAGCACTCTTTGATTTTTTTAGAACACCAGGCACTACTTTCTTGGAGTAGATGATTAACCCAGCTAAAGCTTGATTTTTACTAGCTAACACTTTGTTAACCTAGTGTGTTATACTGTGTGACTTTAAAATGATAAAAGCAAAATAAAGTGTAGTTGTCATTCAAGTTAGCTTTCTAGTCCAAGTCACTAACAATCTACTATGTAATAGACATTCTAAGATTTCTGCCAACAGTTCTATTTTCAATATATAAAATCAATTTTCAGAAAACTGTAAGGATGATTTCCTTGTGCAATTAAGATTCTACTAATCATGGAAAAGATTATACTGCACACTTTCTCAAGGTACCTATGGGATTGACAATATGTCCACGTGTCCTGACAGTAAAGTCAGTTGTCTGAATACATTCCATTTTGGAATAGCAGATCTTTAAGTGCTAAGCAAGTAACTACCACCACGTTCAAGTTTAGAACTGGAAGATCTTTCATTATATTAATAGACCCTTTATTTTTAGACATAACAAAATACCAAAGACAAATGGCCACATATGTCCTAATGTACTTGAGAAATCTTGCTACGAATGCTGTGTCACTAATTTTTAATACTTTAAAAAAAAAAAAAAGGCTGTCTTTTCTATTGGCATTATTGAGTAAGAAAAAAAAAGCTGAATCAGAATGTTTCTGTGTGAATGCACATTCCTCACTAAATCTCTCAGGCAGCTGCTTTAGTCACTGTTACTAACACCTTGCTCTGTCATCTCTTTGTATACATGTCTAATTTATCAGTTTCTTGTAGATTGTCAGCAGCCTGCTGCCTCCGTACCGCCACAGTGCTCACAACTAGCCGGGAGGCAAGACTGCCCGACTGTCAGGTAAATTCAGATGTCCTTTTCCTTCCCACCCAGCTGCATGCCTGATCCATAGACCCCAGCTCCCCTTTCTAACACCTGAACTGCCTAAGCATCATTATATTTTGCTATATTTGATTTCAAATGTGGACTACATAGACACACACTGGATACCTGCAGTCCCTGTGTTCCCAGTGGGAATTCAAGAGAGCTGGGCCTTATTTTGCTGGCCACCAGCTGGTTGAATACAGGCTGCCTTCAGCCCCTTTGTCTGCATAAATACTTGGATTAGTCCACTGTTTCAGTCCTTCCCAAAAAACAAAAGCTGGAATTGTTCTGATATTTGACCTACCGTTCGTTTTCTTTCGTCTTTAAAATGTATTTATTTTCCTACGAAATCCAAGGGACACTGATATACTAATTGACCTGATTTGATTCCTATACATTGTATGTATTAAAACATCACTATGTAATCCATGAGTATGTACAATTATTTTTTGTCAACTTAAAAAAATAAAATCCCTGGCCAGGCATGGTGGCTCACATCTGTAACCTCAGCATTTTAGGAGGCCAAGGCGGGTGGATCACTAGGTCAGGAGTTTGAGACCAGCCTGGCCAACATAGTGAGACCTCGTGTCTACTAAAAATACAAAAAAATTAGCCAGGCAGGGTGGTATGTGCCTGTAGTCCCAGCTACTTGGAAGGGTAAGGCAGGAGAATTGCTTGAACCCAGGAGGTGGAAGCTGTGGTGAGCCAGGATCACGCCACTGTGCTCCAGCCTGGGCAACAGAACAAGACTCCATCTCAAAAAATAAAAAATAAAATAAAATCCCCACTACTCAGGAGGCTGAGGTAGGAGGATTAATCATTTGAGCCTGGGCTGGGTGCGGTGGCTCAAACCTGTAATCCTAGCACTTTGGGAGGCTGAGGCAGGTGGATCACTAGATCAAGAGATCGAGACCATCCTGGTCAACATGGTGAAACCCTGTCTCTACTAAAAATACAAAAAATTAGCTGGGCATGGTGGCACATGCCTGTAATCCCAGCTACTCAGGAGGCTGAGGCAGGAGAGTTGCCTGAACCCAGGAGGTGGAGGTTGCGGTGAGCCAAGATCGCGCCATTGCACTCCAGCCTGGGTAACGAGTGAAACTCCGTCTCAAAAAAAAAAAAAAAGAAAGAAAGATTCTTCACTAACATACTAATGCCATTTTACAACAGCACTAATTTGGATTAGAAATCATAATAATAGAATAATTATAGATTTATCTCAATTATGTAAGCAAGTGAATATAAATATTCACAGTCATCTCAGTGGGATTCTGCATGTGTAGTGGTTAAGAACATGGGCTCGCCAGGCGTGGTGGCTCATGCCTGTAATCCCAGCAGTTTGGGAGTCCAAGGCGGGTGTATCACCCGAGGTCAGGAGTTCAAGACCAGCCTGGACAACATGGTGAAACCCCGTCTCTACTAAAAATACAAAATTACCCCAGCATGGTGGCGCATGCCTACAGTCCCAGCTATTTGGAAGGCTGAGGCAGGAGAATCGCTTGAACCCGGGAAGCAGAAGTTGCAGGGAGCCAAGATCACACCACTGCACTCCAGCAAGAATGAAACTTCATCTCAAGATACAAACATTTAAAAAATAAAAAAGAACATGGGCTCTTCACCTACAGTCCAGTCTCTACCAGGCAACCCAGCCCTTACCCAGGGCCTGGGTCAGTGCTGGGCACATGACTGCTGTGCACTAAATATCAATTATACCTGAATGAGTGAATGAGCTCTAGAATCAGATTGCTTGGGTTGGAACCCACCTCTAATACCCACTAATTGTTTAATTTTGGAAAATTTATTTTGCTGACTGAGATTCCGTTTCTTCACTTGTGAAGTTCAGATTACAATAGCTATTGGGAGAATTCAGCAAGGCACACACCTGGCTGGGAGTGTCTGCTCAGTATCTGTTACCAATACCTCTTTTAGTATCTTACCATTCCTCAAGACAAAGATCTGCAGTCTCTTAACCTCTCTAATTTGCTTGAAGTAAGTGTGGAGAGGGCTACCGTTTTGTTGGCTTGTTTGTTTCAGAGACTGGGTCTGGCTGTGTTGCCCAAACTGGACTTGAACCCTGGGCTCAAGCAATCCTCCTACCTCAGAAGACTACTGATTTACGTGTTTTCATTAAGTAGGAAATGGAAAGATTGGCAGGAAATTTTGTTTAACTTTTTTTTTTTTTCATCTTGCTTGTTTTTGGAGAACCAGTTTGACTAAACAGTTAGGTAGCCTAGTTCCATCTGTTCTGAGATTAATGAATTTAGGCTGCTTACTACCACCACAGGGATGATTCGCTTTAAAGAAAAGCAGTTTAATGAATTACAAATGCATCCAGCTTCTCAGATGTTTCCAGTTTCTATCCACATGAAAACAGCCTGGTCTAGAGCCCAGTTCTACTGTTCTCCGCATCGTGGTCCACATAAAGAAATGATAAAATGCACATAGATCTGAAAAGACTCTCCTTTTCGAAGTTGCCAGGATGATGACTGACTCTTCCCACTCAGACCATTGCCAAGTGGGTCAACGTTAATACTTTCATTGCCTTTCTTACTCCTTCCTGGCAGAAAAGTTTTGTTTTTTTTTTTTTTTTTTTTTTTTTGAGACGGAGTTTCGCTGTTGTTACCCAGGCTGGAGTGCAATGGCGCGATCTCGGCTCACCGCAACCTCTGCCTCCTGGGTTCAGGCAATTCTCCTGTCTCAGCCTCCTGAGTAGCTAGGATTACAGGCATGCACCACCATGCCCAGCTAACTTTTTGTATTTTTAGTAGAGATGGGGTTTCACCATGTTGACCAGGATGGTCTCGATCTCTTGACCTCGTGATCCACCCACCTCGGCCTCCCAAAGTGCTGGAATTACAGGCTTGAGCCACCGTGCCCAGCCCGAAAAGTTAACGCATAGCTAACATTTGAATTCTTAGTATGACCCAGACAAGGGCACAGTTTTTTACACATATTAATCATTACAACCTCCCATAAGGTAAGCACGGTTTTATACCCATTTTTGGTTGTTTTTGTTTCTTTGGTTTAGTTGTTTTGGGTTTTTTGTTTGTTTGTTGTTGTTGTTGTTTCAGAGAGGGTCTCTGTCGCCCAGGCTGGAGCGCAGTGGCATTATCTTGGCTCACTGCAGCCTCCACCTCCTGTGTTCAAGCCATTCTCCTGCCTCAGCCACCCAAGTAGCTGGGATTACAGGTGTGCGCCACCACACCTAGCTAATGTTTGTGTTTTTAGTAGAGACAGGGTTTCACCATGTTTGCCAGGCTGCTCTTGATCTAATGACCTCCAGTGATTCACCTACCTCAGCCTCCCAAAGTGCTGGGGTTATAGGCTTGAGCCACCACACCTGGCCTTACACCCATTTTTATATGACAAAATCAACGTTTGGGAAGGTAAGATGACTTGTTCAAGGTCACATATCCTGAACACAACTGAGCCCATGACTCCTATGTACTACCATAGGTAGCTGCACTGCAGAGGAGAGATCTATTTCAGTTACACTGCGAGGAG